>NC_056740.1:349533902-349874736 GCF_019279795.1 Protopterus annectens
AATTTTAGCTCTGATGATACTGTAGACTCAAAGGGGGAGGGGTAGCGTGAGCTTTTCCAGTACAAAGTTAAAGTCCCAAGCAGGGGTGGGTGCTCTCCTTGGTGGCCTTAAGTTGTTTGCCCCTCTCAGGAACTGTCTGATAAGAGGGTGAGAGAAGAGAGGTGGCTCAGTGTTGTAATCAGCCGAAATGGCAGAGGCATGGATCTTAATAGAGAAGGATAAGCCTCTATGGAGTAGGTCTGCTAGGTAATCCAGGATTAGAGGTAAGGAGGGCAGTGATGTGTTCTCTCCTTTAGACGTAGTCCAGGAACAGTACCTTTTCCACTTACCTGCATAGGATTTCCTTGTACTGGGTCTTCTGGCTTCAAGAATGATGTCCAGCACCTGCTTGCTTAGGCTGGTCACTGGGGGAGAATTTAAGGAATAAGCCAGGCTGCAAGATGCATGGTTTGCAGTTGTGGATGCAACATCTGTCCCCCCTGCTGTGTGAGGAGGGTTGGGATCTGGGATAGGTGCCAAGGTGGCACCGGTGGCAGGCTGCGCAGTAGTGGGTATCAGTGCTGGCATGGCCAGTCCGGGGCAATCAGGATTGTCCTTGGTCTGTCCTGTCTTATCTTGAGTAATATTCTTGAGAGAAGAGGCAGAGGGGGAAATGCATAGATTGAGAGGTTTTACCACTAGAAGGATAGGGCATCCACTTTTCAGGCCCTGCTCTGAGGTGTCCTG
Source organism: Protopterus annectens (assembly GCF_019279795.1). Taxonomy (NCBI): domain Eukaryota; kingdom Metazoa; phylum Chordata; order Ceratodontiformes; family Protopteridae; genus Protopterus; species Protopterus annectens. Next base: position 349,534,629 of record NC_056740.1, read on the forward strand.
GTGCAGAATTTGCTGGTGATTGCAGTGGGAGGCAAAGAGGTCCACCAATGGGGTCTCCCATTTCTGGATTAGAATACTGAAGGTGCTGGGGTCTAATTGCCACTCTTGTGGGTCTAGGAGATTTCTGCTTAAGTCGTCTGCCAGAGAGTTTTGTTTGCCTGGCAGGAACTGAGCTTGCAGTTGAATCTGCATGTCCAAGGCAGTGTTCCACAGGGCTATGGCTAGCCTACAGAGTGGGTAAGAGTGGGTTCCCCCCTGCTTGTTGATGTACCACATAATTGTGGTGTAGTCTGTTTTTATTAGCCGGGGTCCTGATGATAGTAGTGACCTGAAAGCTGTCAGAGCGTGCTGAACAGCTAGCATCTCTTTTTGATTGATGTGCAGGTGGGTTTGACTTGGGCTCCAGTGGCCCTAAATCCACTTGTCTTCTAGGTGTGCCCCCTAGGCATAGTCTGATGCATCTGTGGTTAGGGTCCGGGTGGCGTGGGTTTGAGTAAAGGGAAGTCCCTTGTTGTGGTTGCATGCTGCTGCCCACCAAAGAAGCTCTGTCCTTAGACAAGGTATGATAGGTATGACAGTTTCTAGGTCCTGAGAATGTTGGCATTAAGGACTTTTAAGTTCCATTGAAGCTTCTTCATACACAGTCTGGCATTTGGAATGAGTAGGATGCAAGAGGCCATGAACCCTAGGGCCTGCAGGATATTCCTTGTGGATAGCTGGGTTCTGGTGGCCATTTGAGCGAAGAAGCCTGTCAGATAGGCTTGTTTTTCTGGAGTAAGGAATGCCATCTGGGATGCTGTGTCCAAGCTTGCACCCAGGAATACAATCTTTTGACTGGGGACTAGTTTTGATTTATTTTCGTTGATAGTGTACCCCTGGGAGGTTAGAAGGTTCTTTACAAATGTCAGGTGCTGCAACAGCTGTTCCTGACTGTCTGCCTGAATCAGGCAATCATCCAAGTATGGGTAAATTTGAATTTTTCTCTGTCTGCAATAAGCAATGGCTGGAGCCAAGCATTTTGTGAATACTCTGGGAGCAGTAGATAAGTCAAAAGGAAGTGCAGAGAACTAGTAATGCATAGATCCTGCCTGAAACTTAGTTATTTCCTGCATGAGTCCCTGATAGGGATGTGCAGATAGGCTTCTTTTAGGTCTAGGGTGACTAACCAGGCATCTTTGGACAGCATTGGTAGAAGCTGCTGAAGGGTGAGCATTTTGAATTTTGGTACCACCAGGAAGGTGTTTAGAGTGGAAAGATCTAGGATTGGATGCCCAGTGCCCTCTTTTCTGGGTACCAGGAAATGTCTGGAAATAGAACCCTTGACCTATCTGTTCTGCCAGAACAGGTTGAATTGCCCTTATGGAGAGCAGGGATTGAACTTGGTTTTGTGCCTCTACCCACTGGTTTGGAGGAAGGTCTGGGAACCCTTTTGGGGTTGGCAGTGAATGGAAGTAAAATATGTACCCCTGGGATACAATGTTGAGGACCCATCGGTCTTTGGTGATGGAGGTTCAGTTTTTTCATGATGCGCAAGTTTTCCTCCTAGGGGCACGAGCAGTTGGGCAGAGGTGAGGAGTGCAATAGAGAAGTCATTGTGAATTCTTTCCGTAAGGGGGTGGCTTAGCACTGCCTGTTTTTGAAGTGGAGGCACTCTATTGCTTAGATTTCTGCATACCCCGAGACTGAAGTCTGTGGGGTTTGTTTCCCCTGGGTCTGGTTTGAGGAGGCCTTGAGGGGGCTGGAAAGGACCAATGTTTCGAGGGGAAATGCCTACTGAATCTAGGAGGCTGCACTTGCAGGAAATCTTCGACTGTCTGCATAGATTTAGCTTCTTCTTCCATCTTTTTTAGAACCTCTTCTGCTTTGGTGCCAAACAGATTGTCCTTGTTCAAAGGAGCATCCAGTAATTTTGATTTGACATGGTCTGGCAAGGTCTGCTCCTTAAGTCAAACATGCCTTCTCAGTACAGAACCAGTGACTGCTGCCCTGCAAGATGCTTCTAGGGCATCAAAACCACATTGCAAGTATGCTTGCTGACTTGGCTTGCAGAATGCATAAGCTCTTGTAATTCTTTATATTCTGCACAGTCTGTAAAGGTAGCTAATTTTTGCTTAATAAGTTCACAATATGTTGCTGGTACTTCAGCATGTGAAACTGGCAATTCAATGCCCTAACGGCGAGAGTTGCAGAGGTGTATACTTTTTTACCCCATCTGTCTAAAGCTCGGGAATCCCTGTCCAAAGGGGTGGGATTCTTAGCTGTAGTTGCTTTTATACCTTTAGCCCCTGGCAAATGACCTCTGGGTCAGCATTAGGATTTTTGAAAAGAAATTTGTGAGAGTCAGGGACTCTGTAGTACCTGTCGTGTTTTCTTGGAGCAGGGGGTAAAGTATCAGGAGTAAGGCTAGATTCCATAAAAACATCATCCACAACATCCATAAAGTGCAGTTGTGTACCCTTACCATAAATGTAGATGTTCGAGTGTATTCACTGTTGCAGTCATTGCACATGGGTTATCTGCCTGCAGGTAACCCTCAGTCGACCTGAATACCAGAGTCTTGGGATTTCTGCATAGGATGCTGTTGCCTCTTCCATGACATCAGGCCATAGAGTATAAAACATGCAGCCGACACCATTACATCAGTTTTTTTTGCCCCAAATGTCAGGAGCCCCTATAATAGGAAGCTATTACATGGTGTGGAATACCTCTAGTAAAAAGTAAATACCCCTGCCATAAAATATGGCCAAAAACAAATAGGTCGAAAGTATAGAAAGTACCAGGGGGCTGGAGGGAGGGAAACGAGGACTGCAACAGTGAATACACGTGAACATCTGCATTTATGGTAAGTGCACGCAACTGTACTATGTTCTTCATGTTTTACTGTTGCAGTCATCACACTTGGGTTGATTCCCAAAGCTAAGGAAGGGTGGAGGCAGTCAAGAAGTGTTAGGGCTGGCTAGCAGGCCTAGTAAGACTGCTGCAGCAAATCCAGCTCTGGATTTAGAAAAGATAGGTAAGTGGTAGTGCTTGGTGAAGGTGTGTACAGAACTCCAGGTTGCAGCTTCCAAGATGTTCCTGGTAGGGACTCCCTTGAGAAATGCTGTAGAGGTTGACGTAGCCCTAGTGGAATGAGTTCTGATCTCCTGTGGGGTACATTTTCCATGGTGTTTGTAGCAGAAATGGATGCAGTGTGCTATCCATTTGGAAATGGTTTGTTTTGAAATGGCCTTGCCCTCTGCCCCTGTAGCAAAGCTGATTAGCAGCTGGTCAGATTTTCTGAAGGGTTTTGTCCTGTCATGGTAGAACCTAAGCTGTCTTTGCACGTCCAATGAGTGCAGGATCCTTTCCCCTTTATTCTGAGGATTAGGAAAAAAGGTTGGCAAATGAATGGATTGGTTTAAAGCCACACTGGATACCACCTTTGGCATAAATGATGCATTAGTCCTGAGGGAAACCCTGTCAGTGTGGAAGATAATGAAGGGTTCCACGACCATTAGTGCCTGTAACTCAGACACTCTTCTTTCTGAAGTGATGGTTAGAAGTAAGGCTGTTTTCCAAGAGAGGAATTTTAACTCTGCTGAAGCAGCAGGTTCAAAAGGGGGAAATGTGAACTTCTCCAGTACAAAGTTAAGGTCCCAGGCTGGGGTGGGAGCTCTCCTAGGGGGGCCTTAAATTGTTGGCTCCTCTCAGGAATTGTTTGATGAGGGGGTGAGAAAAGAGAGGAGGCTCAGTATTAAAATGAGCTGAGATGGCAGAGGCATGAATCTTAATAGATGAGAAGGATAGGCCTCTGTGGAGCAGCTCTGCTAAGTAATCCAGGATTTGAGGTAAGGTGGGCACGGCTGTGTCCTTTACTTGAGACTGACACCAGGAACAATATTTTTTCCACTTTTCAAAATAGGATTTCCTAGTACTAGGCCTTCTGGCTTCAAGGATGACGTCCAACACCTGTTTGCTGAGGGCTGATGTTTGGTGTATTCAGGGGATAAGCCGGGCTGCAAGGTTTAGGGTTTGCAGTTGTGGATGCACAATCTGTCCCTCCTGCTGGGACAGCAGGGTGGGGGGGGGTCTGATGTAGGTGCCAGGGTGGCACTGCCATCAGACTGCAGAGGAGTGGGTACCAGTGTTGGCGTGGCCAGTCTGGGGCAATAAGAATTGCCCTTGGCCTGTCCTGTTTTATCTTCAGTAGTACTCTTGAGAGAAGGGGCAGGGGGAAAGGCATAGATTGAGAGGTTTTCCCATTGAAAGGATAGGGCATCCACCTTCCAGGCCCTGCTGTGAGGGTTTCTGGTGCAGTATTTGCTTAACTGGTGGTTTTTGGGGGAGGCAAAGAGCTCCACCTCCAGTGTCCCCCACCTCTGGATCAAAAGGGTGAAGGTGTTGGGCTCCAATTTCCACTCGTGTGGCTCTAGGAGATTTCTGCTTAAGTCGTCTGCCAGTGAATTTTGTTTGCCTGGCAGGAATTGAGCTTGTAGATGCACTTGGCTGCTCAAGGCTGTGTTCTACAGGGCCATGGCTAACCTGCAAAGTGGGTAAGAATGGATTGCCCCCCGTACCACATAACTGTGGTGTTGTCTGTTTTTATCAGCAGTTGTCCTAGAAGGATTAGGTATCTGAAAGCTGTCAGAACATTCTGTACAGTTAGCATCTCTTTTTGATTGATGTGCAGGAGAATCTGCCTTGGGCTCCAGTGGCCCTGAATGCATTTGCCTGCCATGTGAGCCCCCCATGCATAGTCTGATGTGTCTGTTATCAGAGTTTGGGCAGTGAGGGGGAGAGTGAAATGCAGTGCCTTGTTGTGGTTGCATGCTTCTGCCCAAAGGAACTCTGCCCTTAGACAAGGTAAGATAGGAATGACAGTTTCCAGTTCCTCAGAATGTTGGCACCAAAGACTTTTTACGTACCACTGAAGTTTCCTAATATGCAGTCTTGCATATGGAATTAGTAGAATACATGACACCATGAACCCTAGGGCTTGCAGTATCTCCCTTGCAGATAGCTGGGTTCTGGTGGCCATTTGTTTGAAGTAGTTTGTCAGAAAGATCTGTTTTTCTGAAGTGAGAAATGCTATCTGGGAAGTTGTGTCCAAGCTTGCTCCCAGGAATACAATCTTTTGACTGGATACAGTTGTGATTTTTTTTCATTGATGGTGTACCCCAATGAAGTGAGAAGGCTTTTTACAAAAGCTAGGTGCTGAAGTAGTAATTCCTGACTGTCCTCCTGAATCAGGCAGTCGTCCAAGTATGGGAAAATTTGGATATTTCTCTGCTTGCAGTATGCAATGGCTGGAGCCAGGCACTTTGTGAATACTCTGGGCACAGTAGATAAGTCAAAGGGAACTGCAGAGAATAGATATTGCATAGAGCCTGCCCTGAAACAAAGATATTTCCTGCACGACTCCCTTTTGGGAATGTGCAGATAAGCTTCTTTTAAGTCTAGATTGACTAACCAGGCATCCTTGGCTAGCATGGGAAGAAGGTTTTGCAGGGTAAGCATCTTGAATTTTGGGACTATCAGAAAGGTGTTGAGAATCGAAAGATCCAGGATTGGCCGCCAAGAGCCCCTTTTCTGGGCATCAGGAAAAGTCTGGAGTAGAAACCCTACTCCTTTGTTCTACTGGAACAGACAGAATAGCTCTGATATTGAGCAGGGAAAGTACTTTCTTTTGAGCTCTGCCCAATGGTTTGGAGGAAGGTCTGGAAACCCGCTTGGACTTGGTAGTAAATGGAAGTAGAATTTGTACCCCTGGGATACAATGTTGAGGACCCACCGGTCCTGAGTAATGGACATCCAGTTTTTTGCATGAAGGGCAAGTTTTCCTCCTAGGGGCACAAGCAGTTGATCAGGGCTGGAAAGGAGAATTGAGAAGTCATTGTGAACTTTTTCCATAGGGGGCGGCTTACCACTCCCTGTTTTTGGGGTGGGGACACTCCATTGTTTAGATCTCTGCATACCCTGAGACTGTAGTCTGGGTGGCCTGTTTCCCCTGGGTCTTTTCTGGGAAGGCCTGGAAGGGGCTGGAAAGGACCAGTTTTCAGAAGGCCAATGCCTACTGAATCTAGGTGGTTGCACTTGTAAGAATTATTTAACAGTTTGCATAGATTTAGCTTTTTCTTCCATCTTTTTAAGAACCTCTTCTGCTTTGGTGCCAAACAAACGGTCCTTATTTAAAGGAGCGTCTAGTAATTTGAATTTGATATGATCTGCCAAGGATTGCTCCTTCAGCCAAGCATGCCTTCTCAGTACAGAACCAGTGACTGCAGCCCTGCAAGATGCTTCTAGGGTATCAAAGCCACACTGCAAAGTATGCTTACTATGCTTACTAACTTGGTTTGCAGAATGCATCAGCTCTAGTAAGTCTTTATTTTCTGCACAATCTGGAAATAACACCATTTTTTGTTTAATTAGTTCCATAATATGTTGCTGGTACTTCAACATGTGAAAACTGGCAAACCAATGCCCTGTTAGCAAGAGTTGCAGAGGTATATACCTTCTTAGCCCATCTGTCTAAAGCTCTGGAATTCCTGTCTGAAGGGGTAGGATTTTTTGCTGTAGTAGCCTTAATACCTTTAGGTCCCTGGGAAATGGTCTCTGGATCAGGAGTAGGATTCTTGAAAAGAAACTTGTGGGAATCAGGTACTCTGTAGTAACCTGTCAGGTTTCCTAGGGGCAGGGGGTAATTATCTGGGGTAAGACTGGATTCCATAAAAACATCATCTACACCATCCAGGACAGGGGTTATAGCTAGAGGCCTGTGCTGAGGCAACTCTAAAATTTCTCTGAGTCTCTTTTTGGACTGCGGGTAGTCTTGGCATTCCCAGTGGAAATGCTCTCAAAGTATGCAAGGTTTCAGCAAAAGGAAAAAACCTTTGGAGGGGAGGCAGGGGGAATGGATTCCTCTGCATCTGAATCCTCATAGGTTGATAAGGGTATGTCCTGATAATCAGAAGGGTCAGAGTCATCAGACTCCTAGTCTGTAGAGTCAGAAGGAAACTCAATTCTTTATCTCTTAGCAGGGGAAGGCTGGCTTCCCCTAATTAGGGTAATAAGGTCTTCGGCCATTTTAAGCATTTGTTTTTGTGGCATGGGAGCTTGAGCATGCACTTTGGTCATCGGTTTTCTAGGTGTGGTGCGGTAGTTTTGGCTAAAAAAAAAGTCATCAGTTTGATTCAAACATCTGTAGGATGGAATATACCTTCAGAAGCCAATGCCTGCAAAGCGGCTCCGGACCCATCCAAGGTACAGACATCCGCAGGTTCCATAGTCAAAGAAGCATCTTGCGGCATACCAGACTCTGAATGGGTCTCAGCAGAGGCCTGCGAATCCATAGAGGCAGGCATCAGGGACTGCAAAGGCACCTCACTGAGTACTGGCGACTAGCTTAACGGAAGCATTATCGGCAGTTTTGGACCTATGTGGTCTGTTTCTGTCTTTATCTTTACGTTTTTTCGGAAGATCGCTAGTTGGATGGCTTATCGAAGTCATTTCGGAATACGGAGAACAGCAAAAGAATTTAGCAACAAAGATAGCCCGACGATGAATGGTTCGGGCATTAAACAAGACAAAAAAACGACAGCGAGGGATGTCGTGGTCTGGGCCTAAACAGGTAACGCAGTAAGAATGAAAATCTCTATGAGGTATTTGCTTTCCAAAGGCAAGACAACTGTTTTTTCCTGACATCGGTTAGAGCAAGAAAAAAAGATCCCCAACCGGGTACTTAGCTTTAGAAGGCTTTAGGATTATAAACTCGAAAATGAAAATTTCAGGTAGCGGCCGACCGGCACTTGCAAAATGCTTCTGCTTCCGGCTCCTCCTCGGCAAGAAAGACCGATGTAATGGCATTGGCTGCCTGTTGTATACCCCTGACGTTATGGAAGAAGCGACAACATCTGACGCAGTAATACTAAGACTCTGGTATTCAGGCCAACTGAGGGCTACCTACAGGCAGATAACCCAAGTGTGATGACTGCAACAGTGAAACATGAAGAACATCCACCTCTAGCTCTGGAAATTACATCTAACTTGTAGTGCTCGGCAAATGTATGCGCAGACGTCTGGGTAGCTGCCTCAAGAATACAGTTGGTATCCAGACCCTTGAAAAAAGCACCAGAACAAGCCACGGCTCTAGGAGAATGAGCCTTAACAGAAGAAGGAGGGCTCTTACCATGAAAGGAATAACAAAAAGAAATGGTTTTAGAAATCCAAGAAGAAATAGTTTGCTTGGACACAGATAATCCTAAAGACCTAGGATGAAAGGAAACAAAGTGCTGCTCAGATTTACAAAAAGTCTTAGTCTTATCCAAATAAAATCTGAGTGTCTATGCACATCCAATGTGTGCAGCACCTTCTCACTAACAGACTGCGGAGAAGGGGAAAAAGTGGGCAAATGAAGACTGATTACGAAACAACTCATTCGCCACTTTGGGCATAAAAGAAAGGTTAGTATGAAGGGACAACCTGTCCTTATAAAACACTAAAAAAGGAGGGCAAGCCATAAGGGCTTAAAGTTCAAAAATCTGTCTGGCAGAAGTAAGGGCTTACAAAAGTACAGTCTTCCAAGAACAATGCTGTAAGGAAGCTGAAGCAGTAGGATCAAAAGAAGCCTGGGTCAAATTTTCTACAACAAAATTAAGATCCTAGAGAGGAGGAACAGGCTTCCTGGGAGGACTACTGTGAAGAATGTCTTAAAAAATGTTTAGCTTCAAATTTAGAAGCTAAAGGAGGTGATAAAGGCAGACAAGCAGAGATGAGTCTTAACAGAAGAATATGGTAACCCAGCACTGAGCAGTTCACACAGATAAAAAAGAAGGTACAGTTGTGTACACTTACCATAAATGTAGATGTTCATGTGCATTCACTGTTGCAGTCATCACATCTGGGTTATCCCTGCCAGGGTAGACATCGGCCGGCCCGAATACCAGAGACTCAGTATTTCTGCATCAGTTGCTGTCGCTTCAGGAATGACGTCAGGTCGTCAGTAGTATAAAGAATGGCAGCAGACGCCATTACGTCAGTTTTTCTTGCCCTAAACTGTCAGGAGCCCCCAAGTAGGAGCCAGGTTCTGGTGGAAGAACCCCACCAATAGAAAGTAAATACCAATATGTCCCTTTGTAAGGAAAGAGAAGAAGGGAGATGGAGGGAGGGAAACCAGCACTGCAACAGTGAATACACTCGAACATCTACATTTACGGTAAGTGTTTACAACTGTATTATGTGCTTTGCGTTTCACTGTTGCAGTCTTCACATTTGTGTCAATTCCCAAAGTTGAGTTAATGGGTGGAAGCAGTCAAATAAACTAGGGGCTGGCTAGGATGCCCTGCAAGACTGCAGAGGCAAACCGTGCCCTGGATTTGGAGAAGAGAGGCAGGTGATAATGTTTGGTAAAAATGTGAACAGATGTCCAGGTGGCAGCGTCCAGGATGTCCCTGGTGGGGACTCATCTGAGGAAAGCTGCAGAGGTGGAGGCTGCTCTGGTGGAATGACTCCTGACCTCCCTGGGGGGAGGCTTTGCATGTTGTTTGTAGCAGAAATGGATGCAGTGTGCTATCCATTTGGAAATGGTTTGTTTGGATATGGCTTTGCCTTCTGCCCCTGTAGCAAAGCTAACCAGCAATTGATCAGACTTTCTGAAGGATTTAGTCCTGTCTAGATAGAATCTGAGCTGTCTGTGCACATCTAGAGAGTGCAGAATCCTTTCCCCTTTGCTCTGGGGATTAGGAAAAAAGGTTGACAAATGAATGGATTGATTGAGAGCCACACCAAACACCTCCTTGGGCATGAAGGATGGGTTAGTTCTGAGGGATACCCTGTCAACATGGAAGATGATGAAGGGTTCCACAGCCATGTGCGCTTGCAGCTCGGAGACTCTTCTGGCTGAAGTGATGGCCAGAAGGAATGCTGTCTTCCAGGAGAGAAATTTTTGCTCTGCAGAAGAAGCTGGTTCAAAAGGTGGGAAGGATGAGCTTTTCCAATACAAAGTTAAGGTCCCAAGCGGGGGTTGGTGCCCTTCTGGGTAGCCTCAAGTTGCTAGCCCATCTTAGGAACTATTTGATCAAAGTGTGGGACAAAAGGGGCCGCTCAGTGGGAAAATGAGCAGAAATAGCAGAGGCATGAATCTTTATAGAGGAGAAAGGAAGGCCACTGTGTAGTAGGTCAGCTAAGTAATCCAGGATGAGAGGGAGGGAGGGCAGTGCCATATTGGCTCCCTTAGCCTGGATCAGGTGCAGAACCTTTTCCATTTGTCAGCATAAGACTTTCAAGTGCTAGGGCGTCTGGTTTCATGGATAACATCTAGAACCTGTTTACTGAGGTTGGCAGATTGATCCGGGGCTAGGGAATAATCCAAGCTGCCAAACTGAGTGTCTGCAATTGGGAAGCATGAATTCCCGTTCCCTCTGGGTCAGGATGTTTGGAATGTGAGGAAGATGCCATGGTGGCAGTGGGGACAAGCTGTGCAGCAAGGGATACCAGTGCTGATGAGGCCAGTCTGGAACCACAAGAACTGTCCTTGGTTTTTCCTCCTTTATTTTGAGCAGTACCCTGGGGATGAGAGGTAGTGGAGGAAAGGCATAGACCAATGGACTGACCCAGGGGAAGGACATGGGATCCACTTTCCAAGCCCTGCAGTGATGCTCCCTGGTGCAGAATTTGTTAAGCTGAAGGTTGGTGTGGGAGGCAAAGAGGTCGACCTTCGGGGTGCCCCACTCAAGTTATAAGGGTAAAGGTTCTTCTTTTGAGCTGCCACTCATGTGGGTCCAGAAGATTTCTGCTTAATTGGTCTGCCAGAGAGTTGAGAGAGCCTGGTAGGAATTGTGCTAACAGGTGAAGCTGCATAGCAGAGGCTGTGTGCCAAAGGGTTATGGCCAGCCTGCATAGAGGGTAGGAGTGAGTTCCTCCCTGCATGTTGATATACCACATCACAGTGGTGTTGTCTGTTTTGATCAGAAGAGCCCCTGGGGAGAGAAGGGGTTTGAAAGCTATCAAGGTATGCCTGACAGCCATCATCTCTTTTTGGTTGATGTGCAGAGGGATTTGCTGTGGCTTCCATTGGCTCTGCATGCTTCTGCCGTCCGGGTGTGCACCCCAAGCATAGTCTGACGTGTCTGTGGTGAGGGTCTGGGTGCCGGGGAGTTATGAGAAAGGCAGTCCCTTGTTGTGAGAGCATGCTGTTGCCCACCAAAGAAAATCTTTTCTGAGGCAAGGAATTATAGGTATAAGAGTTTTCAGGTCTTGAGAGTGTTGACACCAAAGGCTTTTTAGGTACCACTGAAGTTTCCTCATATACAGTCTAGTATATGGAATGAGTAGTATGCAAGATGCCATGAACACTAGAGCTTGCAGAATCTTCCTTGCAGATAACTGGGCCTGGTGGCTCATTGAGAGGAATAGGCTGTCAGGAAAAATTGTATTTCTGGTGTAAGGAATGCCATCTGGGATGCTGTGTCCAGGCTTGCTCCCAGGAAGATAATCCTTTGGGTGGGCACCTGTTTGGATTTCTTTTCATCGATTGTGTACCCTAGGGAGGTTACTAGGGTCTTTACAAAGGCCGGGTGCTTGAGCAGCTTTTCCTGGCTGTCTGCCTGAATAAGGAGTCATCTAGGTATGGGTAAATCTGGATATTTCTTTGTCTGCAAAAGGCAATGGCTGGAGCCAGACATTTTGTGAAAACTCTGGGTGGAGTAGATAAGCCAAGAGAACTGAAAGTGTTGCGATCCTGACCTGAAACAGAGATATTTCCTGCATGATTCCCTGATAGGAATGTGGAGGTAGGCCTCTTTTAGATCTAGGGTGGCTAGCTAAGTGTCCTTGGAGAGCATGGGTAGCAGCTGCTGGAGGGTGAGCATTTTGAATTCTGGGATCACCAGGAAGGTGTTTAGAATGGATAGATCCAGAATGGGGCATCAGGTGCCCTCTTTTCTGGACACCAGAAAAAGTCTGGAGTAGAAACCTTGGCCTATCTTTTCTGCAGGAACCTGCTCTACTGCCCTCATAGAAAGCAGAGAAAGGATTTGCTTTTGAGTCCCTGGCCCACGGGTTTGGAGGTAGATCTGGGAACCCTTTTGGGGTTGGAAGGAAAATTTGTATCCCTGAGACACTATGTTCAGAACCCAGTGGTCGTTGGTAATGGTGGCCCAGGTGCTTGGGTGAAATGAGAGTTTTCCTCCTAGGGTAGTGAGGGTGGGCAGAGGGATGGAATGGGGGAGGTGAGTCATTGTGAGTTCTTACCATAAGGGGGTGGCTTAGCACTCTCTAGTTTTGAAGTGGAGGTAGTTCACTGCTTAGATCTCTTCATTCCCTGGAGCTGCTGTCTGGGGGGGGTATGGTTCCCCGGGGCCTAGGCTGGACTGGCTTGGTGGGAGCAGGAAAGGACCAGTGTTTGGTGGGACAATGCTTGCTGAACCTGGGTGGATGGACCTGTAAGAAATCCTTAACTGTTTGCATAGATTTTGCTTTTTCTTCCATCTTTTTTTAAGACCTCTTCTGCCTTAGTGCCAAATAAGATGTCTTTGTGCAAGGGGGCATCCAACATTTTAGATTTGACATGGTCTGGCAAGGGCTGTTCCTTAAGTCATGTATGCCTTCTAATGACAGATCCAGTGACTGCTGCCCTGCAAGAAGCTTTTAGGGCGTCAAAACCACAGTGCACTGTGTGTTTAGTTACTTGACTTGCAGAATGCATTAACTCTTGTAATTCTTTAGATTCTCCCCAAGCAGGAAGGGAAGACATTTTTGTTTGAGGAGTTAAAGGGTATGTTGCTGAAAATTTAGCTTATGGAACTGACAATTTAGTGCCCTGATAGCAAGAGTAGATGAGGTGTATACTTTTTCACCCCATCTGTCTAGTGCTCGGGAATCCCCATCTGAGGGGGTGGGATTCTTAGCAGAGGTTGCTTTAATCCCTTTAGGCCTTCAAGAAATTACCTCAGGGTCAGCAGTAGGATTTTTAAAAAGAAATTTGAGAGAGTCAGGGACTGTATAGTACCTGTCTGGTTTTCTGGGCGCAGGAGGGAGGGTGTCAGGAGTCAAGCTGTATTCCAGGAAAACATCCTCTACAACATCCAGGACTGGGGGGATGGCCAAGGGTCTGTGCTGTGGAAGATCTAGGAATTCTCGGACTCTCTTTTTAGACTGAAGGTCGTCTTGACTTTCCCATTGGAAATGCTCCCTTAATGTATGAAGGGTTTCTCCAAAGGAAAAATCTTGTGGGGGAGAGGCTGAAGGAATGGAATCCTCTGCATCAGAATCCTCATAAGTAGAGAGGAGTTGCATGCCTTCATATTCAGATGCATCAAATTCATCGGACTCTTGTTCAGACAAAACTACAGGGGGACAGATCTCTTCCTTTTGGAGGGAGTAGCCTGGCTTCCCCTGATCAGCATGATCAGGTCTTCCGCCATTTTAAGCATTTGAGACTGAGGCAAGGAAGCAGGTGCCTGAGAGTGGGTCATTGGTTTCTTGGGTGTGGTTCATACCCTGGACCTAAGAAACTCGGTCGTTTTCAAAAGAACAGTAGTGGTGAAAGAAGACTGTTTGTGTCGAAAATTGGTAGTGTGGAAGACGTCCTCGGAAGCCGGTGCCTGCTCAGCGGCTCCGGACCCATCCAAGGTAGAGACGACCACAGGATCCTTAGTCGAAGAAGAGGTCTGCGGTATACATGACTCCGAAAGGGCCTTTGTAGCAGCCTGTGAATACACAGAAGCATGCATCAGGGGCTGCGAAAGCACCTCGCTGATGACTGGAGAACTGACGACTAGCTTAACGGAAGCGTCGTCGGTAGGTTTGGACCTGTGCGGTCTGTCTCTGTCTTTATCTTTACATTTGTTCAGAAGATCTGCTGTCAGATGGCTTACCGAAGCCATATTAGAATTCAAGGACTGTAAGCGAAAATATCTGGCTGCAATAAGGGCCCGACGACAGATAGTTTTGGCATTGAACAAAGCACAGAAGTGACAATGGGGGATGTCAAATTCTGGGCCTAAACAAGTGATGCAGTAAGAATGGAAGTCTTGGAGTGGTATTTGCTTTTCCAAGGCGAGACAATTATTAACTTTCTCTGACATCAGTTAGTGCAAGAAAAAAGGATCCCCAATGGGGTACTTGGCTTTAGAAGACTTCAATTTCAATTCGATAGACAAAACTCCGGTAGCGGCCGATCAGCACTCGTGCGAACTGCTTCTGCTTTGGGCTCCATGGCAAGAACGACTGACGTAATGGCATCGGCTGCCTTACTTTATACTACTGATGACCTGACATCAGTCCTGAAGTGACAACAATCAATGCAGAAATAATAAGCCTCTTGTATTCGGGCCATCTGAGGGCTATCATGGCAGGGATAACCCAAATGTGATGACTGCAACAGTGAAACATGAAGAACATCTAAAGGAACACCAACAGAAAGTGGATCCAGGTTACAAGAAAGACACCAAGCAGAAAACCTCTTCTATTTGGATAATTAGGATTTCCTAGTAGTGGGTTTCCTGGCCTGCTGCAGGACCCTAAGCACATTCTCAGAAAAAATGTGTCTATGTAGAGTCAAAACCTATCGCCCACAGTGCCAGTTGAAAAGAAGACTGGTGGAGATGATAAAGAGATCCCTTGTCTTGTGTGAGGAGGTCCACCCTGTGAGGTAACCTGCGATGACTGCCCTTGGCTAAATGCAGAAGAGGGAACCAATGCTGTCTCAGCCAAAAGGGATTAATCAACAAGATTTTGGGAGCATTCTGTTGTATTTAGAACAGGACTTTTGGAATGAGGGGAAGGGGAGGAAAGGCATAAAGAAACATCCCTTCCAAGACAAGAAGGGCACATCCACCTTCCAAACCAGAGGACACAAGACTCTGACACAAACGAGAAGAAGCTGTCTGTTCAGAGGGGAGGCAAAAAGATCCATTTGAGGAGTACCCCACTGACGGACAATGTCCAGAAACACATCCCTGTGAAGCATCCATTCACAGGATTGAGTTATGGACCTGCTCAGAGAGTCTATCACAATGTTTTGTCCTGAAGGAATGTAAACTGCCTGAAGAGTCACTTGGTACCGGACACAGCTAATTCCCACACTGAGTGCCAACCGGCAAAGAATATAAGATCTTGTTGCCCCGTTTGTTGACATACCACATCCCTGTGGTATTTTCTGTAAATACCTTGACAGGTCCTGGGGAGAAGACAGTAGGAAAGGCCTGAAGAGCCAGCAGAAGAGCTCTCACCTCCTTGACACTGATGTGTTCTGTTGATGAGGTGACCAGACAACCTGCACCCTTAGGGAGTCGAAAGCTGCTCCCCATGCCACATCTGAAGCATCTGTGAACAGTTGCTGAGAGGGGAGAGGTGGATGAAAAGGGAGCCCTGGACTGAGAGTCAACTGCTGAATCCACTACTGAAAGTCCTGCTTGAGACATGGAGGAGGAGGAACTAAAAATTCAAAGGGATGAGAATGGTGAAGCCAAACTGACTTTAAAAACCACTGAAGCTTTCTCATATGGAGTTTGGCAAAAGAAAGCATGGCAATAGTGGAAGCCATGAACCCCAGAGCTCTCAGAAATTCCCTTGTTGCTACAGAGGTCAGAGAAAGAAGGTAAGGAAATGAGAGTTATGGCCTTGGGAGGAGGCAGGGATGCTTGCAAAGTAACAATCTGGATCCTGCACCCCAGAAGGCCGTGATCCTGAGGAGGAGTCAGAAAGAACTTTTTGAAACCTCAGGCTCTGCAAAATGAAGACAGTGCAACAAAGTCGCTGGAAAGGATGTCTGAAATAGGAAGTCATCCAAGAAGGGAAAGACTTGAACTCACCTTAGCCTATAAAAAGCAATCAGAGGAGCGAGACATTTGGTAAATACCCTTTGGGACAGTAGAAAGGCAAAAGGGCAAAGCAGAGAACTGAAAATGCCAGGAAGCATCAGAGAAATGTAAAACATTCCTGAAAAGGCTACGAATTGGGATATGGAGATAAGCATCCTTGAGATCCAGACACACCATGTAAACCTTAAGAAGCAAAAGAGGGAATATGATCTGAATGGACAACATACGGAAACAGGGGTCCTTCAGAAAGATATTGAGATGAGAGAGGTCCAGAATAGGTCTCAAAGTGTCCCCTTTTCCTTGGCACCAAAAACATTCTGGAGTAAAATACCTTCCCCCTTCGGGAAACTGGAACTTTCTGAATAGTTCCCAGAGTCAAAATCTCAAAGCACCCCTGGAAAGAAAGGCAACTGTTACCGAGGGCGTTGAGGAATGCCCATAAAGAGGGGAAGAGATTTCCAGACCATTAAAATACCCTAATTGGATAATGGACAGAACCCAGGAATCCTGAGTAATATTTAACCAAACAGGAAGAGAAAGAGGAATGTGGCTGAGAAGAACAGGATAGTGAGACAGCAACTAGATTGTCAGGAAAAGGAGACTTCTGTGGCACAGAAGTTTGGGTAGCTTTAGTAGGAGAAGTCTGCTTCCCACCCTTCTTACCCTTGGGGGGAAGGGCAAGACTGCCTATGACCAAAGGCTGGCTTACAGGGGTAATTTCTATAACATTTAGGAACAGAAGAAACAAAAACATGTTCCTGCAAGGCCTTGCCCTTATCCTGATGAAACTTAAACAAATCAGCAGCAGCTTCACCAAACAAATACTTGTTGTCCACAGAAGTGTCCATCAATTTAGCCTTAATATCATCAGGCAAAGGTTGAAGCCATAGCCGGGAATATGTCCTCATCAAAGAGCCAAAGGCAGCAGCCCTAGATGCAGCACCTGCTGCATCATAACTACAATTAATGGAATGGTGAGATACCTGGGACGAAGTCCCTAACAGAGGAAGAGTAGAAGTCTCTCCTTCAGAGTCTGGGAGATCAGAAATTAACAGTCAGGCCTGAGAAAGAAGAGCCAAGAATGTATCTAGACATAGGTTCATAGGTATGTACTAGGCTATCTGCCAGAGGGCATTTATAAGCCTAGCCACAGTGTGTCGGCTTTCGTTGTCCCATTGATTAATTGACTGATGATATTATGGGACTGATAATTAATCGCTTCAAAAGCCAAGGTAGCAGAGGTATAAACCTTCTTACTTAGCCTTTCCATAGTTCTGCGGTCTTTATCAGAAAGGAGAACGTAGTAGAAGGCAGCAACTGAAAAGTCTTGTCGGATGCCACAGACACCACAGAAGGGTCAGCAGAAAGACACCTGTAAAGAAATCTATAGTTCTCAGGCACTATATAAAACCTTTCTGGTTTCTTGGGGGCAGGGCACTGGGAATCAGGAACCTTAGATGCAGTAGGAAAAAGCATCCAAAACAGGAGGAACAGCAGAAGGTCTAGGAGAATCTATTTTTAGAAGCTCGTGATACCTATTCTGTACCTCAGAAACCTGGGCAGAATCCCACTGAAGAAACTCCATCATTCTGGAGATTCTGTCCCCCAAAAGAATTTTCCTCGAAAGGAATGTCAGGACTAGCAGATTCCTCTTCCTCAGACCTGTAATCTAAAGGAGAGGGAATCTGAGATGAATAAGCAAGGGATTCCTCATCCGAATCTGCCTCCTCTGCAGAAGAATCATGTCCATGGGTCTTTTAACGGGAGTGGAGGTCCAAGGGGAAGCTGGAAAAGAGACTCTATGAGGAGGTTTCAAAGCCATGAAAGCATTGAACAGCCCCTGAATGAAAATCTGCCATTCAAACTACAGGTCCTTAGGAGGTGGAGAAATCCACTTAGTCTTTTGCTTTTTCTTCAAGGAGATGTCTATCTTATAAAACGCAGAAGGCTCTGACCCTGGATGGCATTCAATTGTAGTAGTCTGAACTTCCTCCCTGGCGAAAATCTAAGTAACACCCCTAGGTCCCTTGCAAATAATCATCTGCAGTTCCCCCTGAATGTCCAAAGTGGATGTTTGCAAGGCCTCCAAGGAAATGTTTAAGGTTGAATCCAAGCTGGCCTCAGAAACCGTCACTGCAGAAGAATCCAACTGCAGAGCCAGGAGATCCCCAGGGCTTTCATTAGCCTCTGTAGAGTCCAGTGGAGGCTGCACAACAGAAGAATCAGACCTAGACTTCTTGGCCACCTTCTTCATGGTCAGCTGTCCCACAGAGTGGGAAGTTCCTTCCACTGCATCTTTATCTAAAAGCTTAAGACACTGGTTCTTCAAATACAAGGCCAAGGAAGAAAGCAGACTATGGAAAGTCTTAGGAACAAAGGCCTGACAAATAAAACAGGACTTATGGTCATGGGAAGCACCAAGACAAAATAAACACTGCTCATGATGGGGACCCTGTCTCCTAAACTGGCATTTACCCTTCTTGGATGACATGACACCCCACAAGCAGCAATACAAAACAAAAATATAAGATCTAAAAATCACAAAGGGGCACTTATTTGAAACAGCTTGGTGAACCAGCAATAGAAAGGGCATTCAGACTGGTGGCAAAGAAGTTCTGAGGATGGTATATTCGGACATTACCTTTATGCTCTATGCTACGCGAGGAGAATACATGTGACGTACGTCATACCTTAAAACAACCTAAAGGTTTGGTATACTGGCTGGAAGTCAGGTTGCCCTTGTCAGGGGATCAGTACTGTAATGAATACTGCAAAAGGTCCTTTCTTGGTCCGACACTAGACATTTTCATTAATGACATCTGTACAACACCCAGAAATACCTCCATAATTCAATATACCAATAATTCCACAATCATCTGTTTGGCTAAAAAAATGAAGGCCTATAAAAATAACCCAAAATTCCCTTACTTTTAAAGAGATATAGCTGACAAAAATCACTGCCTGCTGTTTCTCAACCCCCAAATATCCAAGCTAATTATCTTCACCTCCAAACAAACAAATATTCAAAAATAACACTTTTTGTTACTTCTTCACCTGTCCCATATACCCAAGTAATTGGGTTTACAGAGATGAACATTTGAACTTTGATTACTACATACAACACGAAGGAAAAAAAAAAAGATCAAAAACTAGGTTCCATCCACAAAGAAACTTTCCTGACACTGCAAGAAAACATATTGCTTCTTCCTATCTTCTGTCTCCACTTCCTTACTATGCACCTATCCTTATAAACATACAGTCTATCCAGCTCACCAAGCTGGAACAATGCTACAATAATGTAGCCAAATTTGCACCATACCTCCCATTACTTATCCTTCAAAGAGCTGCACTGGTTAGAATTACCCCACCACCTAGTACATACTCCCCAAAGCCTCATAATTCATACTCTCTGTAATGTCCCTTACTGTTAAACTGGGCTCTCCCCTTTCTCTTCTCTTTATAATGCATTTTTCAGAGTCTTATCTATGTTTTAATTCTTCAGAATAGAATAGTTGTATAAAAATCTTTCCATAACCATAGATGTCCTTCTCTTCTATGTTGCAGTATTCTTGGTGTGGGATTTCCCATTACATTACAATTACAAGTACATTGGCTCCTATACAAAAGCTTCAGCTTGGCTGTTGTAGTTGTGTGGGACGTCACACATAGGGACATAAAACAGGGACCTTAAATGTGATGTCTGCACGCACAGACCTCAGAACTTGGAAGCCCAGCTGGAGTAGAGTAGCCAGTGATGTCAGTCATAGGGTCAAGGAGCCATTATGTGATTAAATTGTTCACATGGTAGGGTATAACCCCCAAGCGACCTAAGACAGATCAGTAATGAGTGAAAGAAAGGGTAAGGGGGTTAGGTGGGTGGGAAGGAATACTGCAATATGGAAGAGAAGAACATCTATGGTTATGGCAAGATTTTACACAACTGTTCTATGTCCTTCTATTCCTATGTTGCAGTACTCTTGGTATGGGAGAGTACCACAGCTTAGTTGGAAGGAAGGGAGGAGATAGAAGAGGCCGATTCCACAAAGCCCTGTAGGAGCGCTCTGGAAAACCATTCACGTGCTCTGCAGACATTATCTAACTTGTAGTGTTTGGTGAAAGTTTGAATGGTGGACCATGTGGAGGCTTCTAGTACAGAAGCAGTGTCCAGGCTTTTTAAGAAGGCTTTGGAAGCTGCCACTGCCCTGGTGGCGTGAGCTTTAACTCCCTGTGAGAGTTTTTTGCCATGGTGGGAATAACATAGGCAAATAGCTTTACTAATCCAACATGCAAACAAATCTACTTGAGGTGTGCCCCACTGGTGGACAATATCTAGAAGGACATTCCTGTCCAGCATCCATTCGTGATTTGGAGAGTATGTCCTGCTGAGAAGGTCTGCTTGTTTTTTGCCCTGCGAGGGGATGTAGGACACCTGCAGGGACAAATTGTGTTGTGAGGTTAGGTCCCAGCTTAGTAAAGTTAGTCTGCAAAGGTGGTACGCTTTTATCCCTCCCTGCTTGTTGAGGTACCACATAACTGTGGTATCTATTATTTGCAGAACACCTGGCTGTAGGAGTAGAAGGAAGACTTTCAGTGCCGGAAGGGCTGCTGTCATTTCCCTCATGTTGATGGGTTTGTTCTTTAAGGAAGGGTGCCACTTTGCTTGAACCCTGTAGGTTGCCATTGTGGCCGCCCATCCTAATTCTGAAGCATCTGTACGTATGAACTGGTTTGAGAGAGGTAGCTGCAATGGAAGGCCCGGATTCAGCTGAGCTTGCTGAATCCACTATTTTAATTCTGACTGAAGGCAGGGCAGGAGGGGGATTTCTTGCTCTAGAGGATGTTGGTGCTGTGACCATACATTTTTTAGATACCATTGTAGCTTTCGCATGTGCATTCTGTCTAGTGGTAGCATGGGGATGGTGGCTGGCATTAGGCCCTGGGTCCATAGGAATTGCTTTGCAGTTATTTGCTGGGTCTGCAGCAGGGCTTTGAAGTGGGAGGTCAGGGAGCTGACCTTGCTCTGGGGAAGAAAAGCTTTCATTATGTCTGTTTTGATCCTACAACCCAGAGATATTTTGTCTTGTTCTGGGGTCAAGGAGGATTTTGGGAGGTTGAGGGTGAACCCTAGTCTTCGTAGTAGGCATATGGTGAACTCTAGATGGATTAACAGGATTTCCTTGCAGTCGACTAGGATCAAGATTTCGTCCAGGTAGGGGTAAATCTTGCTCACTTGTGTTATGCAATAGACTATGGCTGGTGGCAGGCATTTTGTGAACACTCTGGGGGCAGTAGGTAATGCAGTAAATTGGAAGTGAGAGTAGGGTCCAGAGAAACATATGAATTTTTTTGTGGGAAGGTAGAATGGGTATGTGCAGATAGGCTTCTTTCAGATCGAATGTGGCTATGAAAGCCTGGGCTGGTATGACAGGAAGTAAATTTGGTAGTGACAACATTCTGAAGATGGGCACTTTTAAGAATAGGGTTAAGAAGGAAAGGTCTAGAAATGGTCTCCATGGTCAATCATTTTTGAGGACTAGAAAAAGTCTTGAATAGAAGCCCTATCCTTCCTGCCCATGAGGGACAGGTTCTATGGTACCCAAGTTCAGAAGGTCTGTCAGAATCTCTGGGAAGAGGTGTCTCTGATTTTTTTGGGGAAAAGGGACACCCCTTAAGAGTGGCTTTTCTTTCCAGGAGAGGAAGTATCCTTTTTGAATAATAGCCAGAACCCATTTGTCGGTGGTGATGGTTTTCCAAAAGGGGAGGCAGTGGGAGAGGCAGGCGGAAAGGGGAAGGAGGGCAAGGCAGTCACACATTGTTGGGGCCTCCTCTGTCTTGAAAGGGCTGTCTACAGGGGGATGAGAGACAGCTGGCCTGGAAGGGGTTTGTCTTCTGCCCCCTCTTCTGTGTCTGGAAGAGGTAGGTCCAGCTGGGGAAGGGTTTCTTCTGAAAAACGTGGCTTTGGCAGGGTAATTCCTGTAATATTTAGGAATAGGGGACACCAGAATTCACTTGATGTCTTGCAGTTCCTTACCCTTTTACTGCAGATTTTTGAATAGCTCTGCTGACTGTTTGCCAAACAGGAAATTAGGGTCCAGAGAGGCATCTAAGATTTTAGACTAGAAGTCTTCTAGTAAGTGTTGCAGATGAAGCCAGTGGTAGATGCTGCAGGACATGCAGAGGCCTCTGCGGCATCACAACTGAATCTAATGGAGTGTCTGGCTACATGGGCAGCCAGAGATAGTTTGGAAGAGATATCAGATTTAGTGGGGTAGTCTGGAGTAGCAGCCAGCAGTGTAGCGGCTTGAGAGACCAGGTCCAAAGCATATTTGGTCATATGGGTTTGATAGTTGATGGCTCTAAAGGCCAATGTGGAAGAGGTGTAAACCTTCTTTCCAATTCTATCCATTTTTTTTTGCTGTCTTTGTTCATAGGTAAGAGAGAGGCAGACGGAATGAGTCTGGATTGTTTATCTGGTGAAATGGCAATCACAGCAGGATCTGCCAGAAGAGGTTTGACTAGAAATTTCTGGTCATCAGGCACCTTGTAGAAGTGGTCTGGCCTTTAGGGGCAGGTGGCTGAGAATCTTGCATCTTAGATGCTGAGGAAAAGGCATCTAAATAGGCAGGAATGACAGGTGGATTGGCAGAAGGGCAGGGAGACTCCACTTGTAATAGTTCAACATACCTGTTTTGAGTATCAGACATTTATGAGGTGTCCCAGTTGAAGTATTCCTTCATTTTGGTTATGGTTTCACCAAAGGTGATATCCTCTGGATGGGAGTTTCCATCAACGGAGTCTTCATCTGGGGAATAATACTCTTGAGGAGAGGCTTTTTGGGAAGTGTAAGCTATAGATTCATCAGAAGATGAATAATAGGTCTCTTGCTCTTCTTCCCTGTCTTGTGAGGCAGGTGGTGGAAGAGAGGAGGCAGAGGCAGGCCTAGGGCTGAGGAGAGGAAGAGTGGATGGAGAAGAGGCTGATGTCCTAAGGGTCATAAAGGTCTGCATCAAAGATGAGGTGAAGGACTGCCAGTCAGGTAGGCCTTCATTGGGTGTAGCCAGATGTTTGATTTTTTTTTTGTTTCTTTTTGACTTGGGTAGACTTAGGTGTAGACCTGGAACTGGATGCCTGGCTAAGGGTAGCTGCATCAGGAGGAGGAATCTCGGTCAGTGGCCCAGCTGTGTCTGGTTCCCCCTCAACCTCAGTGGTAGCCAATGTCTGGGTTAGCTCCGGGGATGTGCTAGTAATCGACTGCGAAGCGGCCTCCTCAAAGGTCACTGTAGAATCGACAGATCGGTCAGACGTCCCTCAACTCCTAAATCGGTAGCTGGCGGAGTGTCCGAAAGCAGAGCAGCAGTAGAAGAGGGCCTAGGAATCTTGGCCTTTTTTCTCAGAGGTTCAGTCGGGGCTTCCGAGACGGGATCTATCCTGAGTGCAAATTTTTTAAATCGTTTGTTTTCTAGGTAGAGATTAAGTGCAGCCAGATGGCTGCATAGGGTCTTAGGAAAGTACAGTTGTGTACACTTACCATACATGTAGATGTTCAAGTGTATTCACTGTTGCAGTCATCACACTTGGGTTATCCTGCCAGGGGTAGCCCTCAGTTGGCCCGAATACCAGAGACTTAGTATTTCTGCACCAGTTGCTGTCACTCCAGGACTGACGTCATCGTCAGTGGTATAAAATCAGGCAGCTGACGCAACTACATCAGTTTTTCTTGTCCCAACTGTCAAGAGCCCCCAAATAAGGAGCTAGGTTATGGTGGAAGAACACCACCAGTAAAAAGTAAATACCAAAAATTCCCCTGTAAGGAGAGAGGAAGAGAGAGAGAGAGACAAGTGGGGTGGAGGGTGGGAAAAGTACAGTTGTGTACACTTACCATAAATGTAGATGTTAGAGTGTATTCACTGTTGCAGTCATCACATTTGGGTTATCTGCTTGTAGTAGCCCTCAGGCGTCCTGATTATCAAAGTCTTGGGTCCTGCATCAGTTGCTGTTTCATCTTCCGTGACATAAGGGAGCCAGGGGTATAAAGCATGCAGCAGACACCATTACAACAGTTTTTCTTGCCCCAGATGTCAGGTGCCCCCCTTAATGGGAAGCATATATATATATATATATATATATATATATATATATATATATATATATATATATACACACACACACACACACACACACACACACACACACACACACACACACACACACACACAAGGTTATAGCTCCAACAAAAAAGAAAATACACCAAAAAGCTTTTAAATATAGTAAAGGAGAACAGAGGTATAGCCAAAAGAAGTCAGGGGATGGAGGGAGGGTAACCAGGACTGCAACAGTGAGTACACTCAAACATCTACATTTATGGTAAGTGTACACAACTGTACTATGTTCTTCCTGTTTCACTGTTGCAGTCATCACATTTGGGTAGATTCCCAAAGCTAAGGATGGGAGGAGGAATTTAGATAGCATTAGGACCAGCTATAAGGCCCTGCAAGACTGCAGCGACAAAGCTAGCTCTGGATTTAGAGAAAATTGGCAAATGGTAATGCTTGGTGAAAGTATGTACAGAACTCCAGGTAGCAGCTTTTAGGATGTCTCTGATAGGGACACCTCTGAGAAAGGCTGTAGAGGTAGATGTAGTCCTGGTTGAATGGGGTCTAATCCCCTTCTGGATAGGTTTTCCATGGTGCTTATAGCAGAAATTAATGCAATGGCCTATCCATTTAGAAATGGTTTGCTTTGAAATAGCCTTCCCCTCTGTCCCTGCAGCAAATGCCACCAGCCGTTGTTCAGATTTCCTTTGAGGTTTAGTCCTGTCCAAGTAAAATCTAAGTTGTCTGTGCACATCTAAGGAGTGCAGTATCCGTTCCCCTTTGTTCTGTGGATTAGAAAAGAAGGTTGGCAAATGAATGCACTAATTAATAGCCACACTGGATACCACCTTGGGCATGAAAGAGGGATTGGTCCTGAGAGACACCCTGTCTGCATGAAAGATGATGAAAGGCTCCACTGCCATAAGGGCCTGTAATTCAGATACCCTTCTTGCTGAAGTGATTGCTAAAAGGAAAGCTGTTTTCCAAGAAAGGAATTTTAACTCTGCGGTTGCAGCTGGCTCAAAAGGAGGACGAGTGAGTTTTTCCAATACAAGTTAAGGTCCCAGCTGGAGTTGGGGCTCTCCTGGGTGATCTTAAGTTGTTGGCCCCTCTGAAGAACTGCTTGAGCAGTGGGTGTGAAAAGAGGGATGGTTCTGTGTTGTAATGAGCTGAAATGGCTGAGGCGTGAATTTTGTTGTAGGAAAAGGAAAGGCCCTTGTGAAGCATCTCAGTTAAGTATTGAAGAATCTAAGGTAAATTGGGCGCTGCTGTGGCCATCCCTTAAGTTTGGTTCCAGGCACAGAATCTTTTCCATCTTTCACCATAAGATTTTCTAGTACTAGGCCTCCTTGCCTCCAAAATGACATCCAACACTTGTTCACTATGGGATGGTAATGTAGAGATTAGGTAATCAGCAAGGCTGCCAGTTTCAGGGTATGAAGCTGGGGGTGCAGAATCTGGCTCTCCTGCTGTGATAGCAGGGTAGGGGTCTGAGGCAGGTGCCATGGGGTTAGCTGTAACACACTGCTCAAGAGGGGGTACCATGGGGCATAGCCAGTCTGGTGCAATCAGTATCATCCTTGGTTTGTCCTGTTTGATCTTTAGTAGTACTTTGGGGAGGAGAGGCAGAGGAGGAAAGGCATAAACTGATATATTTTTCCAGCTGAAGGACACAGCATCCACTTTCCAAGCTTGTTTGTGGGGAGTCCTTGTGCAGAATTTGTCCAATTGGTAGTTCTGGAGGGAGGCAAACAGGTCTATATCTGGGCTCCCCCATTTGTTGATCAACATGTTGAAAGTCTTTGGTTCCAGTTTCCACACGTGTGGGTTCATGAGATTTCTGCTTGGTTCTTCTACCAGTGTATTTAGTTTTCCTGGCAGGAATTGAGCCTGTAGATGCACTTGGTAGCTCAAGACTGTGTTCCACAGAGCCATGGCTAGTCTAGGGAGGGGGTAAGAATGGGCATCCCACTGTTTGTTTATGTACCACATAACAGTGGTGCTGTCCGTCTTTACCATTAATTATCCAGGAAGAATGTGGTCCTTGAAGACTGTCAGAGCATTCTGTACAGCTAACATTTCTTTTTGATTGATATGCAGGTGCATTTGACTTGGGTTCCATTTGCCCTGAATGCACTTCCCTGCCAGGTGAGCCCCCCATGCATAGTCTGATGTGTCTGCTGTTAGGGTTTGGGCGGCAGGGGGTAGAGTGAATGGTAGTCCCCTGTTTTGGTGGCAGGCCTCTGCCCACCAAAGGAATTCTAACCGTAGGCAATGTATGATAGGAATCATTGCTTCTAGATCCTGAGAATGTTGACACCATAGGCTTTTTAGATACCATTGTAGTTTCCTCATATGCAGTCTTGCATATGGAATTAGTAGAATGCACGAGGCCATGAACCCCAAGGCTTGCAGTATTTGCCTTGCAGGTAGCAGGGTTTTTGTGGCCACTAGTTTGAAGTAAGTTGTTGGAGAGGTGGAGATATGCTCTAGAGAGAAGAATGAAGGTTAGCAGGACTAAGACAGAATATATGTATGTGAATGAGAGGGAGGACAGAGGAATGGTGAGGATGCAGGGAGTAGAGGTGGCGAAGGTGGATGAGTTTAAATACTTGGGATCAGTAGTTCAGAGTAATGGTGAGTGTGGAAGAGAGGTGAAGAAGAGAGTACAGGCAGGATGGAGTGGGTGGAGAAGAGTGTCAGGAATGATTTGTGAAAGACGACTACCAGTAAGAGTGAAAGGGAAGGTCTACAAGAGGGTAGTGAGACCAGCTATGTTATATGGGTTGGAGACAGTGGCATTGACAAAAAGGCAGGAGTCAGAGCTTGACGTGGCAGAGTTGAAGATGTTAAGATTTGCACTGGGTGTGACGAGGATGGACAGGATTAGGAATAAGTATATTAGAGGGTCAGCCCAGGTTGGAAGGTTTGCAGACAAAGCCAGAGATTCAAGATTACATTGGTTTGGACATGTGCTGCGGAGGAATGCAGAGTATATTGGGAAAAAGATGCTAAGGATGAAGCTGCCAGGTAACAGGAAAAGAGGAAGGCCTAAGATAAGGCATATGGATGTGGTGAGAGAAGACATGCAGGTGGTTGGTATGACACAGCAAGATGCAGAGGACAGGAAGAAATGAAAACAGTTGATCTGCTGTGGCGACCCCTAACGGGAGCAGCCAAATGAAGAAGAAGAAGAGTTTGAAGTAAGTTGTCAAATGAATTTGTTTCTCTGGCGTGAGGAAAACCATCTGGGAAGTTGTGTTCAAGCTAGCTCCCAGGAATATAATTTGTTGACAGGGTACCAAATGCGATTTCTTTTCGTTTATGGTGTACCCCGGACAAGTTAACACCTTTTATACAAATACCAGATGATTCAGAAATATGTCCTGGCTTTCTACCTGAATTAGACAATCGTCCAGGTATGAGTATATTTGAATATTTCTTTGCCTGCAAAATGCAATGACTGGAGCTAGGCACTTCGTGAATACCCTGGGCGCAGTAGATAAGCCAAAGAGCAGTGCAGAGAACTGATAGTGCATGCATCCTGCTTTGAAGCGTAGGTATTTTCTGCAAGATTCCCTGATTGGGATGTGCAGGTAGACTTCCTTTAAATCCAGTGTTGCCAACCGGGCATCTTTGCCTATCATGGGAAGCAACTGGTGAAGAGTTAGCATCTTGAATTTTGGAATCACCAAAAAGGTGTTTAGGATAGAAAGGTCCAGGCTACAACTCCATGATTTGTCTTTTCTGAGTACCAGGAAAAGTCTTGAGTAGAAACCTTGTCCCTTTTCCTCTTGTGGTACAGTCTGAATAGCCTTTAATCTTAAGAGAGAGAGTACTTGCTTTTGAGCCTCTGCCCACTGATTTGGGGGTAGCTCTGGCCAACCATTTGGGGTTGGTAACGTGTGGAAGTGAAATCTGTATCCTTGGGAAACTATAATTAAAACCCATTTGTCCTGGGTAATGAGTTCCCAGGTTTTTGCTTGCAAAACAATCTTTCCCCTCAAAAGGGCAGTCAGTTGAGAAGTGCTTGGAAGTTTTAAAGTTAAGTCATTGAGACAGCTTACCATAGGGGGGTGTCTTACTACTCCCTGATTTGGAAGTGGGAGCCCCCCCCACTGCTTAGTCCTGTGCGTACCATGGGACCGAAGCCTGGGTGTTCTTCTGGTTCTGGGTTTGAACTGCGAAGGCCTGGAAGAGGCAGAAAAGGACCAGTTTTTAGAGGGCCAATGCCTGCTAAATCTTGGAGGCTGCACTTGTAAGAGATCTTTAACAGTTTGCATAGATTTAGCTTTTTCCTCCATCTTGCCAAACAGGCAGTCCTGATTTAAGGGAACATCCAGCAATTTAGTTTTAACATGATCTGGCAAAGATTGCTCCTTAAGCCAAGCATGCCTTCTAAGTACAGACCCAGTGATAGCAGCTCTGCAAGATGCCTCCAATGAATCAAAACCACATTGCAAAGTATGTTTTCCAACTTGTTCTGCAGAATGCATTAAATCTTGTAAATCCTTATTTTCAGCACAATCAGCAATCAACATCATTTTCTGTTTAAGCAATCCAGTAATATGCTGCTGATACTTTAACATATGAAACTGTCAATTTAAGGCCCTGATGGCCAAGGTTGCAGAGGTGTATACCTTCTTATACCATCTATCCAGGGCCCTGGAATCTCTGTCAGAGGGGGTAGGATTTTTGGCAGTAGTAGCCTTAATGCCCTTGGGTCCCTGTGAAATGGTCTCAGGATCCGCAATAGGATTTTTAAAAAGGAACTTGTGAAAATCAGGAACCCTGTAATATCTATCAGGTTTTCTGGGAGCAGGAGGTAAAGAGTCAGGGGCCAGCTAGATTCCAAAAAGGCATCATCAACAATGTCCAGCACAGGAGGGATAGCTAAAGGTCTGTGTTGGGGTAGGAGTAAGAAATATGCAAGCCTCTTTTTAGAATCAGAGTAATCCTGGCTTTCCCAGTGAAAATGCTCCCTAAGAGTATGCAAGGTTTAACCAAAAGAAAAATCCTGTGGGGGAGAAGCAGAGGGAATACAGTCCTCTGCATCAGAATCCTCATAGGGAGATAAGGGTCAATCCTGGTCCTCAGAGGAGACAGAAATTTCAGAATCTTGGTCAGAAGTATCATAAGCAAATTCAGTCCTAGGTCTTTTAGAGGGGGAAGGTTGGCTTCCCCTGATTAAAGTAATAAGGTCTTCAGCCATTCTTATCATTTGTTTTTTAGGCAACTGTATTATTTGTAGCGTTCATTCTGTGTATTTTGTGTGAATAAACTACATTCATCCACTTCGGCTCTCATTTGGCTGCTCGTTTGGTTTACAGTTTTTAGGCATAGAGGCCTGACCATGCAGTCTGGGCGTCGGTTTCCTAGGCATGGTTCGAGTTTTAGGCCTTCAGGAAGAAGATGGCGTTGGTTTAATAAGCAAGTCAGTAGGCCTGAATACACCCTCAGAAGCCGGTGCCTGCACAGCAGCTCCAGACCCATCCAAGGTAGAGACATCTGCAGGTTCCACAGTTGAAGCATCTCGCGACATACCAGACTCCGAATGGGTCTCAGTAGAGGCCTGCGAATCTGAAGTAGTGGGTATCAGGGGCTGCAAAAGCGGCTCACTGAGTACCGGCGAACTGGCGACTAGCTTAGGAAAAGTGCCGTTGGCAGCTCTGGCCATAATCGGCCTGTCTCTGTCTTTATCTTTGTGTTTTTTCGGAATGTTGGCAGTTGGGTGGCTTACCAGAGACGCATCTGGATACCTGAACCGAGTGCCAAAATATTTAGAAGCGAAAATATACAGACGACGAATAGTTTGTGGTTTAAATAAGTCACAAAACTGACAGTGAGGTATGTCGTGGTCAGGGCCTAGGCAAGGAATACAGTACAAATGAAAATCTTTATGAGGTATTTGCTTTCCACAAGAAATACAATTACTGACTTTTATTGACATCAGTTTAGAGCAAGAAAAAGTTTCCCCAATGGGGTACTTAGCTTTAGTTTAAGACTTCGATTATGAAACTCGAAAACGAAAATTTCAGGAGTCGGCCATCCAGCACTTGCGAACTGCTACTGCTTCGGGCACTGCATGGCAAGAAAGACTGATGTAATGGCATCGGCTGCATGCTTTATACCCCTGACTACCTGACATCATGGAAGATGAGACAGAAACATCGCTGGACCCAAGACTTTGATAATCAGGCCGACTGAGGGCTACTGCAAGCAGATAACCCAAATGTGATGAATGCAACAGTGTAACACGAAGATCATCCAGGACTGTAACAGTGAATACACTTGAACTTCTACATTTATGGTAAGTGTACACAAGTGTACTATGTTCTTCGTGTTTCACTGTTGCAGTCATCACACTTGGGTTGATTGCCAAAGCTGAAGAAAAGGGTGGAGGCAGTCAAGAAGACTGGGGGCTGGCTAGGATACCCTGCAAGACTGTGGTGGCAAAGCCTGCCCTGGATTTGGAGAAGATAGGCAGGTGGTAATGCTTGGTGAACGTATGAACAGAAGTCCATGTTGCAGCCTCCAGGATGTCCCTGGTGGGGACCCCCCTGAGAAAAGCTGCAAAGAGGTGGAGGTTGCCTGGTGGAATGCATCCTGACCCCCTTTGGGGGTGGTTTCCCATGCTGTTTGCAGCAGAAATGGATGTAGTGTGCTATCCATTTGGAGATTTCTTGGATATGGCCTTACCCTCTGCCACTGTGGTGAAGCTGACTAGCAATTGGTCAGTTTTTCTAAAAGATTTAGTCCTATCCAGATAGAATCTGAGCTGTCTGTGCACATCTAGAGAGTGCAGAATCCTTTCCCTCTTGTTTTACGGGTTAGGGAAAAAGGTGGGCAAATGAATGGATTGGTTGAGAGCCATACTGGGCACCACTTTAGGCATGAAGGATGGGTTAGTCCGGAGGGAGACTCTGTCAGCAGGGAAAATGATGAAGGGCTCTACAGCCATGAGTGCTTGTAGCTCTGAAACTCTTCTAGCTGAAGTGAAGGCCAGAAGCAAGGTTGTTTTCCAAGAGAGGAATTTTAACTCTGCTGAAGCTGCAGGTTCAAAGGGGGGGGGCTAGGGTGAGCTTTTCCAACACAAAGTTAAGGTCCCACGCTGGGGTAGGAGCTCTTCTGGGTGGCCTTAAGTTGTTAGCCTCTCTTAGGAACTGCTTGATGAAAGGTGGCTCTGTGCTGTAATGAGCAGAGATGGCAGAGACAAGAATTTTAATAGAAGAGAAGGATAGACCCCTGTGTAATAGGTCTTCTAGGTAATCCAAGATGAGAGGTAGGGAGGGCTGTGCTGTTTCAGCTCCCTTAGCCTGGATCCAAGTGCAAAACCTTTTCCACTTGTCAGCATAGGATTTTCTAGAGCTGGGGCATCTGGCCTCACGTATAATATCTAGGACTTTTTTGCTTAAGGCTGGCAGCTTGAGGAGATGTCAGGGAATAAGCCAGGCTGCCAGAGTGAGGGTCTGCAATTGGGAGATGCATGAATTCTGTACTCTTCTGGGTCAGGAGTGTTGGGCTCTGAGGTAGGTGCCATGGTGGCAGGGGTGACAGGCTGCACAGCAGTGGGTACCAGTGCTGGCATGGTCAGTCTGGGGCAATCAGGATTGCCCTTGGTTTTTCCTCCCTTATTTTGAGCAGTACCCTTGAAATGAGTGGTAGAGGGGTAAATGTATAGACTGAGAGGTTTACCCATTGGAAGGATAGAGCATCTACTTTCCAGGCCTTGCTGTGAGGTTCCCTGGTGCAGAATTTGCTGAGCTGATGATTGGAGTGGGAGGCAGAGAGGTCCTCCTTCGGGGTGACCCATTTCTAGGTTACAAAGGTGAAGGCTCTGTGGTCTAGCTTCCACTCATGTGGATCTAGCAGGTTTCTGCTTAAGTTGTCTGCCAGAGAGTTTAGGGAGCCTGGCAGGAATTGTGCTAGCAGGTGTATATGCATGGCTGAGGCCATGCGCCAAAGCGTCACGGTGAACCTGTAGAGAGGATAAGAGTGAGTCCCTCCCTGCTTGTTGATATACCACATCACTGTGGTGTTGTCTGTTTTGTTCAGTAGAGGCCCCGGGGAGTGTAGGGGTCTGAAAGCTGTCAGGGCATGCTGAACAGCTAGCATGTCTTTTTGGTTGATATGCAGATGTAATTGATTTGGGCTCAAATGGCCCTGAATGCACCTGCCGTCCAGGTGTGCACTCCAGGCATAGACTGATGCATCTGTGGTATGGGTCTGGGCAGTGTGGGGTTGTGAGAAGGGAAGTCCTTTGTTGTGGTTGCATGCTGCTGCCCACCAAAGAAAATCTTTCTTTAGACAAAGTATCATTGGTATGAGAGTTTCCAGGTCTTGAGAGTGTTGACACCAAAGGCTTTTTAGGTACCATTGTAGTTTCCTCATATGCAGTCTGGCATATGTCTGGCATATGGAATGAGTAGAATGCAGGAGGCCATGAACCCTTGAGCTTGCAGGATTTTCCTTGCGGATAACTGGGTTCTGGTGGCTAGTTGAGAGAAGTAGCCTGTCAGGTAGGCTTGTTTTTCTGACGTAAGGAATGCCATCTGGGATGCTGTGTCCAGCCTTGCTCCTAGGAATACAATTTTTTGTGTGGGGACTAGTTTTGATTTCTTTTTGTTGACAGTATACCCCAGGGAGGTCAGTAGGTCCTTTACAAAGGTCAGGTACTGTAACAACTTTTCCTGACTGTCTGCCTGAATCAGGCAATCATCTTAAGTAGGGGTAAATCTGAATATTTCTTTGTCTGCAAAAAGCAATGGCTGGAGCCAGGCATTTTGTGAAAACTCTGGGAGCAGTGGATAAGTCAAAGGGAAGTACAGAGAACTGAAAATGCATAGATCCTGCCCTGAAACATAGATATTTCCTGCAAGATTCCCTGATTGGAATGTGTAGGTAAGGCCTCTTTTAGGTCTAGGGTGGCCAACCAAGCATCCTTGGAAAGCATAGGAAAAAGCTGCTGGAGGGTGAGCAGTCTGAATTCTGGTATCACCAGAAAGGTGTTTAGACTGACTAGATCAAGGATTGGGCACTAGCTGTCCTTTTTTCTGGGTACCAGGAAGAGTCTGGAATACAAACCTTGGCCCATCTGGTCTGCAGGAACATGCTGTATAGCCCTCATGGAGAGCAGGGAAAGGACTTGCTTTTTGGTCTCTGCCCACTGGTTTGGAGGAAGATCTGGGAACCCTTTTGGGGTTGGCAGAGTGTGGAAATAAAATCTGTATCCCTGGAACACTATGTTACAGACCCACTGGTCGTTGGTAATAGATGCCCAGTTGTTTGCATGGAAGGAGAGTTTTCCTCCTAGGGGCACAAGCAGGTGGGCAGAGGTAAGGGGTGGAGGTGTAAAGTCATTGTGAGTTCTTACCATAA
Source organism: Protopterus annectens (assembly GCF_019279795.1). NCBI lineage: Eukaryota > Metazoa > Chordata > Ceratodontiformes > Protopteridae > Protopterus > Protopterus annectens. Next base: position 349,567,897 of record NC_056740.1, read on the forward strand.
GGGGGAGGCTTAGCATTCCCTATTTTTGAAGAAGAAGAACTCCATTGCTTAGATCTCTGCATTCCCTGGGACTGCTGTCTGGGGTGTCTGCTTCCCCTGGGTCTGGTCTGAGCTGGGCTGGAGGGGGCCGGAATGGACCAGTGCTTCGAGGGGCAATGTCTACCTAGGAGGCTGGACCTGTAAAATGTTTTTAACCTTCTGCATAGATTTAGCTTTTTCTTCCATCTTTTTTAAGACCTCTTCTGCCTTGGTGCCAAACAAATTGTCTTTGTTCAATGGTGCATTCAATAATTTTGATTTGACATGGTCTGGCAAGGTTTGTTCCTTAAGCCAAGCATGCCTTCTACGGACAGAACCAATGACTGCTGCCCTGCAAGATGCTTCTAGGGCATCAAAGCCACATTGCAAGGTGTGCTAGTAACTTGGCTTGCAGAATGCATAGTTGTAATTCTTTATTTTCTGCACAAGCAGGAAAGGAAGATATTTTGTTGTTTGAGGAGTTCCATGGTATGCTGCTGATATTTCAGCATGTGGAACTGCCAATTTAGTGCTCTAATAGCAAGAGTTGCAGAGGTGTATACTTTTTTACCCCATCTGTCTAAAGTAGGGTTGCCACCTTTTCAAATGGCCAAAGTGGGACATTTTCCGGACACACATCAGATTTTACAGGCCGAAACATACCCATGGTCAGTACAAAGAATAGAACTTAACTTTTTTGCGTAAATAAAAGCTTATTCTTGTAACAGTTTAGTTGCTTATTCTGTTTCTTGTAACGTTTAGGTATTTTAGATACAGAAATAACTATTTTATGCAATTATTACATAAAATATGGGACATAATTATGTCCTACAATCTCAGGACATTTGCCATTTTTAATATTTTTTGTCAGGACATAACTGCCCAAAGAGGGACTGTCCCTCGCAAAGTGGGACAGGTGGTAACCCTAGTCTAAAGCTCGGGAATCCCTGTCTGAGAGGGTGGGGTTCTTAGCTGAGGTTGCTTTAATTCCTTTAGGTCCTTGGGAGATGACCTCTGGGTCAGCATTAGGAATTTTGAAAAGGAATTTGAGAGTCAGGGACTCTGCAGTACCTGTCAGGTGTCCTGGGAGCAGGAGGAAGGGTGTCAAGAGTCAAACTGGATTCCATAAAAATATCATCCACAACATCCAGGACAGGAGGAATGGCTAAAGGTCTGTGCTGTGGTAAATCTAAGAATTCCCTGAGTCTCTTTTTTGACTGAGGATAGTCCTGACATTCTCATTGGAAAGGCTCCCTAAAAGTATGTAAGGTTTCACCAAATGAAAAATCCTTGGGTGGAGAGACAGAAGGAATGGATTCCTCTGCATCAGAATCCTCATAAGCAGAGAGAGGTTGCATGTCTTCATATTCAGAAGCATCAGAGTCATCGGACTCCTGTTCAGATAAAACTACTGGGGACAAGTCTCTTTCTTTTGGAAGGGGTAGCCTGCCTTCCTCTAATAAGCATAAGGTCTTCCGCCATTTTAAGCATTTGAGATTGAGGCATGGAAGCAGGTGCCTGAGCTTCGGTCATCGGTTTTTTGGGCGTAGTTCATACCCTGGGCCTTAGAAACTCGGTAGTTTTAGAAAGTACTGAAGATGCGAAAGAAGTAGTCAGTTTGTGTCAAGTAACGGTAGTGCGAAGAACTTCCTAGGAAGCTGGTGCCTGTTCAGCGGCTCCGGGCCCATCCAAGGTAGAGACATCCGCATGATCCTTAGTCGAAGAAGAGTCTCGCGGCATATCAGACTCCGAAAGGGTCTCTACAGCGGCCTGCAAATCCACAGAAGCGGGCATCAGGGGGCTGCGAAAGCGCCTCACTGAGGACTGGAGAATTGATGACTAGTTTAACGGAAGCGTCGTCGGCAGTTTTGGACCTGTGCGGTCTGTCTCTGTCTTTATCCTTATGTTTTTTCGGAAGATCTGTAGTCAGATGGCTTACTGAAGCCATATCAGAATTCATGGACTGAGAAAGAAAATATCTAGCTATAATAAGGGCCTGATGATGTATAGTTCTGGTGTTGAACAAAGCACAAAAGTGACAACGAGGGATGTCGTTGTCTGGGCCTAAACTGGTGATGCAGTAAGAATGGAAGTCTCGGTGTGGTATTTGCTTTCCCCAGGTGAGACAATTGTTAACTTTTTCTGACATCGCTTAGAACAAGAAAAAAGGATCCCCAATGGGGTAGTTAACTTTAGAAGACTTCAACTTCAATTTGGAAACGAAAACTCATGTAGTGGCCGACCAGCACTCGTGCGAACTGCTTCGGGCTCCTTGGCAAAAAAGACTGATGTAATGGTGTCGACTGCCTGATTTTATACCACTGATGACCTGACGTCAGTCCTGGAGCGACAGCAACCGACACAGAAATACTAAGCCTCTGGTATTCGGGCTGCCTGACGGCTACCCCTGACAGGATAACCCAAGTGTGATGACTGCAACAGTGAAACACAAAGAACATCGAAAGATTGGCAGATAAAGCAAGTGTTGTGATCGTGCTCCCAGCCTAAGCAGCGGTCATGCGTGAGTTTATGGGGTATCTGGTGTCCGCATTGGCATTTGCCCTTTTTTGCTGACATTGGCTAAAGATTACTACAACAAATCAAGCTTTAGCTAGAGGTTAAAGAAGAAAAACCCCAACGGGGTACTTAGCTTTAAGATGTCTTGTGGTGAAGGAGTGAAGCACATGGTGTGACAGTCGTCTGCGGCAGAAAAGTTTAGACGTCACATTCAAGGCTGGTTTATGGTCCTGTGTGTGACATCCCATGCAACTACAGCAGCCAAGCTGAAGCTTTTGTATAGGAGCCGATGTATGGGTCGCATGACGTGGGAAATCCCACACCAAGAATACTGCAACATAGAAATAGAAGGACATCATATGTGATATGCTTTTGTTATCTTACCTGCATGTGTCTTATACCTTTTCAGCCTGGAATATGTATCTCATTATAATGCGTTTAACATTGACTCTGCTGTAATCACTCTTCTTTTTTACTTATGTTGTGTTCTAATTGCAGTTACTGAATGTTAATTAATGTTTTTCCTCAATGTACATGTGTAGCTTTTCTCTCCAGACCTCCACTGAAAAGGTTTTTTTTTACCGAGTTGGACTTTCCTAGTAATCAAACCAACAAATAAATAAAATAAACAGAACAGGAACATAGCTATTTACCAAGAGACAGAAGTAGAGAAATTCACAAACAGAAAACTGTGTAAAACTGGATCAGATGATGTCAGACAGCAGATGTGTGCAAAGCTTTTGGATGCCATATAACAGATTAATTAGCAAAAAAATTATGAGTCACCAAAGATTTTAAAGGAGCAGCACAAGGATTATTCCAGAAACTAATTAGGGTGATGAAGAGTGAATACTGGACACATCCCTAATCCTATTACCAGGAAAATAATGAAAACCGTTTAAGATATGTTCTGCCACTAAATGTTTCAGAGAGACCACATGGCATGGAATCAAAAATTAACAAGACCTACATAGGAAGAAAAGCATCCCTGCTGGCAATTGTTCTCAAAGAGAAACCAGGATAGAAATTTCTGAGAAATGTGGCCTTGCCTAGAAATTGGGGAATAAGAATAAAATCTTTCAGTAGATGCTAATCCCCAGATAAGATCCTCTAACAGAGGAAGTACAAGGGAAAAAAAGGAACCAGTAAGGAATGATCTACATTACTTAAAAAAATAAATAAATAAAAAATTATGTGAAACAATGGATAGTTTTCCCATGATCATATGCTATAAGCACTGAAAAGGGTGAGTGAGAACAGAGCTCAGGCTACTGCACACAAAGGGGTAATAAACTGCTACGGATACAGCACCATCTGACAATGATCAGGGATCAAATATGGAATAACAGGATAAGGATAACCAGCAGCACTGCTGTTAGGTTACTCTAGTATACCCTGCACATAGGATCTCCTGAAGAAAGGGCAGCATATGTCAGACATAAGCATGGACACGTGATGCCCTCATCAAGAATCTTACCTCAAACAAGAGTCTCTTTAGAGGCAATGAACTGTGAATTCTTGACAAAATGAAGCAGATAGAGCAATATACACAAGTGATACCATATTTAAGAAGCCTACAAGCTGAAGTCTGTTAACAAAAAGAATACAGAGCAAATCAGAAGGTCCTACAGCAGCAGGACAGGAGAAAGATCTTGCTGGGTATATCATGAGAGAAAAACAATCACATTTCTCGACACTTAAATGAATGGGAGTGCAAGGACAGCAACAATTACAGCACCCATTGAAATGATCTGTGAGGATGGGATGGACCACCTTAGATCCAGGACCACTGCAAGTGAATCTGTAGCTGTCCATGCAGGATCAAAATAAAAGGATAAGCATGTAGTCTCCGATCACCACAGTAAATGAATCTGTAGTGGCCCATGAGGGTTTAAATTAATAACATGATGGGGAAGAATTCTAGTGTCCAACTGTAGGGAAATAAAATTGTCAGTTTGGGTGCAAAGAATGCCTGATTGCATAGCCATACAACAACCTAAGAAGAAGGGTGGTCTGGTGTAAATAAACTGAAGATGCATAAAATCAGACAAATAACTAGAAGCAGAATCCACCACTGAGGGGAAGTGGAATTAGTGGTGGTGGTGTCACTCTTTTGAACTTCAGCATTCAAGACAAATTCTTGCATAAGGAAAGTACAGTTTTGTACCTACCATAAATGTAGATGTCCGAACAGGATAGCATCTGCAGTCATAACAAATGGGTTGTCCTGTCGTCAGGCAGCCGTTCGGTCGGCCGGATTCCAAAGTCTGGGTCCGGCTTCGGCTGATGTCGCACTTCACCCGACGTCATCTCTGCTGGTCTTCGGGTATAAAGGCATCAGCCGACGCCATTTTCCTCAGTGTTTCTTGCCCCAGATGCCAGTTGCCCTCTAGGAAAGCTAAATTTTGGATAAATGCCAATGTTTCCAAAATAGTAGAAGGCAAACACAAAAAATAAGCATGTATGTACATATATACAAACAAATACACCATAAGAGATATCCCCCCCCAGCTAGCTATTAGGAGGGTAAATACCCTAGGAGTACCACAGAGGGGAAGGAGGGTGGGTAATCCTGACTGCAGATGCTATCCTGTTCGGACATCTACATTTATGGTAGGTACAAAACTGTACTATGTCCTTCAAGGATGCATCTGCAGTCATAACAAATGGGTAGAATACCACAGCCAAACTAGGGGAGGAGGAAGAAGAATTATGGTGTAGTTAGGATCCCTTGCAATACAGCAGTGGCAAACCCTGCTCGGGATCTAGAGTATAGAGGTAAATTATAATGCTTGGCAAATGTATGCACGGAGGTCCAAGTAGCCGCCTCAATAATGTCCTTGGTTGCCACTCCTCGTAAGAAGGCTGTGGTAGTGGCTGTAGCCCTTGTAGAATGAGGTCTTATGTTCTGTGGAACTGGTTTTCCATGGTAGGAGTAACAGAATCTTATGCAATTTCCTATCCATTTGGAGATTGTCTGTTTGGAAATTGCTTTTCCTTCCCTTCCTGTTGCATAGGCTACTAAAAGCTGGTCAGTTTTTCTGTTACTTTTGGTTCTGTCCAGGTAGTAGCGTAACTGTCTGTGTACATCCAAGGTATGCAGCAGCCTTTCCCCCCTGTTCTGTGGATTGGGAAAGAAGGTAGGTAGGTGGATTGCCTGGTTTAAAGACACTCTGGATACCACCTTAGGCATAAATGTAGGATTAGTTCTCATGGACACTATCTGGATGGAAGATTAGGAAGGGTTGTACTGCCATTAAGGCCTGTAGTTCTGAAACCCTCCTTGCTGAAGTAATTGCCAGTAGGAAAGCAGTTTTCCATGATAGGTGTTGAAGATCTGCTGTTGCTGCTGGTTCAAATGGAGGGAGTGTCAATTTTTCTAGCACAAAGTTCAAGTCCCATGCTGGTAATGGTGGTTTCTTAGGAGGTTTTACATTCTTGATCCCTCTGAGGAATTGCCTGAGTAGAGGATGTGAAAAGACAGGTGGATCGAAGCAGTATTCTGCGGAAATAGCTGATGCATGTATCTTGATGGAGGAATAGGACAGACCCATATGTAGAAGCTCTGCCAAGTACTCCAGGATGTTAGCAATGTCTATGTTTGACACATCTTTTCCTCTTTCAGTACTCCAAATGACAAACCTTTTCCATTTTCCTGCATAGTTCCTTCTTGTTGAAGGTCTGCGGGCTTCAAGGATAATGTCTTTAACCCTTTGGGATAAGTCTGGGTTAGTTGCTGTTATGTGATGTTCCAGGCAGTCAGTTGCAAAGTTTTTAGGTTTGGGTGCATGATGTTGTAGTTGTTCTGAGTTAACATCAAAGGCATCAGGGGTATTGGCCACATTCTCCCCTGTGACATGCTCCTCAGCAAAGGGTACCAGTGTTGTCTTGGCCAATTCGGAGCTATCAGAATTATCCTTGGACGTTCCTCTTTGATTTTCAGTAGTACCTTGTGCATCAAAGGAAGAGGTGGAAATGCATATGCTGTCAGGCCTTTCCAATTGAAGGATAGAGAGTCCACCTTCCATGCAAGTGGGTGGCATGTCCTTGTGCAGAATTTTTTGAGCTGGTGATTGAGTGGGGATGCGAATAGGTCTATTTGTGGCATTCCCCATTTCTTTGTGATGGCCTTGAAGATGTCCGCGTGTAGCATCCATTCGTGAGCATCCGAGGTGGTTCTGCTTAACATGTCTGCTAGGGTGTTTTCTTTCCCGGCACAAATATTGCCTGTAACTGGATGTTGTAGCTCAGAGCCATGTTCCAAAGGTCCAGAGTCATTCTGCATAGGGGGTATGAATGAGTGCCTCCCTGTTTGTTGATGTACCACATGACTGTGGTGTTGTCTGTCCTTATCATTAAATGGCCTTCTTTGAGGAATGGTCTGAATTTCTGGATTGCTAGTTTTACTGCCAGCATTTCTTTTTGGTTTATGTGCAGGTGCAGTTGGTCTGGAGTCCACAATCCTTGTATGCACTTGTCCAACATGTGCGCCCCAGCCTAGGTCTGAAGTCCGTTGTGATGGTTTGGTTTGCTTGAAAGTTGTGGAAGGGCAAACCTGTATTTGACTGGCATGCTTGAGCTCACCATAGGAACTCTTGTTTCAGGCATGGGATTAGTGGGATTTCGGTTTCTAAGCTGTGCCTGTGTTGAGACCATAAATTCTTTAGGTACCACTGTAGCTTTCTCATATGCAGTCTGGCATGGGGGACCAGGATTATGCATGATGCCATGAAGCCCAAGGCCTGCAGTACTTTTCTTGCTGTTAGTTTGTTCTGCTTTGTTAATGCCAAGAAGTAAAGAGGGAGTTGTTCTTGTTTTTCTGCAGTCAGGAATGCCATTTGTTTTATTGTGTCCAATTCCGCACCCAAGAAAGTTCTTGTCTGGGATGGTATCAGTCTTGACTTTTTTAAATTGACTGTGTATCCCAGGGCTTGTAGTAATCAAATGACTCTTTGTAAATCTGTTGTCAGCTTGCTTTTGTTGTCCGCTTGTAACAGGCAGTCGTCCAGGTATGGATAAATTTGGATTCCCTGTAGCCTGCAATGAGCGATTACTGATGCCAGGCATTTTGTGAATACTCTGGGCGCAGTAGATAAGCCAAAGGGCAATGCTGAGAATTGATAATGCTCTGATCCTGCAAGAAATCTGAGGTATCTTCTGCAATTTGGTAGTATGGGGGCGTGCAGGTATGCCTCCTTGAGATCTAGAGTTACCAGCCAACACTCCTTGCCCAGCATGGGAAGAAGTTGCTGTAGGGTCAGCATTTTGAATTTTGGGACAATGATGTATGTGTTTAAGGCGGACAGGTCGAGAATAGGTCTCCAACTTTTCTTTTCTTGGTACTAGGAAGAGTCTGGAGTAGAATCCTTTGCCCTGTTGTGTTATTGGTACTCTTTCCACAGCTCTCATCTTTGTTAATTGAGCTATCTGCTTTAGAGCTTCTGTTTTTTGATTTGGAGGTAGGTTTGGCATTCCTCTTTTTACTGGTAAGGTGAGGAAGTGGAACCTGTAGCCTTGGTCTATGGTTTGCAAAATCCACTTGTCTTTTGTGATATAGTGCCAATTTTTCGAAAATAAGGCTAACTTTCCGCCTAAAGGTGCTGCTATTTGTTCCCTGGTAGGCGGAGTCAGAGCCAAGTCACTGTGATTGTCCTGTTGCAGTGGTAGTGGTTGTGTCTGTGCCTCGCTGGTTATTGCCTTGCCACTGGCGTCCTCTATAGGCACCTCCTCTGGATTGATTTCTGCCTCTAGAGCGTCTATTCCTGCCTCTTTGAGATTTTGAGGAGTCTGGAAAGGACCAATTTTTGGCAGGCCAGTTCCTGCTAAACCTTGGGGGCTGAACCTGTAAGAAATCCTTAACTGTTTGTACAGATTTTGCCTTCTCTTCCATTTTCTTCATTACTTGCTGAGCAGGGGTACCAAATAGACTGGCCTTATCCATAGGAGCATCTAACAGCTTTGCTTTAACATGATCCGGCAGGGCCTGTTCTTTCAACCATGCATGCCTTCTTATCACTGTGCCAGTCATGGCTGATCTAAATGAAGCCTCCAGTGCATCATAGCCACATTTTAAAGAGTGGTTACTAACCTGCTGAATGTTATTCACCATTTCTAAAACATATTTCTTATCTAAGGATTCATCAGAGGACAGCTTCTTAGTTAACTGATCAAGCATAAACTCTTGGTATTGGATCATGTGAAACTGACAATTTAAAGCTCTAGCTGAGAGAGTAGCAGAGGTGTAAACTTTTTTGCCCCATCTCTCTAAGGACCTGGATTCCCTTTCAGAAGGGAGAGGGTTTTTTGCTGAGGTCGAAGCTACTGCCTTAGGCCCCTGGGATATAGTCTCATGGTCTGCAAGCGGGGCCTTGAATAGGTGGTGATGAGTGTCTGGCACCCTGTAAAATCTATCTGGTTTGGCAGGGGCTGGAGGTAGAGTATCAGGAGCAGTGCAAACATCATTAAATGCATCATCCACAACAGGCAGAACTGGAGGTATAGCTAAGGGCCTATGTTGTGGCAAGTGTAGAAAAGTCCTAAGCCTTTTTCTTGAATCTGAGAAATCTTGTCCCTGCCATTGGAATTGTTCTCTCATGGCGTGTAAGGTTTCCCCAAAGGAAAATTCCTCTGGTGGAGAGGCAGATGGAATGGATTCATCAGCATCGGAATCTTCATAAGTAGAAAAAGGAGCTTCTGGCTGATCTGTAATGTCTGAGTCATCCGAAGGATCATCAGAGGACACTGGCTCGGGGGGCTCTGCTCTAGGTCTCTTTTCTGGAGGCTGAGAGGCCCTGTCTGGGTGAGATTGGGATCCCCTAATTAAGGAGATTAAATCCTCTGCCAGAGTAAGCATTTGTGAACTAGAAGTGTGCCTGTGTGAGGGGGCCTTAACAGGCACTGATTTAACAGTTTTGGCTGCTTTAGCCCTGGCAAAGGCCTTTATAGACATGGCTGTAGGAGGCCTAGCAGCACCACGTGCTGGGGTAGAGACATCCAAAGGGATGGTGTCGGATAATTCACTAGGAACCACAGTAGTAGGCAAAATTTCAGAGGCCGATTCAACTAAGGCAGCAGGAGCCTCAGTAGTAGTCATGGATTCGGCTGAAGATTGACCCGCTTTCTCGGTTTCGGCCGAAACCGAGACACTTGTGGCTTGCTTAACCGTGGTTTCGGCCGAAACCGCGGACCGCGAGTGTCGGTCTTTATCTTTGCGTTTTTTAACAATTTGGGTAGTCGGAGGATCCGACGGCATAATGTACGCAAAATCTGAGCCGAAAAACTGTTCAGCAAACTCCGACGCCTAAGCGTTCGTCGGTTGAAGGAAGCACAGGCTAAACAGGCTGCTACGTCGTGGTCTGGGCCTAAACAAGGTAGGCAGTAAGAGGGGAAATCTTTATGAGGTATTTGCTTCCCACAAGTTAAACAGTTATTTACTTTTTCTGACATCGGCTGAGGCAAGAAAGAGTCCCCAATGGGGTACTTAGCTTTTTAGAAGTCTTCGAAGTAGTATTCGGTAGTAGTAATCTCTGGATCTGACCGACCGGCACTTGCGAACAGCTTCTGCTTCGGGCGCCACGCGGCAAGAAAGACTGAGGAAAATGGCGTCGGCTGATGCCTTTATACCCGAAGACCAGCAGAGATGACGTCGGGTGAAGTGCGACATCAGCCGAAGCCGGACCCAGACTTTGGAATCCGGCCGACCGAAGGGCTGCCTGACGACAGGACAACCCATTTGTTATGACTGCAGATGCATCCTTGAAGGACATCATCTTATGGCATGGAGAACACACAATCATGAATAAAGAAAGAATGCATGTGCATAATTATACGACTATACTACAGATTTTACTACGCTGCAGAAATACAAATTTTAAGTTTAGCTTACAGCTGGACTCTGCTCTGTCCAAGATATGGAGGAGGACGAGAGCTCTGTGTAAACTAAAGATGATGTCAGAAAGCTGATAAGAGACAAGCACCACTACAAATGGTCTTCCAACAGAATAGATGCATCCTCCAAAGTATGCAAGGAGGAGGAGAGATAAAGGAATTTGGAAAGCTGTAGAATATGTCAAATTATACATCCTGGGCAAAGCCTAAATAGGAATTCCTGCCTACAGGACAGGAAGAGTTACAGGTGGCAAGCAAATTAGCACCCCAAATAGCATGTCTGACTATGTAAAAAAGAGGCAGGTATGACTAGGATCTATCCACTTACAGAACAGATCTATAATCCAAAAAGGAGGTGGAGGAAGTGACTTTGGATAACAATATTATTGTTATGTCATAGGTCCTTGCTAAACCCAATAAAGAACACCTGTGTGCAGGATAGCACCTGCATGTAAAGTAGCAATTCCTGTCAGAAATAGCGGGAAGGCCACGCTGGCTTTTAAATAATACATGACAACAGACAGCACCAAGGTTTTTAAGAATTAATTTCAACTATGGCTACCTTTTGTTCTATATCATTTCTGCATTTTAATCATTTTGCAACATGCTGGCTTTTAGCCTTTAGAATGCATACTTTAACTTGTGAAGGGGGAAATGGAGAGAGAGAGAGAGAGAGAGAGAGAGTGCCACAGAACTCACTGACACAGAGCTCATAGATATGCAACCATGTCACCTGTCAGATTCAGTAACTGTTAGTAGAGGAAGGAGATGGTTGAGAAAAAGCAGCAGACTGTACAGAAGCAGAAATAAATCAGGCAAGCACTAAATTCTCTACAGTCCTAAGCATCAGGGTTTCAACAGCTCATGCAGTTACTGGCTGTGGAATAGTACACAGAAAACAGGACAGACACAATAACATCTAAAACCATGTCCTATAATAGGAAAAGTGACAAGAGATTCTGTTAAAGGGCAATAGGAACACCTTTCAGAGACTGACAGCATCTTTACACTATTGTAACACAATCTTAGTGTTGAAGAAATACGCAATACATTTAATTCCCAAGATAAAGAAACATCTGAGGATGGCAGTCAAGGAATGTCAGCTCCGACTGAAACCCCCCTTCTGCACTGAAGAGTTTGACTCTGAAAGTTGCTTCAGCACCCTGTACTGACTCAGCTCAATGCACACACAATGAAGAACACAGCTAAGTGAAGGAGAACTCTCCTGTCAGAGGTGGTGGTACAATGTGGATCAGGGAATTTCCCCTTTCTCCACTGTAGTGTGACCTCAGAGCTGGTATATACAGTCACAGCAGGAGGTGTGGTGGGTGCTTGCCCCCTGCAAATATATGTTTTTCTATTAGCTTTGTTGTTTGACATTGTGTGCTTTGATATTTACGGCTCAACATTTAGCAGTGCAATCTTCTGAGCTGTCAGTTGTGTAAACTAGATCCCTCTGCAAGATGATACATTCCAGGATGAGGATCACATCAGTGTGGGAGAGTGTTGTTACAATACTTATGCAGAATTATTAACATGTAAATTAAATGAGACACAAATATATTTATTTTTTCCTGGAAAGACCCTTTCTAATCACAGATGACTGACAGCTGTTTTGCTGTAGTATATTTGCTACATAAATTTACATACATGAGGGAACCAGTGTGAGAGTGAAACACACTTATGGACCTCTGTGGGACTCTTGTCATAATTTTGCCGCTTAATTTTTAGAACAGCATTTCTTTATTGATCAGCTGGAGAGGTTACATTTGAGACTTATAACAATACAACAGGGGGGGCTGTATTTAAGATTAGTAGTAGTAATGTGTGCGCCTTCATAATCCGGTTGTGGGATTAAAAAGTACAGTTTTGTACCTACCATAAATGTAGATGTTCGAGGATCCACATTGCTGCAGTCATAACCTGTGGGTAGTCCGCTGTCCTCGGTCGGCCCGAATACCAAAGAATTAGGCTGGCGTCGGTCATGGTCGCTCGGAGCTGATGTCAGAGCGTAACAGTACTTAAGCGCATGACCGACGTCATATCCTCAGTCTTTCTTGCCCCAGATGTCAGAATGCCTTAAAAAAAGGAAAATGCCCCAACAACCACAAAGGGGAAAATAACAATAATCCCAAAGGTACAAAAACAACAACACCACCACAACAACAACAACAACAACAACAACAACAATAACCCCAACAATAGAGGGGAAGGAGGGAGGGAAAATTGGACTGCAGCAATGTGGATCCTCGAACATCTACATTTATGGTAGGTACAAAACTGTACTATGTTCTTCGTCTCACATTGCTGCAGTCATAACCTGTGGGTAGAATCCCAAAGCAAAGGAAAAGGGGAGGCTGGCAAACTAAAAAGCATTAGGGGCTGCTAACATGCCCTGTAAGACTGCAGTGGCAAACCCAGCCCTGGACTTGGAATAAAGAGGGAGATGGTAATGCCTAGTAAAAGTGTGTACTGAACTCCAAGTAGCTGCCTCCAAAATATCCTTAGTAGCTACACCCCTCAAAAAAGCAGTAGATGTGGCAGTAGCCCTAGTAGAATGAGGTCTGATACCAGCAGGAACATTCTTCCCATGATGAGAATAACAAAAAGCAATACAGTTACCAATCCACTTTGAAATAGTCTGTTTAGACACAGCTTTCCCTTGAGAACTCAAAGCAAAAGAAACAAATAACTGTTGAGTCTGTCTGAACTCCTTAGTTCTGCTCAAATAGTAACGTAACTGTCTGTGGATATCCAACGAATGCAAAACTTTTTCCCCTTTATTTTGGGGATCAGCATAAAAAGTAGGCAAATGGATAGACTGGTTCAAGGCCACATTAGAAATAACTTTTGGCATAAAAGTAGGGTTAGTACGCAAAGAAACTCTGTCCTTATGGAATATCAGAAAAGGTTCAACTGCCATGAGAGCCTGCAATTCAGATACCCTTCTAGCAGAAGTGATGGCCAACAAAAAAGCAGTCTTCCAAGACAAAAACTTCAATTCAGACGTAGCTGCAGGTTCAAAAGGAGGCAAAGTAAGCTTCTCCAACACAAAATTGAGATCCCAGGAAGGAGTAGGAGCTCGTAACGGGGGTCTTATATTTTTTGCCCCTCTAAGAAATTGTTTAAGCAAAGGGTGTGAAAATAAAGGAGGGTCACAATCATAGTGAGCAGAAATAGCTGCAGCATGAACTTTCACAGAGGAAAAAGACAAACCCTTGTCCAGTAATTCAGTAAGGTACTGTAGAGTAAAACCCAAATTAGGCCCTGAGACGTCCAAGCCCTTTGTTGTGCTCCAAAGAAAAAATCTCTTCCATTTTCCAGCATAAACTTTTCTGGTGCTAGGTCGCCTAGCTTCCAATAGAACATCCAAAACTTGTTGAGGAAGCTGAGACCCCACAGGCTCTAAAACAGAATTCGCCAGGCCGTTAGATGTAGGGACTGCACTCTGACATTGAGCAAATGACTGCTTGACTGGGACAACAAGTGAGGAAGCTGTGGTAAAGGCCAAGGAGGCTCCTGAATTAAACTCCTCAGCAGGGGATACCAGTGGTGACGTGGCCAATCTGGAGCTATTAGAATCATGCAAGGCTTGTCCCTCCTGACTTTCAAGAGTACCTTTGGAAGGAGAGGCAGAGGAGGGAAAGCATAAACGTGAAGGTTGTTCCAACTGAAAGATAGAGCATCCACTTTCCAAGCTTTTGGGTGAAACATCTTTGTGCAAAATTTTGGTAGTTGGAAATTTAGAGGAGAAGCGAACAGATCTATGTCTGGAGTTCCCCAAGCCATTGTCAACTGCTGGAACACCTGAGAATCCAATTTCCACTCATGGGGGTCCACCATATGTCTGCTCAAAACATCTGCTAGGGAGTTCTGTGCTCCTGGCAGAAACCGAGCTTGAAGAGAAATGTGCAAACTTAGAGCAGTCTCCCACAAAATCATTGCTTGTCTGCAAAGAGGGTAAGAATGTGTTCCCCCCTGCTTGTTGATGTACCACATGACTGTAGTGTTGTCTGTTTGAATCAACACCTGTCCTGGCTGAAGTAGGCCCTTGAAAGCCAACAGAGCAAACTGGACTGCTAGCATCTCCTTCATGTTGATATGCAAATGCTGTAGTCTGGGAGGCCACGTGTCTTGAATCCATTTCCCATTGAAGTGTGCTCCCCAAGCCAGGTCTGAGGCATCCGTCGTTATGATCTGACTCGCCTCTGGTCGGGTCACAGAGAGTCCCTTGTTTAGGTGACATTCCTGTGCCCACCACAAGAATTCCTTCTGGATGCAAGGTATTATCCGAATGACAGTGTCCAAATCGTGGCAGTGTTGAGTCCATACACTTTTGAGATACCATTGAAGCTTCCTCATATGCAGTTTGGCATTGGGAAGTGCTAGAATGCAAGATGCCATGAACCCCAAGGCTTGTAGGACTGTCCTTGCAGTCAGCCTGGACTGTACTGATAATTGCCGAAAGTATAGGTAAAGAGTTCTTTGTTTGTCCGGGGTCAGAAAAGCCATCTGAGAGGCTGTATTCAGTCTCACACCCAGAAAGCACATGTCCTGAGAGGGTACTAGACTGGACTTTATTTCGTTCACAGAATACCCTAGGCATCTTAAAACTGCCATTACATACTGCAGATGCTGAAGTAACTTGTCTTTGTCTTGAGCAAGAATCAGGCAATCGTCCAGATAAGGATAAATTTGAATTCCCTTCAGTCTGAAGAATGCTATGACAGGGGCCAGAACCTTCGTGAACACCCTGGGCACAGTAGATAAACCAAAGGGCAATGCAGAGAACTGATAATGAGAAGTACCAGCCGAGCAGAAACCTCCTGCAACTGGGCCTGATAGGAATGTGAAGATAGGCCTCTTTGAGATCCAGAGTTACCATCCAGTGATCTTTGCCTAGCATAGGCAGAAGTTGCTGTAAAGTTAACATCTTGAACTTTGGAATGTCCAGGTATGTATTAAGAATGGACAAATCCAGAATTGGCCTCCAAGAATTTCCTTTCTTTGGTACTAGGAAAAGGCGAGAGTAAAATCCTAGGCCTACTTCGGAAGGAGGAACCACCTGGATTGCTCCCAGCTGTAAAAGCAAAGAAATTTGTTCCTGTGCCTCCAGCCTTTGCTGAGGAGGTACGTCTGGCATGCCTTTGAAAGGAGGAAAAGTGTGGAAATAAAACTTGTAGCCTTGATTTATTATGTCCAATACCCATTTGTCCTGGGTGACCAAATGCCAATTCTGTTTGAAAAGAACCAACTTTCCCCCAAGAGGTGCTGCCAGACAAGAGGGATCTGGCAGCAGAAAATACAGGTCATTGGGTCTGTTTACGAAAAGGCTGACCCCTGCCCTCACCAGAAGATTGTGCAGGAGAACTCCAAGTCCTAGGTCTGAAGGAACCCTGAGCTTGAGCTTTACCCCTACCACGTCTAGACCTGCCCCTGGACTGAAAATCTGAAGAAGGGTAGGACCATCCTTTTGCAGGCCAATTCCTGCTAAATTTAGGGGGCTGCACTTGCAAAAAATCCTTAACCGTCTGCATCGACTTAGCTTTCTCTTCCATCTTTTTCAAAACCGACTCCACAGGAGAACCAAAAAGAACATCAGATTGAAGAGGAGCATCCAAAATCCGAGCTTTCACATGCTCTGACAAATTTTGATCCTTAAGCCAGGCATGCCTGCGAATCACTGAACCAGTAGCAGCCACCCTGGAAGAAGCCTGAATAGCATCAAAGCCACACTGCAAGGAATGTTTACCAACTTGATCAGAAGCATGAACCAAGTCCTGCAATTCCTTGCACTCTATACCCTCAGATAAGGCATCTACCTTAGATTTCAATTGACCTAACAAAAAGTTCTGATATTTCAGCATATGAAATTGGCAATTTAAAGCCCTCATAGCTAACACAGAAGAGGTGTACACTTTTTTCCCCCACCTATCCAAAGCTCTAGTATCTTTGTCCAAAGGAACCGGATTCTTAACCACAGAAGCCTTAAAACCCTTAGGCCCTTGAATAATGGTTTCTGGATCAGCCCTAGGACTCTTATACAAAAATTTATGAGCTTCAGGGTCTCTGTAATACCTGTCTGGCTTGACAGGGGCAGGGGGTAATGAATCAGGATTAAGTGAAGCCTCAGAAAAAACATCTTGAACAACATCTAAAACAATAGCCAAAGGCCTATGTTGTGGCAAAAACAAAAATTCCCTTAACCTCTTACGAGAATCCGAAAAATCCTGACCTTCCCACTTGAAATGCTCCCTCATGGAATGCAGGGTTTCAGAAAAGGAAAAATCCTCTGGAGGTGAAGCAGAAGGACAGGAATCCTCTGCCTCCGAATCTGAATAAGAAGGAAAATCCTGAATATCCTCAGCTGAGGACTCAGAATAATCTGAAGAATGCTCAATTCCTTCTAAATCTGTCTCCACCCTAGGCCTCTTCTCAGGAGGGGGCATAGAACCCCTAATCAAAGTAATCAAATCCTCTGCCATTTTCAGCATATGTTTTTTAGGAACAGAACCTGAAGAACTAGGGCTATGTCCCGAACCAGTAGGACCAGATTTAGACTTAGCAGGCCCTTTAGTCACTGAAGTAGAAGGCCTAATAACCTTTTGTAAGGATGGAACCACAGAAACTTGAGAAGCCCCCTCGGCCTGGCCCAACTCCTGAGAGACCAACTCCTGCAAAAGTAAAGGCTCCCCCTGGGATTCAGCCAAGGCCTCGGCTGGATCCACAGATTCGACCGTGGTTTCCATAGAACCGGCGTCCGCAACGGACGACTCCTCCGGTTTAGACCTTAAAGCTTTCTCCTTTCTCTTTTTTGCGGTAGCGGGAGTCGGAGTATCCGACGGCATGTTGTAGTTACACCGCTTACCGAAAACCAATCGAGCACAGTCTAATCTACGTTTAATGGTGCGCTTATTGAATCTAGCGCAAAAGCGACACCTGACAACGTCGTGCTCAGGCCCCAAGCAAGGAATACAGAGAGAATGGTAGTCCCTATGAGGTATCTGTTTCCCACAAGAAATACAATTATTAACTTTTTCTGACATGCGGAAAAACTGAAGCAAGAAAAGACAAAAGTTTTCCCCAATGGGGTACTTAGCCCAACTTGGTCTTCGGTCTGAAACTCGAAATAGAAAATTTCAGAACGCCGAACGGCACTTGCAAACGCTGCTTTTGCTTCGGACCACGGAGCAAGAAAGACTGAGGATATGACGTCGGTCATGCGCTTAAGTACTGTTACGCTCTGACGTCAGCTCCGAGCGTCCATGACCGACGCCAGCCTAATTCTTTGGTATTCGGGCCGACCGAGGACAGCGGACTACCCACAGGTTATGACTGCAGCAATGTGAGACGAAGAACATCTAGTCTTGTGTTTAATTAAGAGTACTGGGGTAGTGTTTGTTAGGTCACAGGTTCCTATGAGCTCATGAACAATGCCCCATCAGTGCCAAAGAGCTTGACTCAATCACTTCAGCATCAAGTAGCATCCAGCACCAACTCAACACGATGCTCAGTGTAGTTACTACAAGCTTTGCTCTGAAGTGGGTTCAGGCACAAACCACGGCTTGACTCTAAAGAAGCACCCAGAGAGAAAGATCTTCTCAGTGCAACACCACTCCACCCCAAAAACCTGGGCCTGAACTGGGGTCAAAGAGATATTCGACCCTGGAGGGGTAAACCATGGTATGAAGAGAATGGCCAGAAAAGATGTCCTGCATCCGACTACAAAACTGAAGTCAAAGCAAGATATGAGAAATCCACTGATTGAGCTGATCGCAACAGACATAAGACCATACCTAACAAAGCCAGACCGTGCTGGTGAGAAGGTCCAAACCAAAAATATTCCATTCAATTCAGTAGTAGTATACAACTGTCCCAACAGGGTTAATTGGGCAAAAACAAACACAGGCTAAAAATCAACATATGTACCTTTCATAGGCATTTGTTTTACAAACACAACTGTGCACTTTACAGTACACCAAAAATTACGATCAAAGCCATCAGGTGCTAACAAGCAGTAACTCTGTTTACAAACTTCTTTCTGGTCTCCACAGTTAAACTAGCCATTCACTGGGTGCAGGTGTTGTGATCTAGCTAACCATTATGACTACAGCTAAGGAGTTCAGTGGGCCATTTCTCGGTCTGCTGGTTTGCAGAAATAGCAGTTACAAAGTACAGAAATTAGCACATACAGTGCTCCTTTGACAAACACACACTTGTACTTTGCAACACAATTAGTATTACCAAATCCAAGCTGACAGGAGCTCACTAATGCTGTCCTTTTTGCTAACAGTTATCATTCTTATCCTCACACTGGCCATTCAGGGGTCCTAAAAGTTATAGTCCAACTAACCATACAGACTACAGCTATGAAGAGTTATGGGCTTGTTTTTTAATCTCCTGGTAAGTAGAAAAGATAATTAAGCAGAACAAGCTCTCTTAACAAAGACATATTTGCATTTTTTAGCACACCAAAGTCATGTTCTAAGACCACCAAATGTGTAGTGCAGCTGTACTAGACGCCCTCTACTCCTGGTGTGTGTGTGTGTGTGTGTGTGTGTGTGTGTGTGTGTGTGTGTGTATATATATATATATATATATATATATATATATATATATATATATATATAGTTCCTCTTCAGAAGTTCGATTGGCTGAAATCTCGAAATGCATATGGTTGAGACCATATGCTCGAAATTTCAGAAGCTCGACCTTCTGAATGGGGATTGGCATACAGAGCAGAATGGGAGATTTCCCTTTCTGCACTGCAGTGCGATCTCGGAGTTGGAATAAATAAGTAGAGGGGTGGGGGTGCAGGGGGGCTTGGCCCCCTGCAGAAACATTGTTTTGTGTTATGTTTCTTTTTTGTTTCCCTTTCAGAAGGTCGAGCTTCTGAAATTCGAGCATATGGCTGCGGCCATATGCATTTCGAGATTTCAGCCATTCGACCTTCTGAAGAGGAACCATATATATATATATATATATATATATACATATATATATATATATATATATATATATATATATATATATATATATATATATATATATATATATATACACATATTATATAAACCTATATATCAAAAGGAGGATTATATTTCAGTTTTGACCAAAATACCTTCATTTTGCATTTATATTTTAAATAAGGCTAATGCTGCCATTTTGCTGAAACTATTCTGCTAACAGAAAGTCAACACTATCAGTGCCCTCATAACAGGGGGCTCAGACATACAAAGAAAGTGCAAACTGTGCAGTCTTAATTGTTTATATACTAGCAGTTCCTGTTGTGGCAAGCAGTATCATTACTAATGAGTCTCTAATATAACACTGAAACTAGCAGTCAGTGACTACAAACCAGACTTAAGTTACCTTCCTGGTAAACAGTATAACATGAACATGGATCTAAATGGATTATATAAACACAAGCTACGGAAATGGTAAGGAACAAAAAATGCACAAAATAGTAAACAAAATAAAACTTTGGCAAACAGCCCGATCAGACTACTGTGCATAAGGCACTTGCAATATTTATTCATTCAGTTACTCCTTCACATAATAGCATTAGCCAGCCAACCAGCCAAGCCCTGTCTGCATGTAAGCTATGCTGACAAACCACTAATACATGTGGATTATGTAGAACAGCATTTATATACAAACATGAAAACAAATACACAAACACAAATACACATTTTTCGCTTTAGCAATGACATAGTGATTCCAACCTTTAAGCATACAGGTGCATCTTTGTCATATTGACCCAGAAAGTTGTGGAATGAAGCTTTTCTATCAGAAGACTGTCGAAATCTGAAACAGAATTGTGTATCACCAAGACAACCTATATGAGACAAATGAAAAGAAGAGGATTACTTGCCTTGCACCTGTACTAAACACTTCATTCAATATTTCAGTACAACTCGAGATGAATTTTAGCAATGTGAACTATTAATGAGCTAATGCAAGTAGATAGTAGTTTACAAAGGACAGAGCATACACTGTTTACAGTGTTTTTTTTCTAAATGGAAAAAAGTCAAAGCTCAATATAAACCTTCTGACTAAAAGGCTAAAGGTCAAACATCCACCAAGATCTGTGACCCCACCCCACAAGCTGCTAATATGAAATGATGTGCCACAGTGAACGAACCTGGCAATTCTGCATAAATAACAACCAGATATTTGTCTACAGGTGTTATATATAGGGAATAAGGTAGACAAGGTTTATGCATATTACAGATATCGCCATACACTCAGCACTGCTATGAAGCTCAAGCCCAAAAGGCGTGCTGTAATACAGCTGTATCATGTACTCCTAACATGTACCGTAATTCATTCCCTCCAGTACAGCTCTTTTCAGTGTGTACCTTTACCCCCAGTAGATGAGCCTTAAGCCTTTAAAAATGAAGTTATCACATTAGAGTTCTAACAAATACTCAATGACAGAGGTCAAATAGCGATACAATTGTTTGCCATCATGTACCCCCTCGTTAGTCAGGTCTGACCATAAGCTAATCACCCTTAACATCCACATCCCACCCCCACCCCCCAGTAAAGAAAACTTCTCCAAAGCCAACCTCATGCTACTCAAGTCAGAAGTGACAAACTTCATAACACCCATGCAGACGGGAACTGAAAGTTCAACTGCTGAATCCTACACTAAGGCACTGTACGAGCACATCCACTCATGCATGAATCGTGCCATCCCAAATAGAACCAAAATGCTCTCATCCAAAAAAAGGAAGCCAATCTGGTGGTTCCCTGCCATAAACAAACTTTACAACAAAAGGAAGAAACTTTTGCAGAAAAGAGGAAAATCCCAGGATGCAAAAAACTCCCTTACTGGCCTCAGTAAGAAACTGAGATGCCTCATAAAATCCTCCAAAGCTAGTTACGAAAATAAAATTGCCAAAGATTCCAAAGACAACCACAAAGTATTCTATAACTATGTCAAGAATCTAAATGGCAATGCTCAGATCTGCGCTGAGCTAAAACAGAATGGCATTAAATATACTGATCCAAAGGATATTGCCAATATCCTGGCAGATCGACTCAGTGCCAACTTCACCCCCCTAAATGGCCCATGTCAATACCGGAAGATTGCCAAATTCCGGTAATAACGGCTACACAGGTACAAAGCACTCTCTAAAGCCAAGAATACAGCATCCATGGGACCAGATGACATCCCGGGCTGTGTACTACATGAACTACAATATGAACTGGCACCTCACCTAAGTGTCATGTTTAATCATAGCCTCACCTCAGGTTTCGTGCCCACTGAGTGGCGCAGAGCTACAGTTATCCCAATCCACAAGGGGGGATCCACCTTGGATCCAGGAAACTACCGTCCCATCAGTCTGACAAGCCTTATCTGCAAGGCCATGGAGCGTATTATCATGGAACTTATAAACAAAGACATTGGCAACCTTGAAACACTGGACCCCACCCAGTTTGGGTTTGTGAAGGGCCGATCTTGTCTCCTGAACCGGATTGACTTCTTTGAATCAGTCTCCAGAGCCATGGACAAGGGTAAGGTGGTCCACACAGCCTATCTAGACCTTGCCAAGGCCTTTGATACCATCCCCCACTCTGGAATCATAGATAAACTTACTAAGTTGGGCATTAATCCCTATGTCACCCAATGGGTTGCTAAATGGCTTACTGATAGAACCCACACTGTAAAAGTAGCCGACTCCAAATCCAGCTCCAGACAAGTGACAAGTGGAGTACCTCAGGGTTCAGTCCTGGGGCCTTTCTTGTTTGGCATCTACTTCTCTGAAGTACAGGTCAACACTAAGGGACTCTGGCTAACAAAGTTTGCAGATGACTGCAAACTGGGAGCCATTATTGAATCCCCAAATTATGTGGATACTCTACAAAAGGGCCTTACAGAAACAGATGCTTGGTGCCAGAGCCATGGGCTCAAGCTCAATGCCAAGAAATGTATTGTTATCCCCTTTGGAAAAAAACATGTATCCATGAATTACCATATAGGTGGCAGTACACTAAACACAGAAAGTGTGATAAGAGACTTAGGGACACAGGTGGACAGTGGTCTCACCTTCGATAACCACATCGCCACAACAGTCAGGAAATCCTTCTATGTGGTACACCTCATCACGAAGGGCTTTTCATCCAGAAAAAAGGAGGTCATTGTCCCACTGTACTCATCCCTCATTAGACCCATTATAGAATACAACACCCAATTGGTATGTACCTCTCAAGACATCTGCAACAACTGGAAAGGCCTCAGAAATACCTCACTAAAAAAATCACAGGCCTAATGCAGATGCCCTACGCTGACCGCCTTAAAAAACTCCAGCTATACTCTGTCGCATATCGTCTACTCAGAGGCGATCTCTGCTTAACATACAAGGCCATGTCAAACCCAGAGCTGTTGGACATGCTACACTTAAAGAAATCCCAATCCCTCAGAGCTACACGCTCCAGGGATCTAAACCTTGTCATCACAATAAACAAAACATGCTGGAGGGATAGGTTCCTGACCCAGAGACTCCCCAGACTCTGGAATAGATTGCCCATACATGTCAAGCAGAGTGCCTCTTTGGACCTCTTCAAGAGGAACCTTGATGATTGGATGGGAGAAAGGAAATTCACCCCAGGGATCACGTCAGTTGCCCTGCTAGACAGGGGTCCAGGAAAGTAAATAATGTGGGAAGAAATAGCCAGGGAATTATTATGGCTAGGCTTGTATAGGCCCTAGGGCTGATAGCCTAGTACCACCCTATGAACCTATGAACCTATGTATGCCTGAAGATAACATTTTCTGATACCTTGTATTTAGCTTGGTTTTAGAATTATTAATGAAAAAATGAACAAGCAAGATTAGACACCTAGAGGAACAGTAGGAGGTAACAGCCTAAAACAAATATCCCACACCCCACATTTAAATTGTTCAATTACTCAAAGAAATGTATTTCTCATGCCCATGCAGACTTTCTTTCCAAAGGGTTTAGTTTTGTACTGACCCGAAGAAGGCATGTAGCTGAATTGTTGCTTGATCTAAAATTATACACAAGAAAACTAAACTTACAGTTATGGTTTAATTCTGGTGACAAGCCTGATTATTTGCATTCATGGTGCCTGAAAAAAACAAGTACTTTTAATCCCTCCTATGCACTATTTAGTTCATATTTTTGAGAGAGCATGTGAACTGGAATTCAGGTGGTTAGTTAATGACAATGTATGTCGTGGTCAAGATAACTTGACCATTGAAGAAAAGTCTCTTTTGGTGGATATTGTAAATGGTAAAAATATACGGGTTATTAAACCTGATAAAGGAAGTGGTATGGTCATTATGGAGAAGGTTGATTACTGTAATATCATATAAACACGAATATCTCATACAAATTCAAAAAAACACCAGCAACAGAGTGGAGTAGACAGGTATCCTTTACTTCAAGATCTCGTACCTCGGCTACTTGCCTTCAACAGACAAATCATACAAAATGTAACTGTCTTAAATACATTCCAAAAAACCATCAATCATCCAATTACATTTAATTAACACTAATTACTATCAATTGTCATTATACTAACATTTAACCCTAAACATTCTTCATAATATTATTATTTTTTAAAAACTATATTGACAATTTAATTTAAACTATTCATAGTATATTTAATATTATTTAAACTATTCATTCTATATTACTTAGCAAGCTGTCAACATCACATTTAATTATGTTCTACTTATAAAACATTTTACACAAAATGTTAACAAAATTCAAAACAAAATGCAAAACAAAAACTATGAAACTAAAATCATACAAAACCCATCATGATATAATATACAAACCAACAATGTGCAACATCTTAATACACTAAATTCACTTCCAAATTGAGACCCCTCGGTGAAAGTGTCTATACTTTAAAATGAACTTGGTCTCTAACTCTTAACAACTTTCTAACTACATCACCCCCCCCCCCTCTGGACTACAGGCTGGGCCAGGACAGAAAAGAAAAACCTGAAGCGTTACTATTATGCACTGTCAAAAAATGCTCAGTAACATGACTTTTTAAAAGTACCATTTCGTATATTCTTAAGATGTTCTAAAATCCTGATTTTTACTGCTCTTTTGGTCTGCCCTACATACCATTTAGTATCAGCACAGTTACAACCAATGGCAAGTGTCCAAGGTATCAGATCTTGAAGTAAAGGATACCTATCAGTTCTACCCTGTTGCTGGTGTTTTTTTATTACTGTAACAGTATGAACATTGTTCTAATAGATGGGACATATACGGAGGTCTCAAAAAAGTAAATTAATATTGCATTCAAGAAAATTGACACTATGCTTGATGACAAGTTGTACCAAGGTCAGGTCAACTTGGAAGAATATAATTATATGAAAAATGAGTACCCAGTAATAGCAAGTATTTTCGGGACTCCCAAATTCCCAAAATCAACAAAGACTTATGTCAACCTCCATTTAGACCTACTGTGGATGGGAAGAGATCCAAAACTTTTTTATGGCTAAATTGGTAGATTTTTATCTTAAGGATGGATTAAAAGAATTTAAATATATTTGTAAGGACTCGTGGGATTTTTTATCCCACCTAAATGATGTTGAGATTACTGATAATATGCTTTTTGTCACTATAGTTGTTAAAAATTTATTTTCAGTTGTACCACATCACGTGGGGTTACACTGGTTAGAAACACAATTATTTGAGGTTAATAAATATGAACAGGACAGTATAAATCTTATAATTACCTTAATGGAAGTTATTCCGTATAATAATTTTACTTTTTTTTTTGAGGATCAATATTTTAAACAAGCTGCTGGAGCGGCTATGGGGCAGCATGTGTGCCCACCTAAGCCAACTATGCTATGTCATACTAGGAATTTGAATATTTTTAAACAGATTTGCAAAATATATTAGATATTATACTAGGTATTTGGATGATTTGTTCTTTGTGTGGACTGGATCTGAGCATTTATTGGACGAGTTTTTGAATTACATCAATAGTACACTTGAATTTCTTAAATTTACCCACACATTCAACAATGAAAGGATTTGTTATCTTGATGTAGATAATTTTATAGACCCTATGGATAAAAAAATAAAATCTAGGCTTTATAGAAAGTCTACTTTTTCCAATTCAGATTTGGAGTATAGCAGCTCAAAATAATCTGTAGTCAATGGACAGTTGGTGACAGCGGCCAGGATGGTGTCCTTTGAAGCTGATTTTTTTAAATTTATTTATTTATTTATTTATTTATATTTTACATTTGTTAACTGGGAAATTCCGACTGGACCAGGTCCATTTTCAGCGGAGGCCCGGGGAGAAAAGCTCCAACATCAAGTTATGCAAATACAGTACATACAGCATAATACACAAAACAGGTTACATCATGTATGCTGAGCATAGTAATATAGCAGGAATTAATAAAAACACTCCAGGTAAAAGAAGATATAGAACATGGGTAAAAAGACAATGACAGTCATACATTGGTAAGAAAAGAAAATATATCAAGTAAGATTCTAGAGTTAAAAGTATCCTTTCAGATGACCAAGCCTACAAGGGATCAGAGCTCCAGAATGTGATCAGAGAGGAATTTGGGGAGTTAATAGTAGTATGGGTAGGGTTATGTGATACAAGGGCATAACCAGGTACTAAGAAGGTGCGATTTGAGGGAGTTTTTGAATATGGATGTGGAGGGGGGAGTGGACACAGATAGGGGAAGAGAGTTCCAATTTCTGGCAACGGTGTGGGAGTAGAGCGCTTTCCCTGCATTATTGTTAGCCTTGGTGATGGAGGAGAGATTTTTCACTGGATCTTAGGTACCGGTTTCCAGTATAGATAGTAAGTAGTTTGGATAATGAGGGTTTTTCTTCAGGATATTTGAGAATATTGTAGGCTGTGCCCAGCTGGTGATAGTTAAGTAGCTGTGGTAGCTCAAGCCATTTTAGTTCTTTTAGTGCAGCACAGTGATGGGTTCTATAGGTTGAGTTAGTAGCAAACTTGGCTATTTTATTGCAGCATGATTCTAGTTTGTCTAGGTCACATTGTCTGATTTGGGTAAAGATTGGTGCTGCGTATAATAGATTTGAAAGGAGGTGGCTTTGTGCAAGAGTGACTCTAGCTTTTTGTGAGAGAAAGGACGTATGCCTTTATAGGGAGCCTAGTTTTTTGTGTACTAGTTTTATGGTATGTGAGATGTGAACATCAAAGTGGAGATTATTGTCTATTTCAATGCCCAGAAGTTTGGTGTGGTTAGAAGGGGAGATTGTGGTGCCATCCTTAGATGTTATGGTAAAGGAGAGGTTTTTTTTTTTATCTATTAGGGGTAAATAGTAGCTTTTGTCTTTTTGGGATTTAGAATTAGTTGGATACCCAATATCCATTTTTCTACTGAGATAAAGGTATCTTGAGTGAGTGTATGTAGGATGGTGGGAGATGAGGCGGAGCAGATCAGGGTTGAATCATCCGTATATTGTATGAGTGTGGCATGTTGTGTAGAGCATTGGAGGTTATTTGTGAAAATAGAGAACAACAGCAGGCCCAGTATAGAGCCCTGTGGGACTCCTATGGTGGCTGGAAGTTGTGTAGACAGAGTTCCTTTCCACTGGACTGATTGTTGCCTGTCAGACAAGTAGCTTCTGAACCAGGCTATAGTAGAGGAAGTGAAGGATAATGATGTTAGTGAGTCTAGTAGAATGGAGTGGGAGATCATATCAAATGCTTTTGAGAGGTCTAGGAAAATGGCTGATACATATTTGTTATCATTCCTGTGAAGGTTTATATAATTAGTGAAGGATAGAAGGGCTGTGGTAGTGCTGTGATGTGGACGGAAACCGTGTTGTGTGGTAGATAGTAGATTGTGTGTGTTAAGAAATGTCATCACTTGCAAGTGGATGCATTTCTCAAGAATTTTGGATAAGGGGCAAAGGATGGCAATAGGTCGGTAGTTGGAGAATTCATAAGAATTACCTCCTTTATGGAGAGGAATGATGCGAGATACTTTCCAGAGTTTGGGTATGTAGGATTCTAGTATGGAGCGGTTGATAAGGATGGAGACAGGATATGATAGGGAGTCACTAGCCATTTTTAGGTATGCAGCAGGTATGTTATCAGCTGCTAGTGTGGTTGGCTTTAGTTTTAGGAGGAGTTTTTTGATAGTTGAGGTGGGCACTGGTGATAGGCTAAAAGAGGGGGTGGTGTGGGATAGGTTAGGTTGTGACTGAGATAGGCTGTTTTTGGTTATTTGACTGGACAGGGCTAAGATGGATTTAGTAAAATGGTTATTAAATTGAGAAGCTATGTCTAGGGTATTGTTAGTAGAGATGGGTGCTGGGGTTGTGGTTTTGCCTGGCTTTAGTAGGGAGTTAATGGCATGCCAGAATTTTTGTGGACTATTTGAATATTTCCTTTGGGCACTAACAAAATAGTTTTGTTTGTTTATTTTTGATTCAGCTTTGGCCTCGTTTCTAAGTTGTTGATAGTATTGTCTGGAGCTAGGGGTTTTGTCAGTTTTCCAGATTTTCCAGGCTTTATCTCTAGCTTTTAGTAAGGCTCTGGTGTCCCTATTTAGCCAGGGTGCATAGTTGGCTTTAACTCTGATCTTTCTGCTGGGAGCTAGACTGTTAAGGATGTTAGAGAAGGTAGTATTGAAGTAGTCTACTGCCTGGTCTAACCCAAGTGTCCGTAGTGGTTCCCAGTTGCAGTGGCTTAGGACAGTATTTAGATATCGTGGGGTAAGGCTATGGTCATCTGGTACAAATTTGTAGACTACTGGTTTGGGGTGACTGGAGTGTTCCTGGAGTAGGAAGGTAGGGAGATGATCACTTAAGTCATCTGGGAGACAGCCTAGTGTATAGTTCTGTTTGGGATAGTTGGTTAGCGTCCAGTCCAGTATGGATTCTCTCTTTGTTTTCTCATCTATTCTAGTTGGTTCTTTAATTAGTCGCGAGAACCCATATAGATTGATATGAGTAGAGGGGCTGCTGGAGTTACAGGCTGCCCAGTCAGTGTTAAGGTCTCCTAGTAGGATCGTTTCCTGAGGTAGACTGTCCTTTGTCCAGTGTAGGATGTCTTCTATTATGAGTGAGTTGTTGCCTGGAGGTATGTAGTAGCATATTATATTGATCTTCTTGGTGTTTCTTATGGATAGGACAGAAAATAGGACTTCAGCATTTTGAAAAGTGGGTGGTGTGGTGTGCAGGAGCTGGAGGTTAAGGGTGTTTTTAAAGAGAACGGCTACTCCTCCTCCTTTCCTGTTTGTTCTATCAGATCTAAGTGTATTATACCCTGGGGGAGGGGGAGAAAGACTTCATCTTGGATACTGGGTTTAAGCCAGGTTTCTGTAATGGCTAGTATATCAGGGTTGTAGTGGGCTATGAATGCATGTAGGTCTGTTAGCTTGTTGGTAATACTTCTTATGTTCAGATTTAGGATTAGCAGGTCAGATGTTTGTCTAGCTGAGAGGGGACCTGGATTTGGGTGAATGGCACCAGATGTTAGCAGAGTTTGTAGGTGTGTCAGTATGTGTTTTTTAATATTAATTGTTTGTGAAAGTGAATTTATACTCTATATGTTTAGAAAAAGAGGCTATCCTAACACCCTTTTAGAAAATGTAAGTAATGAGGATTTAAAAGGAAAAAAGTTTTTTTTAAGCCAACAAATTGAAGGGCATGATGGTGAAGCATCCCACTGTGTACATTTATTTAATAAGGACAGTTCAGCTACTGTTAAAATATTAAACAAGAATTGGAATTTATTTCCTTTTGATCAACTAATTTTGGAAATGCTGGGTGGTAAACCTGTTAAAATATTTAAAAAGGATCAGTCCTTCAAGAATATGTTGGCAGGTACATGGGTAACTAATATAGGCTCTATCACTAGTAAGAAAACATTAGGCAATTTTAAATGTGGGATGTGCAAACAATGCCCTTATATTATACCTACAGGGAATACATTTAAACTAAGTAACTTTCAGTTTTTTTATTCTAGGGCATTTCAATTGTCAATCTAAGAATGTGGTGTACCTGGCAAAGTGTTTACAGTGTCCTGCTTTTTACACTGGCAAAACTTCTACACATTTAAGTGAAAGGATGTATGAATATTTGTTGTTGAGTCTTTCGGCTTTTCCTGGTTAGGGGTCGCTACAGTGGAACTCCGATCCGCTAATGATTGGCAGTAGATTTTTTACGTGCCGAGTTGCCAACCCTGACACACAACCTTCAACGAAGGTACGCCCATTCACGCATGTCTCCACACAGAAGACACTCTAGCCGAGAATCGAACATGACGTCTTACTGTGAGGCGACAACATTACCGCAGCACCACCGCAGTAATATGTATGAATATTTGTCCGATATTAAAAAAAGGAAAATTAAAAAATGCCTTGTGCAAACATGCTGTTGAGTTTAAAGATAATGGATTTGGGTTTTCTGTTATACAGCAGATTGTTTTTGATGCCCAGGATAAAATATTACCTAAACATTTAGAATTATGTGAATTAAAGTGGCACTTGCGTCTAAATCCCTTTGTGTATCCTGGGCTGAATGATTAGGTCAGTATTAATTGTATGCTGAAGCTCAGGCATCTAGAGGGTTAAAGTTTTAATTATTAGCTTAATTGTTTTATTGTTCCATTGATTTTTTTTTGCATTTTAAGTGGTGTTTTTCTGATGGTTGTTAGTTTTGAAGAAGTCCCTTAGCACATGTACAGGGAAGAAGGCGCTTAACTAAGTTTGTACTGAATAAAGTGGTTGTCGTTTAATCTTTGGCTGGTTCTTCAAGTTTTTATATTTTCTTGGTTTTATTCATTTGGTAACTGCAGAAAAGCCTGGAGGTGCACTCGGCTGTAATGAGCTAATGTACATCTAAAATAGGTATAATTTTTTTTTTCCCTTCGGTTTGAAGTTTGCATTAGTAATTTACACATGATAGTTATGTGCTATGTTGTGAATTTAATGCAAAATTGTTCCTTTATCCAGTTTAACTAAAAGATTTAACTAATTATAGGAATTCAGATATCAAATGTTCAAGGTCTTCATCAAACTATTGTGTAATCTAAGCAGTTCCATTTATACATGCCATCTTGCAACCATTTTTACAGACTACAGTCTGTATCCAAGTTGCAAACATTCAGTGAAGTAGTTCAGGTGGCGAGGCTAAACAAATGGTATGCTGAAAATCTGACATGAGAATGTCAAGTCTGGGGAGAGTTATAGGCATTTTTAGCATAGTAATTAAAAACAAAATGATTGCTGCCTATTTTAACTAATTTTTGTATATGTTTAGTTATGAGACAATGGTTTCACTAATGCATCAGCTAAACACGCAAAGTGCTGTGCTGTAAGGATTTTAACAAATTTAAATTCTTTGTCTTGGATTATGTACCTAGCGATTTACATGGCCGTGATCTGAATAATTTGCTTGAAGTTAAGGAGGTTAAATAGCAGTTATTGTTGACTGCAGATAAAAAGCCTGGTTTAAATGAATCTGTTAATAGCAAATGTTTATTAAAATTGCTAAGGGTTTAATATATTTTCAAATTATTAATTCTCATACATTTTATATTTTGATATGCTTCCTTAAAACATGTTCTTAATTATATTTGGCATGTACCTGACCAAACATATGCAACAGCTGGAATGCCCAGGAAGATCCCTTACCAGGACAATACAGGGTAGAAACACATCGTCCTATAAAGATCACCTTAAAGATACAATCTATCCTAGACTGGATAGTGTCAAACAATCTATCCCTCCCAAATAAGTCAATCTGGGTGCCTACCTGACATCCTGAGTGACCACTTGCCTACCTATATAATTAGACACCATCCAACTCTAGAGAAAACCACCACCTTACAATTATGCAACAAAAAGAATTTCACCCCCATCTAACTTCATCTCAGCACTAAAAGCCTGCAGCTGGAATCCCATCAAGCAACTCAGCCTTGATGAGGCTGTTAGGTACTTCAGTTCCACATTCCTAAGCATACTAAACTTCCATGCGCCACAAAGAACAATTAGGCCCAAGTCCAACTATGCCCCTTGGTTGAGCAAAGAAACCAGATTTCTGCTTCATGCTGGAGATAAAGCTTGGTCTAACTGGCACAAAGCAAAAACAATAGACCTGAAAGAAACATATCTGGAACTCAGAAACAAAACCAAGAAAATGATCAGAACAGACAAAAGAAATTACTATCATAGCATACAAATGAAATAACATAATCCTAGAAAATTCTCGACAGCTATTAATAAAGTTCTTCAGCCAGGGAAATCTAAGACTCCTTCCCCTACTACTACAGATACGTCAACAAATATGCCACCCAATTCAACAATTTTTTTATTGAATCCATACTTGCACTAGCAAATTCTCAAACTCACCTGACCCAATGAAAAACCCAAACACCCTACTAATGAAAACAGCTTTACCTTTCAACCAGTCTCTGTAAACTTGATTAAAAATTACTCAGAAAGTTAAAACCAACCACAATGGCTGCAGATGAACTCCCAGCGGAATTTCTAAAAATAGCAGCTGACGTCATAGCATATCTAGTAGCTGTCCTTATCAACCGCTCAATTTCCAAAAAACTAGTTCCTGACCTCTGGAAGGTCTCTCATATTATTCCCCTCCATAAAGGGAGCAGCTCAAAAGAACTAACAAATTACCGCCCCATAGCTATACTGCCACCCCTCTCAAAAATTCTGGAGAGATGTATCCACATCTAAATTATGGAACACCTCAACACTCAAAAACTGCTCACCAGCACCCAACATGGTTTCAGTTCTCACCACAGTACAACCACCACTCTCATGTCATTTACTCACACAATTAATGGACATAGAAATGATGGTAAATACTTTTCAGTCATTTTCCTAGATCTCTCAAAGGTCTTTCATAAGGTTAACCACAACAAACTTTTAAAATCTCTGTCAGAACTTAATCTTAGCCAGTCCACTATTGCATGGTTTCATAGTTACCTAACAGGTAGACAGCAGGCTGTTAAATGGTACCAGGAATTCCCACCTCTACTCCCTGTAACAAAAGGGGTACCGCAAGGCTTCATTCTTCATCCTTTACTGTTTACTATATTCACCAACAACCTTCACACCTCTACTTTCCACTCCTCAGTCATCCAGTATGCTGATGACTCCATATTGATCTGTGCCTCCTCCTCCTCCCTCCGGGAACTACACCAGAAAACTCAAACTTCTTTTCTCTCTGTCGAATTTTGGCTTACTGACCATCAGCTAATACTCAACCCCCCCCCCCCCCCAAAAAAAATTATCTTCCAACCTACTCATCAAATCAATCCTAACCTCTCACTTAACATCACATCCAAAAAAAAATTATCACATCTCCGGTTACCCACACAAAGCTTCCTGGGGTTATGATTGACAGTAACATGAAATCTGATATCCATAACTGTCTCGCCATTAAGAAAATTCATAAAAAACTAGGTACTCTGTATAGAAATAAACAGTTGTTAAACACTGCTAGGGCCACTATTGCATGCACTCATCTCATCTTCGCACTACTATAGTAGATATAAAAAGTTCACACACACCTGTTAAAATGCCAGGTTTTTGTGATATAAAAAAATGAGACCACAATAAATAATTTCAAAACTTTTCCTACCTTTAATGTGACCTATAACATGTACAATTTAACTGAAAAACAAACAAATATGTTAGTAGAAAAAATATAAAAAATAAAAAAAGTACAATATGCTGGTTGTATAAGTGTGCACACCCTTAAACTAATACTTTGTTGTGTGTTCTAACCCTTAAACTAATACTTTGTTGATGCACCCTTTGATTTAATTACAGCATTCAGTCTTCTTGGGTACACATCTGCCATCAATTAAAGAGACTCTGATTAACCCCAAATAAAATTCAGCTGTCTTAGTTTGATTTTCCTGACATTTTACTCAGTTGCCTACTACAGCAAAAGCCATGGTTTGCAGAGAGCTTACAAAGCATCAAAGGGATCTCACTGTTGAAAGGTATCAGTCAGAAGAAAGGTACAAAAAAATTTCCACAGCATTGGATATACCATGGAACACAGTGAAGATAGTCATCAAAAAATGGAGAAAATATGGTACAACAGTGACATTGCAAAGAACTGGATGTCCCTCCAAAATTGATTAAAACACAAGACGAAAACTGGTCAGGGAGGCTGCCAAGAGACCTACAGCAACACTGAAGGAGCTGCAGGAATTTCTGGCAAGTACTGGCTGCGTACTACATGTGAAAACAATCTCCCGTATTCTCCATATGTCTGGACTATGGGGTAGGGTTGCAAGACGGCAGCCTGTTCTTACACAGATAAACATCTAAGCCTTGCTAAAATTTGCAAAACAATACATCAAGTCTCCCAAAAGCATGTGGGGAAATGTGTTATGGTCTGATGAGACCAAGGTTGAACTTTCTGGCCACAATTCCAAAAGGTACATTTAGAGCAAAAACAACACTTCGCATCACCAAAAGAATACCATCCCCATAGTGAAGTATGGTGGTTGCAGTATCATGTTTTGGGTTTGCTTTTCTTCAGCTGGAACTGCGGCTTTAGTCAAGGTGGAGGGAATTATGAACAGCTCCAAATACCAGTCACTTTTAACCCAAAACCTTCAGGCATCTGCTGGAAAGCTGAAGATCAAGAGGAATTTCACCTTTCGACATGACAATGACCCCAAGCATACATCCAAATCAACAAAAGAATGGCTTCACCAGAAGAAAATTTAAGTTTTGGAATGACCCAGCCACAGCCCAGACCTAAATCCAATAGAAAATCTGTGGGGTGACCTGAAGAGGCCTGTGCACAAGAGATGCCCTCACAATCTGAAAGATTTGGAGCACTGTTTGCAAGGAAGAGTGGGCAAATACTGCCAAATCAAGATGTGCCATGCTGATAGACTCTTACCCAAGAAGACTGAATGCTGTAATTGCATCAAAAGGTTTTTCAACAAAGTATTAGTTTAAGGGTGTGCACACACATACCAAAGTATTAGTTTAAGGGTGTGCACACTTATGCAACCAGCATATTGTATTTTTTTTTATTTTTTATTTTTTTTCCCCTAACAGATTTGTTTGTTTTCAATTGAATTGAACAGGCTATATGTTACGTTAAAGGTGGGAAAAGTTTTGAAATGATTTATTGTGGTCTCATTTTTTTATATCACAAAAACCTGGGATTTTAACAAGGCGCATGAACTTTTGATATCCACTGTATATGCCTCTCCAATCCTCACCAACCATAACAAAACTGAATTAACCAAACTAGAAGCCTGCTATAACAACTTGCCAAATTTGCTACAAATAGTTCTTATAGATCACACCACTGTACAGCTCTCAAACAGCTCAAGTGGTTTGAACTTCCCCACCTACTTCTATACAATGAACTTGCCCTGTCACATAAAATCCTATATCACCCCAACAAAACCCCCTTCCGTAAAAGGCCTGATAACTCCAAATTCCTCTACCAGAAATCTCCATTCCACCAACAAACTTCTCCTTGGTAACTAAAGAAAATAATGCTGCTGGTACATCCCTCTACTCTAACTCAATAGCTAAACAATGGAATAAACTTCCCCCTCTGATCACACCTATAGCTCCCGCACATGAATTTAAAAAATTCTTACAATCACATTTGTTGAACTCATGGCTTTGCAACTGTGAAACTCCAGGTTAATACTAGAAACCCTCCTGCCTCTTCACTCTATCTCCTTCTGAACTTAACAATCACACTTTCATCCCACACTCCTCCTCTCCTAATCTCCTATAATCATACCTAAACTCACCCTTCTGTTCATAACTATGCTGCTTTAGTGTAACAGCTACTACTGTTGAAAATACTATAAGATTTTCTGTCACATGTCAAATAATACTACTTGGAATTTAAGTAGTACATTGAGTTAACTCAACCTAAAAATTAACTGTATGTAAATGTTACTAGGGAGATTTGTCTGTAAATGTTATCTGTGGAGCTTTTCTCCCCCGGCCTCCACTGAAAAAAGACCCATGTCCAGTCAGATTTTCCTGGTAACTAAATGTAAAAGAAATAATAAATTTAATATGGATGTCTCTGATTTGTCAGCTGACTAGTCAAGTGATTCATGAAGTTATTTGAGGTGCATTACCTTTCAGTAATGTGTTCTGATGAAGTTCTACTTTTAGAGAACAGAAATGCTAAACTAAACCACTTGCTTTGATTACAGACTTAGATGTGAGCATTTTATTTTGGTTGTTGGCTTTAGTATGCTCATTCAGTCCACTCAACCCTATGTTTTTAGTTTTCAGTGAAAACACAGGTTTCAATCAATTATACGATCCTTGTGCAATTAGCCAAGTTGGAGAATGACTTTGATGGGAAATCTTTTGAAATGGTGTTCTTGGCGTAACCATGCAACTCCAGTTTAAAGCATCGACATGTAACACACAAGTGGCAAGAAGCAGGCTACTACCAATACTGGTGACATACAAGTGCCTCATGTGTCTATGAAGGCTCTATGGAATGTTGGCACTGGACCTTCCAAAGCCATCAAAGACAAAACAGTACTGCTGACTAAAGCCTTAACTAAAATGAAGACCACATAAGGTAGCTATAACCTACACATAGTACTGGGAATGTTGTGATTATGGTCTGGAACTGGAAAAAAGATTAACTTCTTATGGATGTTTCTAACGCAAGATCTGATCGTAACAGTGCTTAGGGGTACTTAACAAAAGCTTGTTAAGCATTCCTAAGCACAGTTAAGATCAGGTCTCATGCTGAGGACTAACAATGGATAGTGCTGGCTGGTAAAAAGAAGTGGTAAATAATAAAATGGCTTTTAAAACCTGTAAGAACTTCACTCTGACACATTTAAAAACAAAAAGGGTGGCAGAACAAAGTACCTAACAACTTTTGAAGCCATTTGTTTGACAAAGGAGCTCTTTGTTTCTGCCCGCAGTTTGTCTGACAGAGCTAGAGTCTTTTACCACCTTTAAAGGGCTTTGAAAGCCAGTAACACATTTTGTTCCTACACTTTTTCTGTAACTGGTAGTACATGTAGCAGATTATTCTCCATGTGCTGCATACAATTACGATGGTTTCATCAAAACTACACTAAATTCATCTTTGACCTTCAGCTTCTGAACAGTTAAAAAAAACAGTAGGGACCATGGTAAAAAAAAATGCTATGCCACAGCGCTTAAGAACCACGAGGATGGAAGGCCAACGATGGAAGCAGCAAGCTTTCTCAGACACAAAACAGCAATATAAAGCAATATAATAATAATAATAGAAACAAACAATGGCAGCGAGGTAACCAGGCACAACTCCTTCTGGTATTTAAATAAAAACGTCTTTATTATAGAAAAATAACAAAAGGTAAGCACTTTCGCTAAAATAGCTTCATCAGACCTTCAAACAAATAAGAACTAAGTGATACATTTATAGTACTAGTCATAAACTCTTGACCAACCCAAATCGATCATCAGTTCAAATTCAGAATCATGTGATGTTACAAAGTATCAAAGCATTTAAAGTAATAGCTCCAATGTTAAAATCACTTGTAAAACAGCCCAAAATCTTCACCTTGAAGCTTAGCTGTATAACTATATAATAAAAACACGTCCAAATAATTGATGTTGTTGTCTCAATGAGTATATATCAGTGGCGGCTGGTGACTTAAAATCAAAGGGGGGGGGGGCTGCAGGAGACAGTTAAATGGGTGGGGCCAATGGGAATGGGTGTGGCCAACTAGAAAGGGGAGGAGCAATGCTCAAAACCACAAAAAACTGTAACTTTAATTAAATACTCTGCCCTGGGTGCCAAACCATCATTATGCGAGTCCAATCAAGACAAAATGAAGTGTAGAAGAAAAAACATATTTCAATCCATTGGCTGCATGACATCTTACTTAATATCTAGATGGAAACAAAAAGGTTGTGAGACATGAAAAAATAAATTACTTTTTAAATACATTACTGGAATGCTAGTCAAAATCAAGTATAAGAAAAACAAGCAGCACTCAACTCAAACCACTTCTTCTTGTACTCCACTTCTAATTATAATTCATATTCAGCTTTATTAAAGTACCAAGTAACATGCTGAAAGTAGCAATCTCTGTGATACCCCCACTTGTAAAAATGTTTCCTATCCAAAAAAGACCTGCTGCCTGACGACAACTATCTATGTGTTTCATGGGGAAAACATGATCAAAGTAAAAAATGAAAAGCAAACAGGAAAAAAGCTCAACATACATTGCTTAAAGGATTACTGCACAGGATATGGACCACACATGATAGATCGGCATTCTGTTTAGTTTGCAGGTAAAGCCTGTAATGAGCTCTTAAAATAATGTAATCCTGTCCTTTATTACAAATACTGTCATATGCATTTGAATACCCAAGGCTTATATGTTATCTAGTTATGTAAGTATTCTCTGCATGGCAACAACAGAAACGCTTTCAATGTTGGCAATTCTTTAACAGTATGCTTATTAAAACTTACTTGCATCTTACAATCTCATACAAGCTTACCATATGGTCATTAAAGCACTGCTACTTACACACAGAGCAACAGGCACTTTCTGAATAAAAATAAGCATAAATCAACAGTATAAAAATATGACAGAAACCAGAACATTCTGCAAAATCAAGGACAGATGAAAAGCCATTGTAGTACTTGTGTCTACCTTCGATGGGGGGATAGTCTGCACATTTACACTGCATAACTGCTCCTTGCCTTGCTTGGACACATCCAGAGTCACTACATGGGGGTGTGGGGTGCAACAAGTATGTCACAATTTGAAATGTCTCTGGCTGACTGCGATGGCCCTGACACATTTGTCATACCTCTCAACCTCAGAGCAAGAAATCTGGACAAAGCCATACATAGAAGTGGGACAAAGGCCCAAATATAAGGACAATTTTTAAATATTGCTCTTATAAACTTAGAAAGATAATAGAATAGTAGGTCTTGCATTAGTATGAATTTTCTGAAGGGTATGAAATCTGAAACTGGAATGTCTGTCATTATTTTCTAACTTCAGTCTTTAATGATTTGCCACTAATTTGCCCAAAAAACACAATTTTATGAAAAATGGACTGTGATTCAAAAATATAAAATAGCCACACAATACAGCTGGGAATCTGTCAAAGAAGGGACACTTTTTAATATTAGTACTGCTAACTTGAGCAGCTGACAAAATAAAAGAATGTACATGCATTTCTGAAATAAAAGTAATCTATAACAGATTATTACAGTTATTTATTAATTGTAAACCCTCCATGTTTTCTTCTAAAATTGCCATTTTGCGGAGGGATTATTAGGCGAAGAGCAACATTTTGAGCCAAAATTGGGGACAGTTGAGAGGTTTGGATATGCCTAATTCTATAAAGCAATTTATTTGCATGTACCTCTCAACCTGTTAATGCGGAAATCTGGACAAGGCCAAATATATGGGGGGAACATATAAACAGTACTAAAAATTGCTCTTGTATAAACTGAGACAGTTGATCGAATAACAGGTCTTGCTTTAGCATGCAATTTTCTGAAGGTTATGAAGTCTGAAACTCAGTGTCTGTCATTATTTAGTGACTTCATTCCTAAATGATTTGACAGAAAACCACAAATATTATGAGGAACAAGCGAAAATAAGAAGCAAAAATCTATTAATTCTGCAAAATCTGGACAGTTGAAAGGTATAGTTCAGCCGGGGCTGTCTTTGTTTGCTGCCCTTCCCCTCACAAAATCATGGTCGAATGGAGCTACCCCCTACAGCCATTCCAACGAACCATTACTTGGCTATTTCACCCCATTTACCATAAACACTAATGTGCATACTGCTTTACTTCTGCGATGATTTGGACTTCATTTAAAAGTTTTATTTTGCATTTTACAGCGCAAACACTAATAGATATCATATCTGCTAAACAAAGCAATGCAGTCTCACAATGAGAACAGACTTAGCATTAAAACATCTCTGCCCTTGAAACTCACAATCACTGAAACAGCATTGAAACCCACATTCAAAGAAAATACATTTTGCCAGTGGCAGATTAACTTTGGGTTTGGGCTGTTTTCAAATCACAGGCCCCTTCCACACAAAACATACACATGCTCTTTCATACACCTTCCTGATTGTATTAAATTATATTCCTTGTACAATACAGTACAGTTTCAGAGGGTGTTTTAAATTTGTTTTGAAAATTTTCCAGTAAACAATAAAACAAAATGCATGCACCAGTAATGACAAAACTGCCCAATTCAGAACATTTCCATCATAAAAGTGTACTCAAACTTCTACAGTCCACCAGTATCAGTACATATGCACAATCTCCGAAGAAGTAAAAGCCATCTAAATAATTCCATATTTAAGAAATCTGTAACTAAAGAAGAGGTTGCTGCTAGCAAACAACTTTGTATTTCATTGTTTCATCTACAAATAAAGTGCCTGTTACCCTTGAGGAATAAATTGCCTATCTTGCGCTAAAATAAATGAAAAGCTAGCAATATTACAATGGGGAATGGATGGCAAACTAATAACAGGTTCATAGTTACTAGGTATCTTTGCCAAAAAGGAGTGCAGTATCCACCCCTTTTGCAACACAGTACAGTATCAGCAATGCATCTATCTATTGTGGGAGTAGAACCCACAGCATTCTGCATCAAAAGCATGTATACTACCTGTTGTGCTATTAACAATGCAAGCAGACTCAGCATAAGCAGCACTAAACTTTTGCTCCCCTGTAGCTGTCAGTTCCTTGTAAAATCTAGTCACTCAGTTGTATCTCTGAACTTTGCAGCACAAAGAAATCTGGAAAAAGCCAAAGTTTATTGTGGGGGGACAAAAGCCCAAAAACCAGGAACACATTTTAAACATTGCTTGTATAATGTTGGAAAGTTGCTAGAATAAAATGCTGTGTTACCACCATACATTTCACTGCCAAGCCTTAAACCCAGGACCCTGTGCAAAACAGTCAGAGCAACATACCACTATGCCATATCAGCTGTTTTGTGAAAGAGGAAGATGGAAACTTAAATGGCTACCATTTAGTGAATTCAGTTCTCAACATAGCACAGCTGTCAACCTCTTAGCACAAAACACCTGAACAAAGGCAATAATGGGTGAATACAGCCCCCAAACATTCAGTGAATTCAGTTCTCACCATAGCTCTCAACCTCTTATCAAAAAACACACGGACAAAGCCAGTAATGGGGGAATATAGCCCCCAAACATATTCACTGAATTCAGTTCTTACCATAGCTCTCAACCTTAGCACAAAACCTGGATGAAGCCAATAATGGGGGGATACAGTCCCAAAAATAGGGACAAATTTCAAATATCCATCTTATACACTTAGAAAATTGTTTGAATAAAAGCTTTTGTGTTACCATGCACTTTCTGAAGAATATGAAGTCTGATATTCAAATGCGTGTCATTTTTAACATTTGTTAACCAGGAAAGTCTGACTTGGAACAAAAGCTAATTTTTAGCAGAGGCCCAGGGAGAAACACTCCAGACAGACACGTCTTTGTAAGATGGGAGGACACTAGAGGAAGGGAGGGCATACAGACTCCACACAGAAGGTAAGGCACCCCAGCCAAGAATCAAACCAGAGAACATGTAGCTGTCAGGCAACAATGCTACCACTGCACCAATGCCCTACTGGCTTTGCAAGGACACAAAAATACAGAAACCACAGATTTTATGAGGAACAGAACAAGTATGAGGGAAAAATCTGCAACATTTTTACAAATGGTGGTGGGTAGGGAATTCAGGCTCTTGCCACCTGGGCCCAAGGTACAGGGTTCAAGCCTTATTCTCTACCCACCACCACCTGGGGCATTTCACACACACACACACACACACACACACACACACACACACACACACACACACACACACACAACCTGGGACTGGTCCGTTCGTTGCAGCACTAAGTCCTTCCTTGCACTAGAAAGCCCCGCAGCACTAAATCCAATCCTACCTTCGTTTGTTGGAGCACTAAGTCCTTCCTTGTACTAGAAAGCCCGTGAGATGTCCTTCCCCGACAAGACTCCCAGCCTGCCGACATTGCAGTCTGAGTCCGATCCCTTTCCAGTGACAGTCTATGCAGATACAACTGCATAGACTTCTGGGATCTCTGCACTTGAATGCTTCTTAATCCGGACTGCTGCTGAGACAGTCTGCGCATGCTCCAGACTGGTTCAGCAGCAGTGTGGACATCGGAAATGCTGCTAGCGCGCATGTGCGAAGGTCCGCTACCAGCGATAATTTTTTTATTTTCTTTCTTTGTATTTTATTTTACTTTATTTCTTTTTTTACAGCTGGGGGGGCTGCAGTCCAATAGCACGGGCCGCCCCTGGTATATATACAGCATAAATGATCATAAAAACATTGTTTATCTGAAGCACTTCAAATCTAAGAACATTAAAATGTCAAAATGACACATATCATCAAAGACCAAGCACAAATTCAATGTTTACTGATTCTGCGTGCTTTAAGCAAGGGCTTGATAGATGCCCTTTCGTTTAAACCTCTCCCTCTGTCTGCTCTAAGAGTAATGATCCAGTGGGTTTCCCTATTCTCGGTATGGTTCCTAAGGTCCCCCTTATGAATGTGTGGAGTCACAACTTCAATCACCCTAAACCCAAACTTATGCGAGTCGCCCGTTGTTCTAATATGCTTGGAAAGGGCATTATGCTCAGACTGAGTCCTAATGCCATATAGATGTTCCCTTATTCTGTCCCTAAAGGGTCTATTAGTCCTTCCCACATAGAAACAGCGGCAGCATTCACACATCGCTAAATAAACAACATTAGAGGTTGAGTAATCTGCCATTGCTTTAAAATGAAATTCCTTGTCCAAATCTGGATGTACAAAGACATTGGAACTATGAATAAAAGGGCAAAAATTGCATTTACCACATGGTTTAGTGGAAGTTATTTGATCTCCTGTAGATCTATGACTGCTACCATAACATAGTAGTCTCTTGAGGTTCTTCTTATTCCTATATAGGAATCTCGGAGTTTGACCCACTAAGTCACCTATAGTCTACTGTCAGGAGGGACCAATGCTTTCTGAAAACGTCTCTGACATCCATAGAGTCACTATGGAAGTTATTTGATCTCCTGTAGATCTATGAC
Organism: Protopterus annectens; assembly: GCF_019279795.1. Taxonomy (NCBI): domain Eukaryota; kingdom Metazoa; phylum Chordata; order Ceratodontiformes; family Protopteridae; genus Protopterus; species Protopterus annectens. The sequence goes on from NC_056740.1 coordinate 349,610,430, forward strand.
TGCTACCATAACATAGTAGTCTCTTGAGGTTCTTCTTATTCCTATATAGGAATCTCGGACTTTGACCCACTAAGTCACCTATAGTCTACTGTCAGGAGGGACCAATGCTTTCTGAAAACGTCTCTGACATCCATAGAGTCACTAGAATAGAACATAGGTATCGTCAACTGTTTGCCCTTAAATAAGGTGTTATCTGTTTGTACAGGATTCTCTTGAGGTCAACAATAGGGCTGAGCTACACTGTCCCTTAACTCACCTACTCTAAAAAGGTTCCTATCAATCTCATCTGTAGTATAGCCTCTACTCCCAAGTCTTAAAGTTAAGTCTTTGATCTCTTCTTGAAACCCTATGGTAGTAGGATTCAACCTAGATGCCCTCATGCCTTGACCCTTAATTAAATTGGAAAAAATGCACTGAGGGTGCATACTGGTTCTAACTAACAAAGCATTCCTATAATAGGTCTTACGAAAAACACCAGTATTCACAAGTCCACTGTCCAATCTCTGTATATATAAATCCAAATATTCTATACAATCATATGAAAAATTCATGGTAAATTTCAGACAATCTAACGAATTGTTCATCAAGGTATGAGACATCATGAGTTGTTCTACCTCACCTTTCCATAACAAAAACAAGTCATCGACAAAACGTCAATAGAACACAACATAGTGTTGAAATTCAGGAAACTGAAATAGAACCATGTTCTCCCAATGTGCCAAAAACATGTTGGCGTAGCTATTGGCACATGAAGTGCCCATAGCCACGCCATCATTTTGTAAATACATATCACCATTGAAGGTGAAGACATTGTATTCCAACACCAACTCCAAAAAGTGACAGATCAAGTCAACTTTTAATAAATCATACTCACTGTTAGATACCAAATTGTTGTAAACCCAATTCATTGGGTATGTTTGTAAAAAGAGATTGGACATCAAATGTTACAAATAGAACACCCTCTAAAGGGCCCATGCTGGTAATACAATCATACAAGTCCATTCAGAACTGTTTAGAGTCCCTTAAGACCGTCCTGTTCCATTCTAATACTGGTCTAAGATGTTTCTCAATATAAATTGAGATTGGCTCTGTGGACCACCCCCCACTGGCCACAATGGGTCTCATTGGTGGATTCAGTAGCTGTTTGTGGACCTTGGGAAGGCCCTATATAAGGGGGATCAATGGATTCTCAACGTTCAAAAATTTATAAACCTCACCTGTAATCAACCCACTCCTCAAATCATCTGACAAAACATGCGAAATATTCTTCATAATTCGATACACATTAGTTACTGTTAGTGATCTATAAAATTTCTGGTCACTCAGCATTCCTTTCATGGATTCATTATAACAGCTTTTATCCATGAAAACAATCAGTCCCCCCTTATCAGCTGGTCTAATAATGATTGAATCATTCCCTTGTAGAGTCTTAAGTGCATCCCTTTCACCTTGACTCAGATTATCCCTCTTGTATCTCTTCCTCTGAGTTGTTTTCCCATCATAAAATCTGAACAATTCTTCTTCAGTCAGTTTAATGTAAGCATTCACTAATGGATGGTTATGTGGTACATAGGTACTGGGTTTCCTGAAGGATTGTACACTCCCATCACTATCTCCAAATTGTAATTTCAACATGATATTTCTACAAAAGACCTTAAGGTCCAAAACTGTATCCGATAGTTTGCACTCACTAGTGGGAATAAAGGTTAGCCCTTTATTTAAAATTTGTTCTTCTTCTAAAGATAGTTCATGGGAGTAAATATTCAAGACTAGCGATTCCCCGTACTTGCCCACATTTTCTTCAGGGTCTGGCCTGTGTTCCTCTCTCCTGAAAATTTGCGTTTCTCGCAGCCACAGCTCACTGACCTGGTCTGCCTGAAGTCCTTGTCCATCCTGATGGGAAGAGGGATAATCTTCGATGGTGATATGTATTTACAAAATGATGGCGTAGCTATGGGCACTTCATGTGCCAATAGCTACGCCAACATGTTTTTGGCACATTGGGAGAACATGGTTCTCTTTCAATTTCCTGAATTTCAACACCATGTTGTGTTCTATCGACGTTTTGCCGATGACTTGTTTATGTTATGGATAGGTGAGATAGAACAACTCATGATGTTTCATACTCTGATGAACAATTCGTTAGATTGTCTGAAATTTACCATGAATTTTTCATATGATCGTACAGAATATTTGGATTTATATATACAGAGAACGGACAGTGGACTTGTGAATAATGGTATTTTTCGTAAGACCTGTTATAGGAATGCCTTGTTATTTAGAACCAGTATGCACCCTCAGCACATTTTTTCCAATTTAATTAAGGATCAAGGCATGAGGGCGTCTAGGTTGAATCCTACTACCATAGGGTTCAAAGAAGAGATCAAAGACTTAACTTGGGAGTAGAGGCCATACTATGGATGAGATTGATAGGAACCTTTTTAGAGTAGGTGTGTTAAGGGACAGTGTAGCTCAACCCTATTATGGACCTCGAGAGAATCCTGTACAAACAGATAACACCTTATTTAAGGGCAAACAGTTGAAGATACCTATGTTCTATTCTAGCGACTCTATGGATGTCAGAGAAGTTTTCAGAAAGCATTGGTCCCTCCTGACAGTAGACCCCTCTATAGGTGACTTAGTGGGTCAAAGGCCGAGATTCCTATATAGGAATAAGATGAACCTCAAGAGACTACTATGTTATGGTAGCAATCACAGATCTACAGATCATCAAATAACTTCCACTAAACCATGTGGTAAATGCAATTTTTGCCCTTTTATTCATAGTTCCAATGTCTTTGTACATCCAGATTTGGACAAGGAATTTCATTTTAAAGCAACGGCAGATTGCTCAACCTCTAATGTTGTTTATTTAGCAGTGTGTGAATGCTGCCGCTGTTTCTATGTGGGAAAGACTAACAGATCCTTTAGGGACAGAATAAGGGAATATCTATACGGCATTAGGACTCAATCTGAGCATAATGCCCTTTCCAAGCATATTAGAACAACGGGCGACTCGCATTAGTTTGTGTTTAGGGTGACTGAAGTTGTGACTCCACACATTCGTGAGGGGGACCCTAGAAACCATACTGAGAATAGGGAAACCCACTGGATCATTACTCTTAGAGCAGACAGAGGGAGAGGTTTAAATGAAAGGGCATCTATCAAGCCCTTGCTTAAAGCATGCAGAATCAGTAAACATTGAATTTGTGCTTGGTCTTTGATGATGTGTGTCATTTTGACATTTTAATGTTCTTAGATTTGAAGCGCTTCAGATAAACAATATTTTTATGATCATTTATGTTGTATATATATATACTCACTGAGACAACATCAATTATTTGGACGTGTTTTTATTATATAGTTATACAGCTAAGCTTCAAGTTGAAGATTTTGGGCTGTTTTACAAGTGATTTTAACATTGGAGCTATTACTTTAAATGCTTTGATACTTTGTAACATCACATGATTCTAAATTTGAACTGATGATCGACTTGGGTTGGTCAAGGGTTTATGACTAGTACTATAAATGTATCACTTAGTTCTTATTTGTTTGAAGGTCTGATGAAGCTATTTTAGCGAAAGCGCTTACCTTTTGTTCATTTTCTATAATAAAGGCATTTTATTTAAATAGTAGAAGGAGTTGTGCCTGGTTACCTCGCTACCATTGTTTGTTTGTTTTTACTACGGACTTCTTATTTTTTAGCCACGAGGTATTTATCCCTTGGTGTGCGGACTTTCTTTGAATATAATAATAATGTTGTAATGCTACAGCAATATTGTGGGACTTACAGATGCTAAGAATACCAACACAAAAAAAAAATTGATGAGCTGGCATGCCACAACATCACCCTAAAACACAAAGATCAAATAGCAAAAAATAACCAAAAGAAGAATTTCACTGTATTTTAAACAAGATAACGGCAATGAAGCTACTGAAAACAGGCTCCATACTGTAACTACAGAAGGGTATGGAGTTGGTATAATGGCTAAAGTGTTAACCTCTCAGATGCAAGGTACAGGTTTGGATTCTCACCTTTGGAAGGGAAACTGGTTAGGCTTTAATTGGCCCACAAGGGCAGCTAGTCCAGTACTAACCTATGAATTGCAAGTCTCATAAATGTAAAAAAACAACTTTGATTCAACATCTAAACGGTGAATTATGAAACTTGCTACACTTTTAAGGCATTTTAAGGTAGGGGGGCTGGTGCATTCTCTGACATGGAGGGTGCAATCCCCTTAACCCTCTTAAATACATACAAGGTCTCCAATGCTACTGTAACTCAGACAAGGGGGAATACAATGTGGTACTGTTACCAGACTTGTCACATGTGCTACAATAGTCTTAACTCAACGGACTGCTATTAAAGTCCCCAGAATTATATAGGGGCACCTAAAAACATGGCCTTAATGCACCCTTTATGGAAAGCCTTTATCTTTAGTGATCTGCATTGTTGAAGTATCAGCAGCCATTTCCCATGAACTTGGTCAAAAGAATGCAAAGAGATGTGTGACAACAGTTGTTGGAAAAGGAAGAATCATTTTTGGGAATGAGATTAACAGATGCTAGTTTCCAGATGTCAAGATACGTTGTACAGTGTAGTGAAGTTCCAAAAGATGTACTGTTAAAGGGGACTGATAAATGTGTGAAATACATAAATTATTTTATACAATAATCTATCTGCTATGGCCCTCTGTAGTAAAATTTTTACCTGTTAGAAAAAGACAGTAAGAGAGAGAGACAGGGAGGAAGGATACTGGAAGTGAATATCTAAAAGGAAGAAAAGAGAACAGGAGGACAGGTAATAGAGGATATATTTTGTGTGTGTGTGTGTGTGTGTGTGTGTGTGTGTGTGTGTGTGTGAGTGTGTGTGTGTGTATACATGTGCTAGTGGGGTGATAAAAATAAAGTAAGTGATGAAAGCACTGGATACAGTAACTTTAAAAGGGGAACGTCATTCTTTTACAAGATAATATTATCAGAACAGCCTGGTATTATATAAAAACAGGATAATCTTTTCTACAGGACACAACCTTAACTTGCTTAATTTGACATTTGTAGTCATTCCTGAGTGAACTGTTATGCAATTTGTCCTTTGGCTTCTCATGGTTCTTGTATAAGGATCAAGGAGACTCCCTGCATTTCATAAGCCTTCTCAGCTAAACTGTAACCCAGAGTGAAGAATTGTAATCATGCCACCCCTACAGATTCAGTCAAGGAAGTACATGTAGTAAAAGAATATTCATGACATTACACAGAGCACAAAGCAGAAACCTAGACTCACATATGCTGAGGCACTTAAATGTAATCTTCCTACAAATGTCCTCAGCAGCCCCAAATGCATACAGACACATCTCATGGAGCTTCTGCTTCTAATCCTATAACGTAAGCTACCACACAGTCCAACATTCTGATCATTGGAGGTTCCATTGTGAGACACACTGATGCCCTTGTCACCAGGCTGAGTAAGGTGAAAGTCACAGTTGGCTGCTCATCAGCGGCCAGGATCCACCATATTAAGCATGCATTCAGGTCATCTGAGCACAAATACCAATATGACTCACAGTCCATGCGGGAGTAAATGACCATAGACATACCTCCCTACACTATATGAGCAGAGACATTATGGAGCGCTTAAAATGTGTGCCCGAGGCTGGTATGAGCCTAGCACTGAGCAGCATTTTACCTTCTCCAGGGATGATGCCACAATATGAACAGAAGGTGACTGACTTAAATAACTGGCTTAGTTTCCTGGTGTCATTCTAATTGAGTGCAATATTCGTCAGCATGGAAGGAGATGGTTAACAGACCACGCTACTTTGCCAGGGATGGTCTTCACCAGGGGTTGTGAATGGATGGATAGATGGTCCTCCTACATAGCACCACTTTTAGGCAATGCTGAACTGGAAATACTTCCAATATAGCAAATCAAAACCAAGAAAGTGTGCATGTGTTACTGCTCAATGCTAGAAATCTAAACAAAAAACTCCACTCCCTACAAGCTCTCCTCACCCTAGAGAATGCTGACATCTGTGCAGTCACTGAGACATGATTTAAAGATGCAGGAGAGCACCCCAGCAATGCAAGATTGTAACGTCTTCCAAACATTTAGACCATTCACTACACAGGCAGGGACTAAGGGTGGATGTGTCTCGATTTACATCAAAATTAAATATACCTCAAGGCTGGTCAAACAGGATGATGCACTTGAACTTCTCTGTGTTCATATCACCACAGACAAAACCCCATACCACCTCCTTGTAAGTTATAGGCCCCCCTCTATGACCAAACAAAACCATAACACAGTTTTAAGCTGAGTAGAAACACTCATCATTCAACCCAATACCATATTCATTAGAGACTTGAATTACCTCACAATTAACTGGAAATCATATATGAAACTAACCATGCAAGCAAGATTCCTGGACTTTGTAAACACAAACTCTCTGGACCAATTTGTCAATATGCCAACCAGGGGTGCAAACATACTGGATCTGGTCCTCACTAATATGGATGGGAGAGTGCTGCACACTCTCTAGTGTAATGTCCTCTTCGGTGAGGTCAGACCACATAATGGTCTCCTTTGAAGTAAAACAAAACCCGGAACCCCAGCTAGCCCTGGATTGTTCACGAACTAACTCTAATGCTAGCTTCCTAATATTAAGTGATAACCTGGCAAAGTTTCAAGCCCCTTTATACCCTGAGAACACTACTACCTACATGGAAAGTTTCAATGAAACCTCATACAAGCATGTTAACAGCTGCGTAGAGGCAGCTGTACTCACTAGGAACAAGTACAGAACTAACTCCAAAAACAAGCCACCATGGTGGCATCAATAGGCTAATCAAACATCAACAGGCTCTATAACAAAAATAAGAAATCATGGTGAAAATTAGGAGGTGTAGCACTCAGCAGGATAAAAGCACTCTTTCAAACTAACAAAAAAAAAAAAAAAAAAATCAGACAACAAATATAATCTTGTTGTTGTTTGTCTTTTGGCTTTTCCAACTCCGTCCGCTAATGATTGGCAGTTGGTTTTTATGGTGTCGAGTTGCCATGCAGCCCAATGCCCAACAAGTTAGACAACAAATATAGTCTACCAGAGCCAAATCTGATGTAAATATGGCCTCTCAGGCCAAAGACAACATAAGGCATTCTTTAGCTATGTCTGCAACATCAAAGCTAATACACAACTGTGTGCATAGCTCATTATTAATGGAGCTAACTATACTGAGCCAGAAGATATAGCAAACCAATTCAGCTCTAACTATGCCCCCCCCCTCAGGGAATAGCATCAAATATAGCTCCTCCTACTATCACTAGGGAACAGGTCCTCAATGCTTAACGCCAAGAACACTGCACCAACAGGCCCCAACAATAACTTGGGCTGGCTTTTAAATGGCATGAAACATTACCTATCAAGCACTCTGGAATCAGTTTAACTGTAGCCTCCAAAAATGCTTTGAGCTTCACGAATGTCAGACAGCAACAATCATCCCTCTGCACAAAGGTAGGCCATCTACAGACACAGAAAACTACAGACCCATAAGTCTTACTAGTCTTATATGCAAAGACATGGAAATAATTATCATGGAAATGATCAGTATAATAACATAGGAGACCTCCAGGTACTGGACCAAAACCAGGTTAGTTTAGACAAGTCAGGCTATGCCTACTCAACCTAGCTGACTTCTATGAGCATGTCACCAAAGCAATGGACAAGGGCAAATCGTTCATACTGCCTTCCTTGACCTGACCAAGGCACATAACACAACAGATCACTTTGGCATTACCGACAAACTAAAGTGGTTAGATATAAACCCATATGTCAACCAGTGAATAACCAGCGGGCTCAGACAGGACCCAGGAAGTTAGAATCCACCTGTACAAAAAAGCTAGTCACCAGAAGAGTCCCTCATGTACCAGTCCCGGGCCTGCTCCTTTTTTCCATCTGCTTCTTTGACGTCAAGGATGTCAAGGGGTGCTGGCTAACTAAATCTGAACATGACTGCAAATTAGGAGCTGTCACTGAATTGCCTACTGACACAAATGTTCTCCAGGAAGGAGTGGTACAGACAAACAACTGGTGTCAGAGTCATGGACTAAAACTAAATGCCAAGAAATGCATAAAAGTATCCTTTGGGAAGTCATCCACCCCTGGTAACTATCATATTGACAACACACACCTAAGAGTTGACCCAGTAGTCAGGGACTTGGGGCATATAGACAGTAATCTAGCCTTTAACCATCACATGTCCACAGCAGTGAGGAAATCATTCTATGTTGTGCAACTTATAAACAAAGGTATGACATCTTGGTCCAAAGAAGTCATTGTTCTTCAACATTCAGCAGACCTATCATCGAGTACAATGCTCACTTTGGTATGTACCTGACCAGGCATACCCAACAATTGCAACATCCACAGAGGTACCTCAATAAAAGAATACAGGGTGTAAGTAACATGTCCTAAGCAGAATGTCTCAAGGCCCTATCCTTGCATTGTCTCCTACAGGCTGTTGAGGGGAGCTCTATGCTTGGCATACAAGGCATTGTCAGACTCCACTCCGATGGACTTCCTGCATGTCCGCAAAACAAACAGCACAAGAATTACCCATGCTAAAGACTTACACCTTGCCTGTAACATAAACAGGATCTACTGGAGAGACAGGTATGTATCCCAGAGACTACCCCTTCTCTGGAACAGACTCCCCGTTCCATGTGAAGCAGCGTTCCTCCCTAACCCAATTCAAGTGTGACCTGGACAACTAGATGGGAAACAGGAAATTTACCCCTGGTTTGGCACCTATGTCTCTAATGGACACTGGTAACCTGTAAATGGTTCATCTCCCAGGTCCCTGCTTATAAATGTTTCACCTTCCAAGCACCTGTTTACACTTATCAAGAGTACAAGAACTTGTCAGAGATTTGGGATGCATGGCTAGGTTTAAAAAGGCCATTGTGGTTGTTAGCATAGTAAACACCTATGAACCTACAAGACAGAAATAACACAAATTAATATGTTCCAGGAGAATGAAAGGTAGTGGAAGTTGTCGACAAACCACTCATCAAGCTATCTCCAGCAGAATTCTTCCTGCAAGAAGTGTGACCCAAGTGAACAGCATATCCAAGAGGGAAATATACATACTTAATACTTGGGTAATCATGAATTCACAGGAAGCAAGCTAGCACTTACATACAGAAAGGAATCAGGAGGTGATAAATGACAATGGTCAGGGAGAGAGGAGAGGAGGCAAAATAAACAAAGAAATAAATCACTGCACATCACTACGGACAGAAAAGGCAAGCAATGAAGATGCAACTGTTGCATGACCTAACAAGGGACTCACAGTAAATCAGAGGGTTTAGAAGTCAGCAACACAAAAGTCATCATCAGCCGTCTTTTTCTCATTTCTACATGGGGTCACAGTATTGAGCCAACTTACAGCACTTGTCTCAATTCAGAGCCACTCTCCTACCCTCTTTGACAGACATGCCCATTTCTCGCAGTTCTACTCTTATGCAGTCCATCCATTCCTTGGCTGGAATGTCCTCTTCTCCTCCTCTTGCCTTCTTCCCATTTCACCCAACTCTACTATATTGTCTTCTGCTTTCTTGCACGTGTGACCAAACCAACATACTCCTTTCTCATTAATTATTTCTGCAGTTGGGCTAATTCTGGCTTTAGCTGTAATATTTTAAACTTCAACTATTCCACAGTATGCATCCTATTCCCAGTCTTTATTGTTGAGCATATGATGATACATACTGATGGTTTACTTGGCCTCTTAAAACCGCTAATGCAACTCCAGAAACACTAAATAAACATCTTATGAAAAAAAATCTTACCCTTGTGCAGATACTTGTGAGTTCATAAGTAGCGAATAGCAATTTCCATAAACCTGGTAAAAACTGAACTGAAGAAAACAGTTTAGGCTACAAGTTACTAACAAGCTTCTTTATGTAACAGTGAGTTTGAATCAAACAGTCTCTCCCTGCAAACTGTGTGACTCTTAATCAGAAAGCATTCCTGATCACTCCTGAAAAGAAGTGATCTTTGTTAGCTGGGCAAATCCATTAAACAAAAAAATAAATAAATAAATAAAATCCCCAAATCTTTTGTCTAGTAGTTTTTTGCAACACCTACAAAACATCAGAATCATGTCCCCCTGTATAATCACTGAATTGCATTTTAATTTTAAAACACATCCAGTAAAACCTTAAATGAAGGCATTACATTGGTCTTCAGCTGTGATCACAGATAAGAGTGCGAAGAGAGTCTAGCATGATAAATGCACTTTCACACAGGCTGCATACGCACAAGGTATCATAAATGTAACTATGCGAGCAACTTTCCTTCACTAACGAACAAGCACTCAGCAATCAAGTGTGTGGTACCCTGAACATGTCTGCAGTAATTAACATACTTTTGTTGCCAGCTCAAATGACAGAGGGATAAAGCGTTGACTGTGACCTGGGCGGCCACTGTTCATTTGGAGTACTGAACACCTGTTGGAGTTCGTAAGTTGGGTAAGAAAGTGGCTAGCTGCCACACCTCTCTTCTGGGCGGATGTCCCTAAGGTACAAGGTACCATGCTAGACACTCCAGTGAAGACTGGAAACCAAATAGTAGCGACAGCTTCAAGGCAGCAGGCATTTTTGTGGGCACAAGTGAGAGAAGTGCCTTGCTGAACCTCATAGCACATCCAACCCTGAGCAGTTTGTCAGTTATGAGTAGTGGGGATTGGGCTTAAATATATTTATAATGAGAGAGGGAGAAATCCTACTTGTGAAAGTGAAAGACCGTTCTCACTTTTGGTCCATTCACCTATCAACCCCATGGAATAAATGAGCCATAGGGCTTGTCACAAAGGGGGATACTGCCAAGACAGCTATCAGAAATTTTGTAAATAACTATATGTCATTTGTGAACATCAATGTGATGCTTGTGTTACAACTGTATTAGAACTGTATGTCATGTGGTACAGAAGTGTGTGTTGGAAAGGTTTTTGAAAAGTGCTGTTTAAAATGTAACCAGAGTGTGCCCTACTGGAAGAGAACAGACATGTACATGCACTATTGTAACTGTTTAATTGTATATATTTTAACAGTGGAAACTGGAAACTATGAGGTTAACTTCAGTCCAGGAAAACTTCAGAAAAATATCTGAAACTAAATTATTTTATAGGCTACGCAATAAAAGATATCTTTCAGTTTCAGTGCAGCAGGAGACAATGTTTATACTAAGAAGCTTTCTGTATTGTCTTCAAACTAATTACTACAATTATATCCAATGTAAAAAATATGGGAGGCACCAGACCAAGGCAGGTAAGATTAAAATTCAAATTTAATCCACAAACAAGAGACAGACAATGGTGAGCGCTTTCGTAAGCAAAGCTACTTCATCAGAAAACTAAAATCATTGCTCATTCATATTTAAAATATGCCAGCAGCCAATCAGAAGCAGAATTCAATTGAAAACAGTTCAAAATTATTAAGCTGTAAATTGGAAGCAATAAAACAATTATGTTTTAGATACCAAAACCTAGTCTGTAATTCTAGAATAAACCTAAAAATATATATTTAAAAATACATTTAATTTTTTTTTTTATCTGCGTAGTGGTTTGTGAATAAGTACAGGTTTAATAGAGACTTTATCATTCAAGCCTCTGCCTATATTGGCCCGCATCCTAATAATCCATTCAAGTTCCTTATTCTCTTCAAGGTTCTTTATAGAACCACCCCTACAACCTATTTTAATTTTCTATACTACCATGAATTTAAATGTGTGTGTTGTATCTGATGCCAAGACATGTCTTGCTAGGGCATTGGTCTCTGCCCTCCTGTGTATATCGTAAACATGCTCCCTAATACTATCACGAAACCTCCATGTAGTCATACCTACATAGAACGAACAGCATATGTTACAGTGGGCTAAATATACAATGTTTGTGGTATTACAGTTGGCTGAGAGTTTAAAGTAAACAGTCTTCCTTGTGTCTGGGTGTTTAAAATATCCTTTCTCATCAATATATGTACAGTAACTACAAGAGTAACAAGGAAAGGTTCCATGGTTATGTGTTGTAGGTTCAATATTCATCTCATAGCCATATCTAGGTCCACATAATAGTCTCTTAATGGATTTCTTATTTTTATAGGCATATCTGGGGGGTTCTCCTATCAATGTTTTAACTCTGTCATCTGACTGAAGTATATTCCAATTTCTGGAATAAACTTTCTGTAGCAGTCTAATGTTACTTGCATATGTAACTGAAATCCTTAAGGGATTAGTTTGTGCAGCTTTTCGTTCATATACCTGGTTGTAACTAGAAAAATAATGTTTCCCTATACTGTTCCTAATGGAGAGTATATTTGAGGTGATAGACTTGATTTCCTTTGTCTTATACCCTCTCTCAAAAAATCTCCCTTCTAGTTGGTGCAATTCACTTACAAATTTATCATCTTTTGCTGTTAATCTAGATGTCCTTAGTATTTGCCCTTTTATCACATTTTTAAACACATGCTGAAGGTACATACTCTGTCTATGTATATACGTGTTTCTATAAAGTACAGTTTTGTACCTACCATAAATGTAGATGTTCGAGGATCCACATTGCTGCAGTCCTAACTATTGGGTAGTCCGCTGTCCAGTCGGCCAGCCCCAAATATATATGGTTGACGTCGGTCACGGCGCATTAGACTGACGTCACTACGTCAGGGTACTAATGCGCATGACCGACGTCATATCCTCAGTCTTTTCTTGCCCCAGATGTCAGAAGACCCTAAAAAGACAAGGCCAAAACCAAAACACACCAAACATACCTGCACCAAAATATATACAATATATACAAAGGTACCAGAATATAATCTCACCTACACAACCACCCCTAAACACAGAGGGAAGGAGGGAGGAGTATTGACTGGAGCAATGTGGACCCCCGAACACCTACATTTATCGTAGGTACAAAACTGTACTATGTTCTTCATTCCACATTGCTGCAGTCCTAACTTAGAATCCCAAAGCAGAGGTAAGGGAGGCTGGCAAATCATAAGGAAGCAGGAGCTGATAACATGCCTTGCAAAATAGCTGTGGCAAAACCAGCCCTAGACTTAGAGTAGAGAGGAAGGTGGTAATGCTTAGAGAAAGTATGCACTGAACTCCAAGTAGCTGCCTCCAAAATATCCTTAGTTGCCACCCCTTAGAAATGCTGTTGAAGTGGCAGTAGCCCTAGTGGAATGAGGCCTAATCCCAGCTGGAATCTCCTTGCCATGATGGGAATAACAAAATGCAATGCAAAACCCAATCCACCTAGAAATAGTTTGTTTTGACACAGGCTTGCGAACTCAAAGCAAAAGAAACAAACAACTGCTGAGACTGCCTAAAATCCTTAGTCCTGCTTAAATAATAACGCAATTGCCTGTGTACATCTAAAGTGTGCAAAATCTTTTCCCCTTTATTTTGGGGATCTGCATAGAAAGTAGGCAAATGAATAGTTTGGTTTAAAGCCACACTAGAAACCACCTTAGGCATAAAGGAAGGATTAGTAATGATACCCTATCCTTATGAAAAATCAAAAAGGCTCAACCGCCATAAGGGCCTGTAACTCAGAAACCCTTCTTGCAGAAGTAATGGCCAACAAAAAGCAGTCTTCCATGACAAGTATTTCAGTTCAGCAGTAGAGGCTCAAAAGGTTGTAGAGTAAGTTTCTCCAACACAAAATTGAGATCCCAAGCAGGAGTAGGAGCTCTACGTGGGGTCTTATATTCTTTGCCCCTCTAAGAAATTGCTTGAACAAAGGATGTGAAAACAATGGTGGGTCACAATCATAGTGAGCTGAAATTGCTGCAGCATGAATCTTAATGGAAGAGAAAGACAAACCTTTGTCCAATAACTCAGTAAGATATTGAAGAGCCACACTCAAATTAGGCTCGAAATCTCCAAATTCTTTGCTGCAGTCCAAAATAAAAATCTCTTCCATTTTACACTTTCCTTGTACTAGGTCTTCTGGCTTCCATAATCACATTTAAAACTTGTTGAGGAAGTTGAGACCTGCTGTCTTTCAAAACAGAATATGCCAGGCTGTTAGATGAAGAGAGTGAAGCTTGACATTGAGCAGATGACCGTCCCTCTGAGACAACAGGTGTGGAATCAAGGTAAAGGCCATGGAGGCTTCCTTACCAGACTCCTCAGTAATGGGTACCAGTGCTGCCGAGGCCAAACTGGAGCTATTAAAATCATCCTTGGCTTGTCTTGTCTGACCTTTAGAAGCACCTTTGGGAGAAGAGGCAGAGGTGGAAAAGCATACACATGAAGATTTTTCCAACTCAAAGAAAGAGCATCCACTTTCCAAGCTGTGTGATGAAATCCCTTTGTGCAAAACTTTGGCAGCTGGTGGTTTAGTGGAGAAGCGAACAGATCTATGTCTGGAGTTCCCCATGACACTGTCAATTTTTGAAATACATGAAGATCCAGTTTCCACGGGATCCATGATTTGTCTGCTTAACACATCTGCTAAGGAGTTCTGTGCTCCCAGCAGAAACCTTGCCTGAAGAGTTAGTTGCAAGCTGAGCGCAGTCTCCCATAAAATCATTGCTTGCCTGCACAATGGGTAAGAATGTGTTCCCCTTGTTTGTTGATGTACCACATGACAGTTGTGTTGTCTGTTAGAATCAACACCTGCCCTGGAAGAAGTAACTCCTTGAAAGCCATTAATGCAAACTGGACTGCTAACATCTCTTTCATGTTGATATGTAGATGCTGTAGTCTGGCAGGCCACTTGTCTTGTATCCACTTTCCATCTAGATGAGCTCCCCAAGCAATGTCTGAGGCATCTGTCGTTAGAATCTGACTTGCCTCTGGCCGGGTCACAGAGAGTCCCTTGTTTAGGTGACATTCCTGAGCCCACCACAAAAATTCCTTTTGAATGCAAGGTATTATTTGAATGACAGTGTCCAAATCCTGGCAGTGCTGTGTCCATAGATTTTGAGATACCATTGTAGCTTCCTCATATGCAGTTTGGCATTGGGAAGCACCAGAATACAAGATGCCATGAACCCTAAGGCTTGAAGGACTGTCCTTGCAGTCAGCCCGGACTGAAGAGATAATTGATGGAAGTAACTGGAAAGATTCTTTTGTTTGTCCGGGGTTAAAAGGCCATCTGGGCTGCTGTATTCAGTCTCACACCCAGAAAGCACATGTCTTGAGAGGGTACTAGACTGGACTTTATTTCGTTCACAGAATACCCTAGGCATCTTAGCACTGCTATGACATATTCCAAATGCTGTAGAAGGTCTTCCTTTTCTTGAGCCAGAATCAGGCAGTCGCCCAAGTAAGGATAGATTTGAATTCCTTTTAGCCTGAAGTAAGCTATCACTGGAGCCAGAACCTTTGTGAATACTCTGGGCGCAGTAGATAAGCCAAAGGGCAATGCAGAGAACTGATAATGAGAATTTCCAGCTCGAAACGCAGATACTTCCTGCAACTTAGCCTTATAGGCACATGAAGGTAAGCTTCCTTGAGATCTAAAGTTACCATCCAGTGATCTTTGCCCAGCAGAGGTAAAAGCTGTTGTAACGTCAACATTTTGAACTTGGGAATGTCCAGATAAGTGTTGAGGATAGATGAATCCAAAATTGGTCTCCACGTGTTCCCCTTCTTTGGTACTAGGAACAGGCGAGAATAAAATCCTAGGCCCCTTTCTGGCACAGGAACTGACTGAATGGCTCCTATTTGGAGCAACAGAGAAATTTGCTTGTGAGCCTCTGTTCTTTGTAGAGGAGGAATGTCTGGCATGCCTTTGAAAGGAGGCAAGGTATGGAAATAAAACCTGTAACCGTGGTGAATGATATCCAGAACCCATTTGTCTTGGGTAATTAAATCCCAATTTTCTTTGAAAAGAGACAGCCTTCCTCCCAGAGGTGCTGCCAGGTGAGAATGTACTGGCAGCTGAAAAGGCAGGTCATTGGGTCTGCTTACGAAAGGACTGACCCCTGCCCTCACCAGAAGTCTGAGCAGGTGAACTCACTGTCCTAGGCCTAAAAGAACCTTGAGCTCTGCCGTCTAGACCTACCCCTAGACTGGGAATCATAAGCAGGATAAGTCCACCCTTAGTAGGCCAATTTCTACTAAACTGGAGGCTGCACCTGCAAAAATCCTTAACAGTTCGCATAGACTTAGCCTTGTCCTCCATTTTCTTTAAAACTGCTTCCACAGGCGAACCAAACAACACATCAGACTGTAAAGGCATCCAAAATCCTTGTCTTAACATGCTCAGCTAAGTTCTGATCTCTCAACCAGGCGTGCCTACGAAGAACAGAACCAGTGGCAGCCACCCTCGAGGAGGCCTGCACAGCATCAAAACCACACTGCAAAGAATGCTTTCCCACTTGTTCAGAAACATGAACTAAATCCTGCAGCTCTTTACACTCAATACCTTCAGCCAGAGCATCCACCTTAGACTTCAATTGTGAAAGGAGATAATTCTGATATTTTAACATATGAAACTGACAATTCAACGCCCTCATGGCTAAAGTGGAAGAAGTGTACACTTTCTTTCCCCATCTATCCAAAGCCCTTGCCTCTTTATCAGGAGGAACAGGATTTTAACCACAGAAGCCTTCACACCTTTAGGCCCCTGAGACAGTTTCTGGGTCTGCCCTAGGACTCTTAAAAGATACTTATGGGCGTCAGGCACCCTATAGTACCTATCCGGTTTAACTGGGGCAGGAGGCAAAGAATCAGGATTTAGTGAAGCCTCTGCAAAAACATCTTCTACCACATTCAGAACAGGAGGTATAGCTAAAGGCCTATGCTGGGGTAAAACAAGAATTCTCTAAGCCTCTTCCTGGAATCAGAGAAATCTTGACCTTCCCATTTAAAATGCTCCCTCATGGAATGCAGAGTCTCTGAAAAGAAAAATCCTCAGGAGGCGAAGCTGAAGGAGTAGAATCATCCACATCAGAATCAGAATAAGGAGGATACTCCTGCAAGTCTTCAGCCGAAGACTCAGAAGCCTCGAACATTGCTCAAAACTCTCAAACTCAGGTTCCACCCTAGGCCTCTTATCAGGAGGGCATAGAACCTCTAATCATAGTAATCAAATCCTCTGCCATTTTTAGCATATGCTTCATAGGCAAAGACCCTGAAACAGTCGGAGAAACCCGCACTGAAGCTAAGGTAGGGCTGCCCGTTAAAGAAGCCTTGGCAACAGAAGGCGGGCCCTAACCACCTTAGGAAGAGAAGGAAGAACAGCCACCTGAGAAGCCCCTTCAGCCTGGCCTACTTCCTGAGAGGACACATCCTGTAACAATAAAGTTTCTCCTGAGACTCAAAGAAACTCCTGGCAGAACCTCCGGCTCCACTGAGCCCTCTAAAGAACCGACGTCCGGGACCGTCGGTTCTTCCTCTATTTCTCCCTTAGCTGCTTTGTCCTTGCGCTTTTTGGCTGAAGCGGCGGAGCATCCGACGGCATTTTATAATTACAACGCTTCCCAAACACTAACCTGGCACAGTCTAACCTTCTCTTAATAGTGCGTTTGTTAAATCTAGCACAAGAGCGGCATCCAACAACGTCGTGCTCAGGCCGTAAACAAGGTATACACAAAGTATGGTAATCCCTATGAGGTATCTGTTTCCCACAAGAAATACAGTTATTCACTTTTTCAGACATCCGGTTAAATACTGAGGCAAGAAAAAACCAAAATATTCCCCAACGGGGTACTTAGCCAACTTTGATTCGGTCTGAAACTCTGACTTCAGAAACTTTCAGAACGCCAACCTGCACTCGCAAAATTGCTTCTGCATCGGACCATGCGGCAAAAAAGACTAAGGATATGACGTCGGTCATGCGCATTAGTACCCTGACTGGCGTCAGTCTAATGCGGACCGACGTCAGCCATATACTTTGGTATTCGGGCCGACTGGACAGCGGACTACCCAATAGTTAGGACTGCAGCAATGTGGAATGAAGAACATCATTCTTTACGAAAGATCTCAGTGTAAAATTCACCTGTGTTTACCCTAGTAATACTAACATCTAGAAATTCAACACATTTATTTGAACTATGAGCTGTAAACTTCAGGAAGTGTGTGCTATTATTTATATCCCTCAGGAACTGTTGTAGGTTCGATGACCTCTTCCTATTATGGGAAGGAGGCACATCTACAAACCTTTGATAAAAAATTATTTTCTCAGACAGAGAATGTTTTGTAATTCCCATTTAGCCATAACAAGGTTGGCGTAGCTATTAGCACAAGACGTGCCCATAGCCACGCCATCTTTTTGTCTATAAATGTTGTGTTCAAACATAAAAATGTTATTCTGCAAGATGGTTTCCACCAAAGAGCAAAGGAGGTCTACCGTTCTAGAGTCATATACTCCATCTTCCTTTAAATACTGATGCAAAACCTCTAGATCTAGCATATTAGGGAGTACAGTGAAAAGGGATTGCACATTCAAGGTAACCATTACGCAGTCCATAGTTGGTGGAAAATGATTAATGAACGCATGTAGCTCTACTAAAATTTGTTTAGTGTCTCTAAGGATAGAATTGTTCCTTGCCAATACAGGTTTCAGGAGGTGTTCTACATATTTAGAACAGTCTCTTCCACTTCATTCAACTTACGGCTAGAAATGTTCCATATCAAAGTTAGTTTTTGGTTTGCCACATTTTCTTTATTGTTAGAGCATTTTCTTTTTCCATGGAGGCCTTCCTCTTCAGGCATCCTCTCCCCTGGTTCCGTTGATAAAAATTTGGTGTGCATATGAGATATGGTAGAGTTATGCACTGTAAATCCTCACTAGGCTGTTGATTAATAACTCCACGGCTGTTTACAGTCTGAACAGTTTCTTTTCTGCATGCTCCGATCCCAACGAGGGGTGTGGTTTCGGTATACGAGTCAGTTATCCTAGATTGGCCAATCTGATTGGTGAGAATGACTTCCTGATTCCCCATCCCTTGTGCTACATTGTTATTTAAGGTGGTATCAGTGGTATTGACATATGAGTCAGTTGTTCCAGTTTTCATAGGATGTCCATTCACATGTGAGTTTGAATTATTATTGCATTCTTCTCTTGGCCAGGAAAAAACCCAACCGGTAGAGAATAACTCTGGAAGGTATGAATTTTATAACGGTCAGTCGTATGACACTAACTGAAAATATTATTGAATTAAAGACTTTTACCAGGAATTTAATCTTGAAAATGCAATTTCAAAATGCCAGTGTAAGTGATAAGGACTTTAATTTGTTTAAGAAGGCCAGTGGCTATATGCCCATTACTATGGGTGCAACTGAAACATTTGAAAAGGTATGTATTAATGACATATACTCCATGTATGATAACAGGGAACACACTAAGTGTTTTATCAATATGGGGAGAGATGAAAGGGAAGCACTTGAAGTTTTACCTAAGGATAAAAATATTTGTTTCAGGCCAGCCGATAAAGGGGGACCACTGGTAGTTATGGACTATGTTTTTTATAGGGATGTGATGTAAAGTATGCTAACTGATGAAGGAGTATATGAAAAGATAGAGCATGTAGAAGTTGAAAAATGTATTTGCAGAATGCATAATGATTTATTTGAATGTATGCAGTGTGGTCAGATTACTATTGACCTATATCACTATTTCATTGTGGATGATCCTATCACTCTAGTGATATAGGGATTACCCAAGATACATAAGCATGCCCTCAATCCACTTATGAGACCGATAGTGGCAGGACAAGGATGGTGTACAGAGCCACTATCAATATATGTAGAACACCTCCTGAAACTTGTACTGGCAAGGAACGATTCTATCCTTAGAGACACTAAACAACTTTTAGTAGAGCTACATGCGTTCATTAATAATTTTCCACCAACTATGGACTGAGTAATGGTTACCTTGGATGTGCAATCCCTTTTTACTGTAATCCCTAATATGCTAAGTCTAGAGCTTTTGCATCAATATTTAAAGGAAGATGGAGTATATGACTCTAGAACTGTAGACCTTCTTTGCTTTTTGTTGGAAACCATCTTGGAAATTAACATTTTTATGTTTGAAAACAACATTTATAGACAAAAAGGTGGCGTGGCTATGGGCACTTTTGTGCTAATAGCTACGCCAACCTGGTTGTAGCTAAATGGGAATTACAAAACATTCTCGCAGGAGCATGGTCTGAGAAAATAATTTTTTATCGAAGTTTTGTAGATGACCTCTTCCTATTATGGGAAGGAGGCGCATCGAACCTACAACAGTTCCTGAGGGATATAAATAATAGCAAACACTTCCTGAATTTTACAGCTCATAGCTCAAATAAATGTATTGAATTTCTAGATGTTAGTATTACTAGGGTAAACACAGGTGAATTTTACACTGAGATCTTTCGCAAATGATGTTATAGAAACACATATGTACATAGATAGAGTATGCACCCTCAGCATGTGTTTAAAAATGTGATAAAAGGGCAAGTACTAAGGACATCTAGATTAACAGCAAAAGATGATAAATTTGTACGTGAATTGCACCAACTAGAAGAAAGATTTTTGAGAGAGGGTATAAGACAAAGGAAATCAAGTCTATCACCTCAAATACACTCTCCATTAGGAACAGTATAGGGAAACCTTATTTTTCTAGTTACAACCAGGTATATGAACGAAAAGCTGCACAAACTAATCCCTTAAGGATTTCAGTTACATATGCAAGTAACATTAGACTGCTACAGAAAGTTTATTCCAGAAATTGGAATATACTTCGGTCAGATGACAGGGTTAAAACATTGATAGGAGAAACCCCCAGGTATGCCTATAAAAATAAGAAATCCATTAAGAGACTTTTATGTGGACCTAGATATGGCCATGTGATGAATATTGAACCTACAACACATAACCATGGAACCTTTCCTTGTAACTCTTTAATTACTGTACATATATTGATGAGAAAGGATATTTTAAACACCCAGACACAAGGAAGACTGTTTACTTTAAACTCTCAGCCAACTGTAATACCACAAACATTGCATATTTAGCCCACTGTAACATATTCTGTTCGTTCTATGTAGGTATGACTACACAGAGGTTTCGTGATAGGATTAGGGAGCATGTTTACGATATACACAGGAGGGCAGAGACCAATGCCCTAGCAAGACATGTCTTGGCATCAGATACAACACACACATTTAAATTCATGGTAGCAGAGAAAGTTAAAATAGGTTGTAGTGGTGGTCCTATAAAGAACCTGGTAGAGAATAAGGAACTTGAATGGATTATTAGGATGCGGGCCAATATGGACAGAGGCCTCAATGATAAAGTCTCTATTAAACCTGTACTTACTCACAAACCACTATGCAGATAAAAACATTTTAAAATGTATTTTTAAATATATATTTTTTAGGTTTATTCTAGAATTACAGACTAGGTTTTGGTATCTAAAACATAATTGTCTTGCTGCTTTTAATTTACAGCTTAATAATTTTGAACTGCTTTTAAATTAATTCTGCTTCTGATTGGCTGCTGGCAACTTTTAAATATGAATGAGCAATGATTTTAGTTGTCTGATGAAGTAGCTTTGGCTACAAAAGCGATCACCATTGTCTGTCTCTTGTTTGTGGATGAAATTTTAATTTTATTCCTACCTGCCTTGGTCTGGTGCCTCCCATATTTTTTACATTGGATATTAGTCTTTTTGGAGGACCAGTTTGCCTGCACCACAGTGTTGCTTTTTCTTTTTCTAAATACTACAATTGTTTTATGACTTCCAGCATCTGCCAAAGATGTGAGGTCTATGTATTTTCACAGGTAGATGCCAAAAACTGCTAGCATCCAGCAGTAAGGGTTTCACCTGGGATAGTCAGATGACAAGAAATGATGTCATTCTGCAAGCTACCCCGGCAGTAATATTTGAGATATTAATTTAACAAGTCTCTTAGAGAGACACAGCATTCTGTAGTCTGTCTTAGACCTGACAACTAGAAGTTCCATTCACCACACATCTGCCTTGCTCTAAGTAAGTTAACTAAGGTATAGTAATTCTCTTAGATTCAGTCAGGAATATACTGAAGGTTATTCAGATATTTTTCTTTATTTATTTATGGTTATCCTGCAATATTCTTTTAAGCATTTCCCGTGGTTTTCAAGTCTGTCACTGTGAATATAGATTTAGTACTGTCTTGTTCATTTATTACTTATTATTAAATATATTTAAACATTTCATTGTGGCTTTGTGTAGAGTTATTTAAGTTTTGAGAGTACTTGCATATTTATTTGGTGAAACTGTGGGCCACTCCTAATAGCCTTGTTCTTGGTCAAACAACAATTAGCATTAATATTAATATTACACAGTAAGACTGGACATCCTTTGTTAAGAGTCTTAAAGTAGCTGATAAGGAGTTGGCTGGTGGCAGTGATAACTATCTTATAGTCTGGGTAAAATGGGGCATAGGTAATAAACCTGTGCCAGCCTTTTCCAGGTGTGTGCGCGCATGCACGTAAATCAAATGTCAACGAGTGTGTGTGTCAGCTACTCGGGCAGGGACACGAAGCACTGGCTGGACAGACAGGGTGCTGGAGGTCTTGGTTTGGCCACTCAGCTGAGATCTCAATTCTATAGCTGTGCCAGTGGGGAGTCTTATTGGAGATCTGGAGAAAGAGGGAGAAACCAGCCCTGGACTGACTGTGGTCTCTGTGTGCTTTTAAGGGAAATTGCACTTGATGCAGAGAGCTGCAGCTGGAAATATTGTGTGTGTACTTGTAATTATCTCAGTGTACGGCCCCCACTGTTGCCAGTGGTGAGGACTGAGCCTCCTTGATTACTAGTCCAGTGGTGGGTCATCACAGGGCTCTCTCCAAGGTGGACTGAAAGCCTTGAGTGACCATCTAGGAGAGGGAAAAGGTTAATCAGTAAAAGGATCTGACCAAAAAAAAGTAAACAAAAATTTAATATAATTTGCTCAGGTTTGCCCCAAGATTAATTACTATACAAGTCTGCTCCACAGTCAATGGCATCAGTTTTATGCCAAGTATACCATAAACATTTCACTTCCAAAGGTATAATTTGCTTTTTTAAAAGCAGAACTCACTTTCTCACTTCTTTTCCTTGCATTACATAGATGAACTTCACACTGGTGTTACTGAGCATCACACACCAGCTGAATGCAAGCATGCACATGTACCCATATAGAGGCACAGTTCACAAAGTACACAAAACACAAAGAAACACACACAAAACCACGAATACACGCAACTCACAACACCTAACACCACCACACCAACTACAACGTAAACACACATTACACACAACTAACCACCACTAACCTAACCCACTCCCCTAACTCTAAACCCCTAATTTACCGCCCTACCCTCTACCCTACGTACCCAGACCTCTTTACCCTACTCACTTAACCTAACCCCTTAAACCTAAAGTCCGTCCTTACCACCCTACCTGCACTTATCTGCACCCCAACTCTAACACAATTTAACTCACCCTAAAACATACTATCGCGCCACTACTACACTCCACCTCACCAGACCCTAACCTTAACCTCACCCCCCCTAACTAAACTCCCTATCTAACACACAGTCACTTTACCTTACCCAAACCCTCTAAGTACCAAGACTCCGACACCACTCACCTTACAACCACCCCCTAACCCTCTCACTCAATGACACTTACTTGTCCACCCACTAACCCTATATCTTCACTATCCTATATCTTACCCCATCGCTCACACACACCACACGCTGTCGGGTCTTCTTCTTCGCTGGCTGTCGGATTTCACCTTGTCGATATCACCTGCTGGTTTGTTGGGGTCGTGTTTTATCGTGGTCGGAACTGGCTGCTTCGGTCATCCAAAGTAGACCCATATAAACACATGCATGCCTGTGCACATACCCACTATTATATCAGTTCCTATTTTAAATAGATTGGGAGCTACACTATGTCAGACAAATACTAACTAATGCCAGAGCAACAGATATATTTAATTAAAAAAAAATTGTGGTAACAAAAAGGTAATTTTATGTGCTGAAGCAACAAACAGAATCCCACACTATGTGTTCTCCTTTTCATCATTTCACAACACTCCTGGTGTTAAAAGTAGGTATTGTCGGTGCAGTTCAGTCGTGAGGCTAAGCACTTTTTCATTCCTATGCCTTACCACAATCAAGAGTCAAGCAGCATTTGTTGCTCTCTAAGGAATGAATTCTATCTGTTTCTTCTCAGACTAGCAGTCATGTGAAAATAAGGTGCGTTTTAACTTGCTTCCAAGAGTAAATAAAAACATTTTCCCAGTTTGCTGCTACAAATTAAAAGGCAAAACTGCAATGACTAAACTCTAGAGCAAAAAAAAGGGGGGGGGGGGTTAAGTGCCATTAATACTACCAGGTTACAGAAATTGCACTGAAAAATTGTGTCCATTATTTCTTTCATGATTAGTGGAACACATATCTTTGATGCCAGGAAGATCAGAAAATCGATGGGTACTATTTTACCACACAGAGTACTTGGATTTATTTTGAAATACTGACATTGTAACGCAGCATGGAAAGGGGAATTCTTGAGGTGCGATCCTTCAAATGAGATATTAAACTGAGGTCCCATCAGCATGCACGGATGGTAGCTCAAGTGGATACAGAACATCCCATAGCATTTATCAAATAGTAGGTGAACTTTCTTGATGTCCAGTACAGGTTTCCTCTAATATGAATACCATCTCTGGTCTCTTCTGAACAAAGGCTATGTTTAGTGGACTAACCTAGTCAACAGCAAGTAAATACATAAGTTACTTAAATGAAATAAAGAAATAAATATGTGATATGCCAAAAGGGATAGAGACAGGGCCGCACAGACTATCAATTCTGTAGCTCTTACTATGCTAACAGAATGAACCAGTTCTCCCTCACTTACTCCATGAAATATCAGAATCACCTCCACACTTTTCTCCATAACATATATTTATTTCTTGCACATTCTGGACTACTTCCCTCCTGAGAGAACCATTTTCAATATCACCTACTTGGCTATTTTGCCTTGCCTGCTTTTTGCAAAAATGAATTACAAATATCAGTTCTTAGAGAATACAGTTAACTCTATTAAAGCAAATAAATATCTGCCAACTTTAATAGTTTGGTCACAAACCATGTACTTTTTGAAACATACTTGTATGACAAAACACACTATTCCTGAAACTGAAACTGTCAATGGATATGTCTGTATTACAGATCACAGAGTAATAACAGTTCATTCCACAAAAAGCGACACATGTAAATACATTTATTACTTTTGCATTTACAATTACAACTGCAAATGTAACTATTAATTATAGGAAGGAGAAAAAGAGCATCAAAAAGGGGTCTGCCCATGGAAGGAAACTCTGTTACTGCTGTATGATCACTTCTGATCTCTACAATGTACAGTGGTGGGAAAGGGGCTGATACACACACAGAGAATGAAGAGACACAGGAAGGGCAAAGAGGCAAACAGTACAATCGACAAAATAGTGACGCAGCTGGCTCTGCAGTCTCAGAGGCTGGTTTGTAGTTCAGTTCTTGGCTGGTTAACTTGTGTGCAGAGTCTGCAAATCTGCCCTGTGTCTACGTGGGTTTTCCTTGGAGTTACCTTCTGTGTCCCACATCCCAAAAATATGTTGGCAAGACAAGTGATAATCCTCTAAATTTCTTGTAGGGGTGTGTGTGTGTGTGTGTGTGTGAGAAAGAGACTGTGCCTGCCTATGAGTGGCTGCACAGTATAAGTGTTTCCACTTACCAGTAATAGATGTTCATCACATCCAGCACTGGATCTGTGTTATGCCCATTTTTTGGGGGTGAGGCTCTGGCTCCCGATCATGAATACAAGAAAGCATGTACTGAAAAAAATGAAGGGATTCAGCATCTTTTTGTAAACATGTGGCATTTTGGCAAGTTAATTCATCCATCCATCCATCCATAATCCCCATTTTTCATTTTTGCAGATGGGGTCAGGGTGTCACTTCAACAGTGACAATCATCTAGAGCCAAGGTTCACACCACCAGGAGGCTAGCTCTGCTGCAGCTATTCTTTCATACCACACACTCGATACACACAGACAGACAGACAGACACACACACACACACACACACACACACACACACACACACACACACCTACCTATGGTGACGAGTGTCCAGTTCACCTACCGCATGTGTTTGGAATGTGGGAGAAACTGAAGCATCTGGAGGAAACCCACATAAACAAAGGGAGGACATACAGACTCTTCATAGAAGGCATCCCAGTCAAGAACTGAATCTGAGAACCTCTTACTGTGAGACAACAATGCTACCCACTGCACTACTGTGCCACCCATTTTTGGCAAATTAATGTTGTCACACTGTTAATAATGCCATACAGCAACAGGTGGCTACTGCTGCTAAATCTTCCACAATGGTCCACAATCTGTAGCATAAATCAGCTTGTTTGGTAATTTTTTTAGCATGTAGCACAGGATGTTATGTTGGGAGTTCTTTTTTACTTCAGAATATAAAGAAGCCAGAAGCAAAACTTCCTGGCATTCCTTGGCAATAGTTATTTGCAGGAATGTATGCGCCTGAAGATTGTCTTAGTAACCACATTTGGGAATTACTGTTTTTCAAGGACTTTAGTTTGTATGAGAGATATGGTACTGAAATAATGAAATTTTTAATCAAACATAATGAGGATACAACTGTGAAATCGAACACTGAAGTTATTAGCTTGAATGACAAGATTACTAGTGACTTGTTACTCACACTTTATGAAACTCTCCACAAACAAGTGTTTCTTAAAACTGGAAAACATTGCATAACCACTAGGAACAGGAAGAAGAACAAACATTGTTAGGGATATTATGCAATACCAAACCAACACTGCTTATACAAAGAAAAATACTGGTACTAGTATTTAGTATGATGCATCCCCTGAAAGGGAAGATGATGCTAATGATATTATTTCTGACAACAATGGAATTAATTAATAATTGTAATAATGAGCAATCTACTTTCAGTGTAAATTACCCTTTGCATTTTCGACCATTCTGCAGATCAGAACAGATAACAAACAGGGTTAAGTGGGATGGGGACAGTACTGCCCATCATACAAACCAAAGTCGCCATCACCAGAAGAAGGGATAAAAGCTCAGAAACAGTTACTGGGGAAGAAACAACAGGGACAGTGTCAAATAAAATCAACACTATGTTTTTTTTTCTGGTATTTTGAACACGCATAATGTATATAATATTTTTAATTACAGCTCGATACCTATTTCTTTGGAGCATTTTTCGTTGTTAGAAAAAGGCTTTACATTTACTCCCAATTCCAGATTTGATACAGCTGTTGTGTTGACAGACTCAAGTATTTTTACAAGAAGGTTAAATCTTGTTGTCGCATTCGATAACCCAGAAAGCACATAGATATCTAAACAGTTGTTAGTTTAGAAAAAGAAGTACATATAATTCTACAATGCACCCTGTAATACAGGCATTTGAGAATGACCAAGAAAGATATTTATAGTCGCAATAAGAGTTGTATAAAATTACACAATTTTAATCTTACTACAAAGAATATGATTTATTACAAAGTTTAAGGAAAGACAAGTCAACTTGAATTAGGAAGCCAGACAAAGGAGGAGGGCACATTTATGTACAATGCCACTGATTATTTGGGCATCATCTTTTATTTATTTCAAGATACTAATATTTACTTGCCTGCCTTCAGAAATGAAGGAAATGTATCTTACCATAAAACTAATTTACAGTTGGATGACTGTTTAACAAAAGAGTTGATATCACTGGATTTGTATAATTTTTTAAAAATGCTTAACCCTTTGATACCCACAATATCCAGTATTTCTAAGGTTCACAAAGACATGTGTAACCTGTGTTTTAGACGTGGTGGCATCACAGTATTCTAAAACATACCCCTTGGCTGTCTTTATAGACAGGCTTTTAAAGCCTTGGTTTTTATACATAGAACACATTACATCATGACTCTTCGGATTTAATACATAGAATTCAGGAGAATTTATGGGATTCAAATATACAGTGGGTATGATAATTTTTTGTATTTTCCCCCTAACAGATTTGTTTGTTTTTCAATTGAATTGTACAGGTTACAGGTCACATTAAAGGTAGGAAACGTTTTAAAATGATTTATTGTGGTCTCATTTTTTTATATCACAAAAACCTGGCATTTTAACAGGGGTGTGTACGCTTTTTATAGCCACTGTAAGTTTCTTGACTATGGATGTGGTAGACCAAATTTTGCCTGCATTCCCCAGGATACTGTTTTGGATTTATTTTAACTAGTAATACTAAGATAGGATTTATTTTTTGTTTTTATCCAATACTGATGCTAATTTGATTTTGGAGTTTATGAAGCTGATACTGGAAAACAACTGTATCTACTTTGAGGGAAAATATTTTAGCAAGTGAAAGGAGTTGCAATGGGAGAGTATGCGCCCTCATTTTTGAGAATTTGGTGATGTATGGTTGGGAGTTAGATTACATTTTCAATAAAGATTTTTTTTTTTATTTATTGTAAAAGTACAGTTTTGTACCTACCATAAATGTAGATGTTCGAGGATCCACATTGCTGCAGTCCTAACAATTGGGTAGTCCGCTGTCCAGTCGGCCCGAATACCAAAGTATATGGCTGACGTCGGTCAGGGCGCATTAGACTGACGTCAGTACGTCAGGGTACTAATGCGCATGACCGGCGTCATATCCTCAGTCTTTTCTTGCCCCAGATGTCAGAAGACCCTGAAAAGATAAGGCCAAAACAAAACCCCCAAAATACCTGCACCAAAAAATATATATACAATATATACACAAGTAGCAGAATATAACCTCACCTACACAACCACCCCTAAACACAGAGGGGAAGGAGGGAGGTAAATTGGACTGCAGCAATGTGGATCCTCGAACATCTACATTTATGGTAGGTACAAAACTGTACTATGTTCTTCATTCCACATTGCTGCAGTCCTAACTATTGAGTAGAATCCCAAAGCAGAGGTAAGGGAGGCTGGCAAATCATAAGGAAGCAGGAACTGACAACATGCCTTGCAAAATAGCAGTGGCAAAACCAGCCCTAGACTTAGAGTAGAGAGGAAGGTGATAATGCTTAGAGAAAGTATGCACTGAACTCCAAGTAGCTGCCTCCAAAATATCCTTAGTTGCCACCCCCCTTAGAAATGCTGTTGAAGTGGCAGTAGCCCTAGTGGAATGAGGCCTAATCCCAGCTGGAATTTCCTTGCCATGATGGGAATAACAAAATGAAATGCAGCACCCAATCCATCTAGAAATAGTTTGTTTTGACACAGGCTTGCCCTGAGAACTCAAAGCAAAAGAAATAAACAACTGCTGAGACTGCCTAAAATCTTTAGTCCTGCTCAAATAATAGCATAATTGCCTGTGTACATCTAAAGTGTGCAAAATCTTTTCCCCTTTATTTTGGGGATCTGCATAAAAAGTAGGCAAATGAATAGTTTGGTTTAAAGCCACACTAGAAACCACCTTAGGCATAAAGGAAGGATTAATGCGTAAAGATACCCTATCCTTATGAAAAATCAAAAAGGTTCCACTGCCATAAGGGCCTGTAACTCAGAAACCCTTCTTGCAGAAGTAATGGCCAACAAAAAGCAGTCTTCAAGACAAGTATTTCAATTCAGCAGTAGCATGAGCTCAAAGGTTGTAGAGTAAGTTTCTCAACACAAAATTGAGATCCCAAGCAGGAGTAGGAGCTCTCATTGGGGGTCTTATATTCTTTGCCCCTCTAAGGAATTGCTTGAACAAAGGATGCGAAAACAATGGTGGGTCACAATCATAGTGAGCTGAAATTGCTGCAGCATGAATCTTAATGGAAGAGAAAGACAAACCTTTGTCCAATAACTCAGTAAGATATTGAAGAGCCACACTCAAATTTGGCTCGAAATCTCAAATTGTTTGCTGCACTCCAAAATAAAAATCTCTTCCATTTCTCTGCGTACACTTTTCTTGTACTAGGTCTCCTGGCTTCCATAATCACATTTAAAACTTGTTGAGGAAGTTGAGACCTGCTGCCTTTCAAAACAGAATATGCCAGGCTGTTAGATGAAGAGAGTGAAGTTTGACATTGAGCAGGTGACCTTCTCTCTGAGACAACAGGTGTGGAATCAAGGGTAAAGGCCATGGAGGCTTCTTTACCAGACTCCTCAGTAATGGGTACCAGTGCTGCGAGGCCAATCTGGAGCTATTAAAATCATCCTTGGCTTGTCTTGTCTGACCTTTAGAAGCACTTTTGGAAGAAGAGGCAGAGGTGGAAAGCATACACATGAAGATTTTTCCAACTGAAAGAAAGAGCGTCCACTTTCCAAGCTGTGTGATGAAACTTCTTTGTGCAAAACTTTGGCAGCTGGTGGTTTAGTGGAGAAGCGAACAGATCTATGTCTGGAGTTCCCCATGACACTGTCAATTTTGAAATACATGAAGATCCAGTTTCCACTCGTGGGGATCCATGATTTGTCTGCTTAACACATCTGCTAAGGAGTTCTGTGCTCGGCAGAAACCTTGCCTGAAGAGTTAGTTGCAAGCTGGCGCAGTCTCCCCATAAAATCATTGCTTGCCTGCACAATGGGTAAGAATGTGTTCCCCTTGTTTGTTGATGTACCACATGACAGTTGTGTTGTCTGTTAGAATCAACACCTGCCCTGGAAGAAGTAACTCCTTGAAAGCCATTAATGCAAACTGGACTGCTAACATCTCTTTCATGTTGATATGTAGATGCTGTAGTCTGGCAGGCCACTTGTCTTGTATCCACTTTCCATTTAGATGAGCTCCCCAAGCAATGTCTGAGGCATCTGTCGTTAGAATCTGACTCGCCTCTGGCCGGGTCACAGAGAGTCCCTTGTTTAGGTGACATTCCTGAGCCCACCACAAAAATTCCTTTTGAATGCAAGGTATTATTTGAATGACAGTGTCCAAATCCTGGCAGTGCTGTGTCCATACATTTTTGAGATACCATTGTAGCTTCCTCATATGCAGTTTGGCATTGGGAAGCACCAGAATACAAGATGCCATGAACCCTAAGGCTTGAAGGACTGTCCTTGCAGTCAGCCCGGACTGAAGAGATAGTTGATGGAAGTAACTGGAAAGATTCTTTTGTTTGTCCGGGGTTAAAAAGGCCATCTGGGCTGCTGTATTCAGTCTCACACCCAGAAAGCACATGTCTTGAGAGGGTACTAGTTTTCCAATTATTTTGGTTATTCCTTGAAAATACCCTTACAAGAGATGGATCTGTAATCCTTGATGACTTCAAGCCACTCCTCCATAGAATGAAGTACTTACACGCCCTAATGGTAGCTGTGCACAATGTTTAAAGAGAATTCCCATGATTAAACTGCATGAAATCTCACTGGGGTAGTAATCACATGGACCTAGTTCTCAAACTCAGCCTTGGCATGTTCCCTGGCTCTGGTTGGCTCATTAGTTAAGTCAGAACACAAACTGGTTATCTTTACCCACTCAACATCCAGCGACTCCCACACACCCAACCCCAGGTAACAACCACCACCTTCTTTAAACATTTCAAAAAAGCCAACCTTTTACAGCAGTACAATGAAATCTCAAAATGTACCCATGTTAACCCCACTGTGGATTCAGGATTTGCAGCCAGATATACCAAGGATCTTTATGTTCATTTTTAATGCAACGAGCAGTCAACACCACAACCAAATACAACAGGAAATTCCACAAACCACCAAGGTGCTTAACAAACATTAACAAATTATTTAACACAAGGAAGAAACTGTTTAGATTACCTTGTAAGGCCAGACATCTACATCACAAAAAGAATATAAAATGCATTACCAAGTGTGAAGACTGGTAAAGAAGGGTGAAGGTTGCCAGCCTGGCTAGATAGAATTTTTGCAGATAATTCTGTCATTTAGGCAGCTATAAAGACCAGAGAAGTAACCCATGAACAAAGTATTATCAAAGTATTATCCTTACCCTCACACTCTCACCCTCAAAAGCTAACCTAAGTCTTTCTTTAGTGACTTGGGAAAAAAAACTAGAGATAAATTCTCACCACTGCTTCAAACTTCTTTACAGTGAGAACTTCCATTCCAATCCTGAAGACATTGCTAAAATACTAGCAGATAGTTTCAGGGAAGAAAGCTGCAGCAAACTTATTACTCCCATTCCAAACATCCCAGAGTCACTTTACCCTGGTACCATCTCAAAGGATTATATCCTTAAAGCAGTCTCCAAGACTTAAAACATCTTCTTCAGTGGGTCCCGACAATATACTACTGTCAAGCAGGCTCTTGCTGATTCCCTCCTTATGTTGTTCAACCTACATTTTGGTACAGTAAATGTTCCAGAGTCATGGCACTGCAGTGATGATGCCCCTCCACTGACCTGGCAAACTACAAACCCATTAGCCTTATTAGTCCTGGCTGTAAAGACACGGAACTCATCATCACTGACCTCATAAACCAGGACCCTCCTTTAATCATTATGTAACAACTGTAGATATGTTTCAGTTAATCACCAAGGGAATCTCATCTAATACCAAGGAAATTACTTGTTCCCCCTAAACCCTGCCCTGCTTAGACCCATTATAGAATATAATGCACTCTTTGGCATGTATCTTACAAGACACATCAAAAACTAAAAAAAAACAATGTGGTTCATAACAAAAAGGATCTCTGCCCTCAAAAGTCTTAATTAAGAAAGGCTGGAATCACTATACCTGTACTCCCTGTTGTAGCAACTTTTATGTGGGAGACCCTCCTGTCTTGAGGAGACCTTACTATCCATAACTTTTTTACTTATTGACATGTCAAATAGTGTAGCTGTCAAGATGTGAAAGAGAACTTGATTTACATCGGTAATAAACAAAACTAAATGGAGAGAGAAGTTAATTACCCAACACTTCCCCTTGCATGGTGAGCAATGTGACTCGATGTCTGCCTTTAAAACAGAGCTTAGACAAATAGATGGGTGCCCTAAAATACACTCTGGGATTTGCAGGCCTTGCCCTCCTTGAAAA
This sequence comes from Protopterus annectens, assembly GCF_019279795.1. NCBI lineage: Eukaryota > Metazoa > Chordata > Ceratodontiformes > Protopteridae > Protopterus > Protopterus annectens. The sequence goes on from NC_056740.1 coordinate 349,643,448, forward strand.
GATTGGTAGAGTCTTAGGGTGTTTACTGTCAAGGCATGCATGGATGCTCAAACAGCCTTGTATTTCTGATAATTACCACACTGTCAAGGGTATGAGCAAGTGTCTTGTGTCTGGAGTGCAGTAATACATACACAAAGTTTACCCTGAGTGCCACATTCCTGAGGTATATTCAAATTTAAAAGTACTTTTTATTGAAATTACTTATTTAATAGTGTATTTTGATACAAAAGGTAGTAAAATACAGACACGTCTCTGAAGCCAGTGCTTAAACATGAATTTAAAGCAATCATCCTATACTTTTGTATCCTGAACATATTACAGTTGCTCAGAACTGTTTCAAAGTTCATTTTCATATTTATCCATATCATTGTTACCGTATTCCTCACCAATACACAGCTCTGGTTGAATGCTGCTTGTTTTGCACCAGGTTTTAAAAATGAAAGGGAGATTTTTCATAATGAAAACTCAAGCCCATTTCATAAATATTTTTAAAAAGCTTGTATTGTACCATCAAGTTCCATCTTTTCATCAGCTAGTGGAGTGTTACTTTCAAATGCATCAAATTAATGGAAATCTGGCTATCATAAAAAGGAACATGTTCTTCTGCACTAAATCTGGGATTCAGTTAACATCAGAAATTTAGACAATGGGTACACTGCAACAATTTAACAAGCACAGATGGGACAATACACAAATTACTCAAAGCTCTTGGACTACAAATATCAAGTACTTAATGCTGAGAATGCTAACAATATTAATGCAAGTTAAGTGCAAGAATGACTGGAAAGAAATAAGAAAGCCAGCAAATCCTTAATGGCACGGGTTCAGAACTACAATTCAACCACAGTCAAACAAACAAGAATCCTTACATTTTCTGAACATACTCCAAGTGCTCATAAATAGAAGGAAAAAGTGTCCAAGACTACGCAGGAAACAGTACACAAGAGCTTCAGAAATGCAGTAATAATGCTGTACATTTTATCTGTTTTGAGCAAAATGACTGTTCAACATTAGCAAGCAATGTAGAAAGTAATAGTTGTACACAAAACAATTACACAGCAAGTGTCAATCAATTAATTTGTATTAATGGTACAAAGGCAAATCAAGAGTCAGAATAACTGGAATAAGAAAAAAAGCACCAATACACAACAGTGAGAGTTCAGAACTGCAGAACATTCAGGAATCCTTACAGTGAACACATTTGGTGTTGTTAAGAGCCTGTTACCATCTTCAAAACTGCATACTAGAGTTATATGTATGTAAACAGGATATTTTTTACTAATGAATATTCTAACTTCACATTAAATTCTGTGCATGTGTAGCCAGCAAGGAATCTACACTTTTTATTTATAGAGCATGGCACACTTTGCACCTTGTCAACAGTCAATCACTCCAAAAGTAACAGAACAGATGGACAAGAGGCCAAGACAGAATGGATACAGTGATGACAGAGAAAACAGACAGAAGCACAGAACTTTACAGACAGCAGATGAGGACTACATGGACCTTCTGATTACACATCTTGTATTCTAAACAATGAATTTATGCACATCAATCACATACATAGAACACTCCAAAAATTAATCCCTGGATGTTTCAGACTTTTGTTTTCCTTCTTACACAGTGGGTATGTTTCTCTTTCTTATTGAGTCAGCTCTTATTTCATATTTGTGAACCTAGATGATGTAGTATGTTCTTGACCTACAAGTAATTTTGATGCCTTGCTTTTAATTCATCTTTCTTTGGCTTACTGCATAACCATCTCCTATTTGTGTTTATTAATGTGCAATGGCATAAGATAAGTATGTCCTACTTACCACTGGTCTGTTAAGAATAGGATACATTTAGCGGCACTATAACATCTTCTGCAGCAGACTCTGCTCATACTTTTCCATGAAGGTCCCTAATTGGTTTTTGGGCTTTGGCAACAGAATCTCATCAGTACAGCTACATTAGTCTGAGATATTTTTACAGAATATGGCAGACTATACAGCAGACAGCGTTAAAGCAACACAATTTTACCTTATTTTTCCCTCACAGCTGTAATAAAATATTTAGCAATCCTTCTGCAGCTTCTTTATGGGTAGCTAGACAAATCATGTACACATTAGTATGCACGGTCTGCTTGTTGCTCAGACTGTTACAGTAGCTTTGGTTTCAAAGACAGTGGCTCACTAAGTGGTACATTCACCTTTAATGCTGTCTAGGTCAGAAGGCTGTGGGTTCTATTTCCATCCCAGGCAGCTGGATTCATTTTCCAACACTACTGAGGTACTGCACTTCTGAATGTGCCATGTTTCGAGTGTGGCATTAAAGCAAGGCCCTATGTGTCTGAGTCAGCAGTAGCTCAGATGAATGTAGAACATCCCATGGCAGTTATCAAAGAGAGTAAGGAAACTTGCCTAGAGTGCTGGATAAATTTTATGTAGTCATTGCGAATATCACCTCAGAACTCTGCTAAAAAGAGGCTGCTGGCTTAGAGGGACTAACCTGGTCAACAAAACATCTACACATACATAAATAAATACATACACACAAACCATATTCCAACACCTACATCTATGCAGGACTATCTGGAGATAGAAAATCGATGACTATTAACTGCTGTATGTTTTACCAGATGGAGGCTCAACAGCTGTTTGATGCTATCCAGGTTTTAATCATACCAGACTGCTTTTCCTCTATACCACTGTGCAACCTCTAATCTCTTAATCATCACTTCTAATATCCATGTTCTCCCTTTTTCCACAGGTACTTTTCCTGTTGCTCCCCTTTGGCAGTCCTGGAGCTGAGGCTAGTGTTAGACCGCAGCTTCTCTGGATACAACATGCAACCAACAGTAAAGTTGCCACCCTGCTGTTAACTTTTGTCTTTGGTAGTCTCCACAAATTACTTCTATTACCAAGCTTCCCTTTTTTGCTTTGGTTTATTGAAGTTCACACATTTGTGTTCCCAGTTGCATGTTATCTGTAAGAGGTAAACAAATCTTGGAGCACTGCACGTGTAAATTCATTGCACTTTCTTGCTCTAGTCATACATAGTGCTATTATATACACTGCATTTTTATTTAATGAAAGATGTTATGTATGGAAAAAACATTTTGTAACAACAATAAAGAAAAATAAAACTTCTGGCAAGCTCCCCATTTTTGCCTAACTTTAGTTGGAGTTTTTCCAACTTACATCTCTTCATTATCAGGTGCTGAAGTGCATAGGTGCACACTGACTGGTTACCACTGGTATTACAGCTGGTGGCTTGCTGAACTCATCTCCCACGCTCATCCCCAGCCACCCCCGCGTTTGTACATTTATACATAACAGTTTGCTTCCATCCAACTACAGTTAAACAATCACATTCTCCTTAACTTAATAATGACAGCTCTTATGGAGAAACTTCAGGTTTATCTAAACTATTGTATGCATACTAATGTGCTGCAGCATAATCTTTCTCGGAAACATTATTTTGCATTCTAATTGTGTTACTATTAATATATACATGATGCTGTTCATGGACTTTTCACCCTAGGACTCTGCTGAAAACAGGTTTATCATGGTCCAGGCAGATTATCCCTGTCAAAAAGAGTGAAATAAAAAAAATAACAAGCTAGGCAGAACTATTTCACCAACAGCTTAATGACTCTTAGGTTCATAGGTTCATAGGTTCATACTAGGCTATCTGCCCGAGGGCATTTACAAGCCTAGCCCATCGTTTTGTGGCTTACGCCACCCCTTTAGTATGGGGAACTATACCCATTATTTTGCTGTGCCTCTGTCGAGCAGTGACACTGAGGTAATCCCTGGGGTATATCTGCGATCTCCCATCCATTGGTCAAGATTTCTCTTGAACAAGGCCAGCGAGGTGCTCTGCCTCACATGTGCCGGGATTTTGTTCCACAGCATAGGGAGTCTTTGGGTAATGAATCTATCCCTCCAGCACGTCCTATTAATAGCCGTGTCGAGGTTTAAGTCTCCCGCCCTTGTGGCTCTGATGGATCTAGATTTTTTGAGGTGAAGCATATTCATCAAATCTGGGTTTGACATGGCCTTGTATGTTAGGCAAAGGTCACCTCTGAGCAAGCGGTGGCGACTGAATAGAGCTGGAGTTCTTTCAGTCGGGCAGCATAGGACAGATTTTTGAGACCCTTTATCCTTTTGGTGAGGAACTTTTGTGGCCTCTCCAGCTGCTGCAGGTGTCGGGTCAGATACATCCCAAATGGGGCATTGTACTCAATCATTGGTCTGATGAGTGATGAATAAAGGGAGACTATGACCTCCCTTGATCTAGATGAGAATCCCTTCATGATAAGGTGGGCAATGTAGAAAGTCTTCCTAACTACTTTAGCTACATGGGTGTCGAATGACAGACTACTATCAACCTGGGTCCCCAGGTCCCTGATAACTTCTTCTGTGCTCAGTGGATTGCCACCTATTTGGTAGCTAGGGGTAACCTTGTTTTTCCCAAAGGGTATGACTATGCATTTTTGGCATTTAACTTCAGGCGTGGCTCTGGCACCAGTTATCCGTTTCTGTGAGACCCTTCTGAAGGATATCTGTGTCAGATGTGTTTTCTACTATGGCGCCCAGTTTGCAGTCATCTGCAAACTTTGTCAGCCATAACCCTCCTGTGTTTGCTTGTACTTGGAAAAGTAGATGCCAAACAAGAGTGGGCCCAGGACTGAGCCCTGTGGGACACCACTTGTGACAGGTTTTGAGTCTGACATGGCGCCAGCAACTCTGACCCTGTGGGTTCTGTCACTCAGCCAGTTTGCAACCCATCTTGTGATGTATGGGTTAACATTTAAGCTGATGAGTTTTTCAATGATACCCGAGTGGGGTATTGTATCGAAGGCCTTAGCCAGATCGAGGTAGGCTGTATGGACTGCCTTTCCCTCGTCAATGGCTTTGGTGACTGTTTGAAGAAGTCAACCAAGTTTAAAAGGCATGATCTGCCTTTGACAAAGCCAAACTGGGTTGGATCCAAAGTCTGCAAATTCCCTATGTCTTTATTTATGAGGTCCATTATGATCCTCTCCATGGCTTTGCAGATAAGGCTTGTCAGGCTAATGGGCGGTAATTTCCAGGGTCGGTGGAGGCACCGCCTTTGTGAAGTGGGACCACAGTTGCAGTCGCCACTCCTGGAGTGCGTATCCAGAGGTAAGACTTTGATTAAACAGCTGTCCTAGCTGTGGGTTTAATTCCTCATTGAGTTCGTGGAGCACACAGCCGGGGACACCATCAGGTCCCATGGATGCTGTGTTTTTGCTTTGGAGAGCAGTTCTCACTTGGGCGCTGGAGATGTTTGGGGGCTGCAATCGTTTGGTATAGATATCTCTCCTTTTGGGGAGGGGAGAAGTTTGCACTGAACCTGTCAGCCAGTATGTTGGCAATGTCTGTAGGATCAGTAATCTTCACATCATTTTGAACTAGTTCTGAGCATATCTGGGAGTTTCCTCCTAGGTGTCTAACATAGCTAAAGAAGGCCTTATGATTGTCTTTTGAGTCTTTAGCTATTTTTCTCTCGAAATTTGCTTTGGATGATTTTATGAGAGCTCTTAGTTTTTACTTATAGTGATCAAGGGTGTCTTACCTTTTAAGGATTTTGCTGTATCTTGTAGTAGCTTCCTCCTTTTATTGTAGAGTTTGTTTATGGCTGGGGTCCACCAGACTGGGCGCTTGCCTTTGGTACTAAGAGTCTTTGTTTTGTTTGGGATTGCCTTATCCATGCAGTCCTGCAGGTGCTGGTAGAAGGCGTCTGTAAGTGATTCAGCGGCTTGAGTACTGTTTTCCACCAGCTCGGGGGCCTTAAAGGAGACCACACTAGTCTTTAGAAGTGTGAAGTCGGCTTTTGAGAAGTTCTTTACTGTGGTCTTTTTTATTTCAGGTGGGGGTGGGATGAGGACCTCCAGCGAGATTAGTTTGTGATCTGATCTCACCAGTGAGGTGTATACTTCCGGTGTTGAACATTGTGCTCCCATGTTCGTGATGATGAGATCAAGTATGTTATCTCCTCTTGTGGGGATGGTGACTAGTTGTTCCATGGCATTTGAGTTTATAAATTCCAGGAACTTTTGGGCTAGGGTGTTTGGGCTTGAGTAGTGTTCCCAGTCTATATTAGGGTAATTGAAGTCACCTAGTATGATGGTGTTTGGTGATACATTTATCGCGTCTAGTGTTTTCAGGAAGGCCATGTGAGGTTCCTGAGTTTGTGAGGGTGGCCTGTAACATGCTACAATTTGCAGAGCAGTCTTGCCTATGGTTAATTGCACCTGGATGGTCTCGATGCATCGTGCATTGCCACCAGTCTTGAGGTGTGGGTGTCCTTAATGAATATGGATACCCCCTCCTTTCTTAGTATTGTCCGGATTTTGGGGCGGGCATGATATGAGGTAAAACCTGATAGCGCTGGGGTGCTCTCAGGAGCCTTGAACCAGGTTTCTGTCACAGCACAGACATCGATGTTCTCCATACTGAGAAGGGCCTCGAGTGCGTGCATTTGGCATTGAGCAGCATTACCCTTAGTTTTTTTCCTTTTTTGTGTTCTAGGGTGGTAGGTTTAGAATTTGAACCTTGCCTAAAAAAGGCACTATGGGGTGGCAAGAGCCTTTGCCAATATCCGGAATCCCAGGGGTGACAGGTGCAAGCCGTCCCTTGCGAAGCAGCGTGGCTTGTCCAGCATGTCATCCCAGGCAGACAGATACTGGATCCCCTTTGAATGACACCAGTGTTTAAGCCAATTGTTAAAGCTGATCATCTTATCTCTGTATTGTGGCATCACTCTTGGTGAAGGTAGGATACTGCTCAAGGTCAGGGTCATACCTGCCTGGGCTACATAGTCAGAGAGCTCCTCAATGTCTCTTTTCATGTAGTCCAAGGAGGTACGTCTCAGGTCGTTTACACCAGCGTGGACAATGACTGAGTCATATTTGTACTTGCTGTTGAGAGACCTGAGTGCTTGCGTTATGTGGCGGATTCTAGCGCCCGACAGGCAGCTTACTGTGACCTTCTCCTTACTCAGTCTGGTGAGCGGGACATCAGTGTGTCTGACTATGGAGTCACCAATGACTAGTGTGTCTGGCATTGTGTTTAAAATTAAGCAGAAGTGCTTTATGGACACCTTAGTGTAAGACTGCTGCAACATTTAAATACTACTCATTACTGTTCATGTTTCAAAACTCAAGCTCAGAATAACATTATCTATCTCCTTTCTCTTGTAATTCATTACCATTCAAACACACTTACAATAAACTACAAAGTGTTCTATACAAAACTAATAACAATTACCCTACTTATGTTTAGCATATATCAAATCACCTTTCATTACAACCCTCACAATCAACACCCAACTAATAACAAATATCATCATATATAATTAGGAACAGCCTGATTAGCAAAAATAGGATGAAGTAATAAAATCAACTTTACAAACAATTTAGAACATGCAATTACCCTCCTCTAACTCAGAAGTACTAACTCCTATTCTCAAAGCCAACCAACATAAGCTAAAAAATTATAACTATGCTCCACCTAAACTCATAGTCAATGACACTGGTCCTCTATAAAATAGACATCCTACCCTGGATAACCACAAATATACGGCAAGATGAAATTATCCTAAGTGCAACAGCATTAACTGGTCCGACAAATCTAATCATCCTAAACATCTCCCTCCCTTCTATAAATCTATTTGGCCTCACTCAAATCATTATTAAACACTCCAGGTTTGATACAGTAACTCCAAGAAAAAGCATGCAGGACTGGATACTAATCAATAGCTACAAATATGCTAATGATGGTGGCACTCATCCGGTCCATCAGTAGCCATTATCCAACTTGTATTATTGGAGGACAAACTAAAATACAAAAGGTACACAATATAATTTGGACCACATCTAGGAAGCAGTACAGAGACACCTTCAACTCCCTTTCTCCACCAATGCAACTGGAACACCTTATTGTATATGAAGAGGTCAGCCACTTTAAATGCTTCCTTTTCAGGGTATCCTAAACATCCTAATTTCACCTAAAAAAAAAAAAAAACCTAAATCTTTCCAGCCTCCAGGTTAACTACTGAAACTGAACAAATAACATTCCACACGGATAAAGTCTGGAAACCATGGCTATTATAACAATCTCCAATTGCATCTGTAATCTTAAAGAACTCTCAGAAATAAAGTCAAAAACTTAATATGGACATCAAAGACAAATACTTGCACAAACTCCAAATAGCAAACTCAAGAAATCCCCAACAATTCAGGAACAATATCAACAAACTTATAAGCCAGATATAAAAAAGAACAATCTAATACCAAATGTCTATAACTACAGTACCACCTGTAAAAAAATGAATTATCACGTTACATAAAGCACCATCTTGTTATTACATAAACAAAACATTAACCCTCATAATGACAACCTTGAAAAACTAAAGGTCAAACAACACATCTACATGGATCAGGTCAAGAAACAAAACTCACAACAACCACTGTAGTCCCTGAACAAATCCCTCCAGAATATCTTGGTGCCACTGCCAACACAATATCCTGCCCAACAGCAATCTTTATTAACAGATCAATTACTGAACAGTTCCTCATCTATGGATGTAATTGTACAATCTCACTATCCATAAAACAGGCAGAGACCAGGACATCTCAAACATATGTCACAAGCAACTCTTAAATCACTTAAATTGATAAGCTCCTGTCTGTAGCTTAGCATGGATTCTGCCCAGGTCACAGAACAAACATAACCTTTTCACTATAATCAATTACCAACTTCAGTCATTGTGCTGTTACCTCAAAACATAATTTCTAACATCCCAACAAGCCACTGTGTCACAAAAGGTTTTTACAATAAAAATGAGTGCAGAACAAATGGGTAAGTATATAGTGACAAGGCTGAGTTTGACAACATGCTTTAGAGTTGTGTTGTGTAACAAAGTTACACTTCCAAATACAGAGAACTTGATGAAATGCCATTTTTTTAATTTTTTTTTTATGTTGCACCCTTTCCTCAGCAATGGTGTGACACCCTCTCCCCCCAAAGTATAGTTATATGTGCTGCCACAATGTGTGGGTTGCCGTATCTATAAAACTCCGGAATAAGCTATTCCTGAAGTAAGGTCAGACTTCACTGACAGTACCTACTATAAATTAGTATACTGATGTTCTGTGATACCATTTTGCTTTGTACATACACACTGTAATACTGCTTTGTATAACATGCAGGTTTACATACTAAAGATGAATGCAGAAAGGTTGGGGAGATACAACTTAGCAAATGCAGACCTGGCAGTAAACTTTAATACTACTCTGACAGTAGCAATGCTTTGTGGAGCATATATTGCAATCAGCCATACTGCTACTCCATGCTGCCTATTTGCCTAGTACCCTCCAGCAGTAGTATTGCCTGGAGTATTACACAGGTTTGTTCAGTAAAGGTGAATTTAAAACAGATGGGGAAATATACATTTCTAAGTACAGGTCTGATAATTTTCATTTTTTTTCAATAATATTACACTAGCAAACATACTGCTGTTCCATGATATTAACATGTTAATATACAATAGAAACAGTGTTTTGTACAGTACTCGGGAATGAACAGCAAATATGAAGGTACAGCACATAAGGAAATAACATTTTCTAATGCAAGTCTGACATTATGCTTGATTATACTGATAACAGCAGTGCTTTAAGCAGCATACATTTCTTTTCCATGACACCCATTTGCCGAATAGCACTAGTTTACACAGTATACAGGTATGTGCAGTCAAGAAAAGTGCAGAATGGATAGGAAAACAGAGTATTCATATTGCATGTCTGATCGATAGCATCCTTTTAAGACTGCACTGATAATAACACTGTTTTTCACAGCATATATTGTAATATAAATGTTACTATTTTATGATACCCATTTGTTCAATATACAATACCAGTACCACTGCTTTATCAATTTAAAGAATTCTCTATTAAAATTACTTTGTATTATTTCAGTTACATACTGCCAAAAGCAATAACACTGCAGAGAGTATGAATGCCAAATTAGTTAAAACTGCAAAGCAAATCAAAAAGCCTAATAATTAAAAGCATGTGATGTGTTTATGCCTGACACAGGTGCAGAATGCAAAATATTGTCTGAACCTGCAGTCAAAGACCCAAACCTGCTAATACAATTTACAAGGCTATATGCAACATTTTTTCACATGCAGGGCAATAATCTGAAGTCTTTGTGGCAGACTGACTGGACTGTGACTTCAGGTGTACGTAGTACAGAATTAATATTTCTAACAGTGTCCTTAGAAAATCAGTCATATCAACCACTTCAGTCAGAATGTTTGTAAGGTACCTGGTATGATTAGCAGGGTTCATGCTGCACAGTAACCAAAGTGATTTATCAATCAATGCACACTACAAAGAAGTAAAGTCAAAGGTCAGAGAAGCAAATCTAATAATACTAATGTGGCAGTCAGAACAGGCATAGTATTACAAACTGCAGTCACAAAGAAATCTTTCATGTTTCTCCAGAATGGTTATCTGTGGTATCTGGTTGTGAAAGCAAAAATGTTCATTATTAATAATAATACAGTGTGACTGGAAGATACAATAAACACGCTTCAGAGATTAATATTTCAATGCAAGGTAAAAACATAAGGTGGAGACTGAGATGTATGAGAAGCAGATAAAAATAAAGTATTACTGATTTAGACAATTGAAGAAGATGCTGCAACAATTTATTTATTCTGTTTTACTTTATTTATTTTCATTTCATACCCGAGAAAGCATATTGGTCCCATGACCTTGTAAAGCAAAAACCTGGTCCAAAAAGCAAGATAATATACATAACCACTATACAAAAATATAACAGCAAACTATAAATGAATATAATTACAGTTGATAATATACAGTTGGTGCTTTAAAAAGGGAAGCACTTAAAAAGTAAACAGTCTAAATACACTAATACCTAAGTTACAATCTCTTTTGTTCTTGCTGCTAACCAAAGGTTGTTGGGTTATGGTAAATTAAGCCAAATGAAACTATACTTCCAAGCTGTGAATATCTAAAACACCTCTTTGTAGATCAAGATTTAAAAGGGTATCATTTGGAATGCCTTCTGCTCCAGAAGTTTTACTAAGATATAGTCATTATAAAGAATGATATTCAACCATCAAGAGTCATTATTGAAACCCTGGAATCTATCAAGGTCCAACTCAACACTCTCTTACTAGGAGACTTCAACTACCCCTCCATCAACTGGGAAAACTACTCAAGAACCAATACACTGAACCAATGCTTCCTGGAATTCAATTCCAATGCCCTGGACCAGCTCATTCTGACCCCCACTAGAGGAAGCAACATCTCTGACCTGGTTATTACTAACATGGCCAACAGTTGCTCTACACTAACAGTCAATCCCTCCCTGGTCAGATCCGATCATAAACTAATCACCATGGAAATCCACATCTCACCCACACACTCCCCGCAAAGGTAACCACCTTGAAAAACGTCTCCAAAGCTGACTTTGTACTCCTAAAAACAGAGGTGGCTAACTTCATGGCACCCATGCCAATGGAAAATAGCTGCTTGACTGTCAAATCATACACCAATGCACTGTACAAACATGTACATAAATGCATGGAACTAGCCATACCCAGCAGAACAAAGATTCTCTCCTCCAAAAAAAGGAAGCCAATCTGGCGGTCCCCTATTATTAATAAACTCTACAACAGAAGGAAGAAACTGTTGCAAAAAAAGGTGAAGTCCCAAGACTGGAAAAACTACCTTATTAGCCTCAACAAAAAGTTGAGATCCCTCATCAAATTCTGTAAAGCCAGCTATGAAGGCAGAATTGTGGCAGACACTAAAAACAATCACAAAGCCTTCTATAGCTACATCAAGAACCTCCGCGGCAAGACCCAGATTTGCTCTGAGTTACTGCACAATGGTACCACCTATACTGAGCCAACAAATATTGCCAACACACCGGCCAACAGATTCAGTGTCAACTTTACCCCCCCCAAAGGACCAATCACAATACCAGAAGAATGTCAGGCACCCAGTATTACTGCAGCACAGGTTAAAGCTGCACTGTCCAAGACCAAGAATACAGCTTCAATGGGACCCGATAGTATCCATGGCTGTGTTCTACATGAACTACAAAGTGAACTGGCACCACATCTGTGTGCCCTGTTCAGTCACAGCTTTACCTCAGGCTTTGTCACTACCAAATGGAGCACTGCTACAGTTATCCCTCTCTATTGAGGGTGAGTGACTACAGACCCTGAGAATTATCCCCCCATTAGCCTGACGAGTCTGATATGTAAAGCTATGGACACATCATCATGGACCTGAACAACAAAGACATAAGGAAATCTCCAAACTCTAGATCCCATGCAATTTGGCTTTGAGAAATGGAGATCATGCCTGCTCAACCTGGTTGACTTCTTTGAGTCAGTCAGCAGGGCTGTGGATGAAGGTAAGGCAGTGCATACAGCCTACCTCGATCTGGCCAAGGTCTTTGACACCATTCCACACTCAGGAATTATTGATAAAATCACCAAACTAGGCATCAACCCCTATTTCACTAGGTGAGTTGCAAATTGTCTCACAGATAGAACAATAGGGGTTGGGAGGGTGGCCTAATGGTTAAGGTGTTTGCCTTATAAACACAAGGTACAGGGTTGGAGTCTCACAAGGGATAACTGGCTAGGCTTAAAATGACTTGAAAGGGCAGTTAGCCTAGCACTAATCTATGAACCTAACACAGTGTGAAAGTACCGGACTCAAGTCAGATTGCCGACCAGTCGCGAGTTGAGTCCCACAGGGATTGGTCCTGGGTCCTCTCCTGTTTGGCATCTACTTCTCAGAAGTCCAGGCCAACACAAAGGGACTCTGGCTGACCAAGTTCACAGATAATTGCAAGCTGGGAGCCATTATTAAGTCCCCAAGTGATGCAGACATCCTACAGAAAGGCCTCAATGAGATCAATGACTGGTGTCGAAACCATGGCGTTAAGCTTAATTTAAAAAAATGCATCATCATCCACTTTGGTAAAAACTCAGTTCCCGCTAATTACCACATTGATGGGAGCCCACTGAATACTGAAGGAGTTATAAGAGATCTGAGGACGCAGGTTGACAGCAACCTCTCCTTCGACCACCACATTGCCACTGTCGTCAGAAAGTCCTTCTATATGGCACATCTCATTACCAAGGGTTTTGCATCCAGGAAGAAAGAGGACATAGTCTCTCTCTCTACTCTTCCCTAATTAGACCAGTCATCGAGTATAATGCCCCATTTGGCATGTACCTCACTAGACACCTGCAACAGCTGGAGAGGCCACAGAAGTACCTCACAAAGAAGATCCTAAGTGTTAAACACATGCCCTACATGGAGAGATTCAAAAGACTCCAGCTATTTTCTCTCTCATATCGCCTACTTAGAGGCGATTTCTGCTTGACTTACAAAGCCATGTCTGACCTAGCTCTGTTAGAAACGCTACATCTACAGAAATACCAATCCCTCTGCACCACACGCTCCACAGACCTCAGCCTCATTACCACAATCAACAAAGTGCTGGAGGAACAGGTTCCTCACCCAGAGACTGCCCATGCTCTGGTACAGACTTCCCATACATGTCAAACAGAGCACCTCAGTGTCCCTCTTCAAGAGAAATCTTGAGAAGTGGATGGGTAATATAAAGTTCACCTAAGGGATAACTCCAGTGGCTCTACTTGATAGAGGCACTGGGAACTAACGTTGGGCGGCATGATGCCAGGGCACTTCTATGGGCTAGGCTTGTAAGGCTGCAGGGCCACTAGCCTAGTACACACCTACGAACCTATGAAACATACTGTATGTTGTAAACATACTACACAGATTAAGGCAGAGAGGCTTGAAGCTGAAAATGGTGTCAGGATCTACGTAACTTCTTTCAAGTTCTTTCAAGTAGAAAGGATATGTACTGACTTCAGAAGAGCTTAAACCTTATTTTAACAAAGTGAAAGCAATTGTAAATGTGCAAAGACCTCATGCTAAATCACCTCCTGTGTATTTTCTATTTATAGCACAATATATTTTTGTGTTCATCCCTACCTTGTCAGATGTAAAAGTATTCAGAAAGCTAACAAGTAAGTATATTTTTTTCAGCACAGCAAGAAAAAAATGAAATGCCAAAACACTGAATCATTATGTCATCTACATCTGAAGTCTAACTAGCCAGCAAGGTTGTGGAGGAGCATTATTTTAGGAACAAAGACCAAATAGCTTAAGGGTAAAGAGCTCTGACACTAAAACATATTATGCTTAAAAAACAAAATGAGATGATGGCCATAATTTGCTGGTCGCCAGCTACAGTGGAATTGGATAATAAACCATGTTGGGGCAAACTGAGAAAATCTTTTACATAAGATACCCATAAGATTTGGGTATTATTACTATTGCAAAATATGATCCACAAATTCAGTACAAATAAAAACTATGAGTCACACTTGGGTACAAGCAAGTGTAAAGAAGACGCATGTGATATTCTACAAAGGTCTAGTATGTCTGTACAAATACAGCAAATGGTGCAAAAATATGAAATATGTAGCATGTTCAAAAACCTAAATAAAAAATATACAATACATTTACCTTGGTTGAAAGTGGAAGCTGGCTTGTTTCAATAAAACAATGCACATTATCTATTGTATGCAGCACACTATTTGAAATTTCCAGAAGCTGTGCAGTTTTATGTTACCAGAAGTCCATGTCTTGAGGCAGTGTTAAAATCAATCTTTGTTAGATACGGAATTCCTGACTAAGTGATAAAAAAATTGTTAGCAATTTGTTAGCCAGGAATTTTGTAACTTTCTAAACTAGCAAGAGTTACTGAGAGTCCTTGGTGTTCTCAAAGCAAAAGCCAAGTGAAATTAATTGTCCACACAGTGAAAAACCTCAATAGTTCTCAAACTACTACTTGTTGATTCTTGAGTGTAAATATATGCCTTTGCAGACTGTGGGTTTATTGGGTCTATATTATGCAGTCAAAGGAACTAAACCCTGACTTCCCTTTCATCGACATACATATGTGTCGAACGTACCATTAAGTGAACAGCCACATCATCGATTTTTTTCCTAGGGAAAAAAAATCGGTTGGCAGTTGTTTTAAATCTGCCCTTTTCCTTACTGTAGTGCAATCTCAGAGTTAGTATATTTAGTTAGTGGGGGTGTGGGGGGCACATAATGTTTGAGATATTGTATAGTGCGTAGCTGGCCTACAGATTTTTTTCCTTGGAAAAAAATTGGCAATGTGGCTGTTCGATTAACTGTAGGTTTGACACGTGTCGATGAAAGGGTATTCGGGTTTTAGTTCCTTCAACTACATAACATAGAGCCGGTTTATCTACAGCATTTCCTAACTACTTTAAATTTCAATTACAGTCCTTAATTTCCATTAACTGGCAGACAACTAAAGTCCAAGCAGACTACCTAATTTTTCTTTATTAGCATCTGACAGTAAACAAACTGAGGTGGAGTTATTATAGGAATGGCAATGGAATCAGAAGAAGAACCAAAAATATTTCAGTTTTCAGAAAAACAGTAAGGATGAATCTAGGCAAAAATAACTTTTCTGTGATATATCAGAAAAATTGTAAATTCAAGATATTTAAGTGGATCTGCAAAGTACCTTAGACTGCAGAGTTACACAAGGTGCACGATTAAACATCACTACCAATACAGGTTCATAGGTAGGGACCAGGCTATCGGCCCAAGGGCCTAAGTAAGCCTAGCCAACAAGGTTCCCTGGCTTACACCACCCAAGAAAGTTATTTTCCTGTGCCCCTGTCCAGCACAGCCACAGAAGTGACCCCTGGGGTGTATTTCCTATTTCCCATCCACTTAACAAGCATAATCTCTTTTCTCTCACACACATCATAGACAATGCAGATCCTAAGTCCTAAAATTAATATCCTCCTCCCAATGTCCTTAGTGAGCAATGCACTATTCCTTCAAATCAGCCCCTAAAATCCAAAATGTTAGCACTAAGTGTTACACTAATCTGTGCTTTCAAAAGCAATTACTAAAACCCTGTATTAACCAAACTACACTCAACAGACTGGACTGATTTCTGTGCTTGTACAGACATTATTTCTTCTCATTTTTATAATTTACACACACACATGAAATGGACTATTTTCTCTGCAGGCAAAAAAAGAAAAAATTGGTAACAGCAGAGTTAATCCTCGTTAAGAATAAGATTTCGACATGGACATCATGAAAGCAAGACATACAAAACATTACTAGGTTAAGGCAATAAATACCATGTAGTCATGCTTTTTATGTTTGGAAGTATGGGGATTATTGTGTAGAACGGAAATGTATTTAGGGTGGAGTTGTCAGTTAAGTGCAACATTCCTGCCTGTTGGCAGGCTGGATTGCAACTACCCAATTCTCTGAGAAAGAAGTAAAATTAAATTTGAGAAGATCATTTTAACTGAACGTGAAAATTAGCTTTTTCCATTTCCTTTTCAACTGGCCATTTTGTCCACATGTGATGTGCATAATTGTGGAATTCTGCACATTCAGTACCACAATTAAATTATAACACCACAAAAGCACTGAGTGTGGTCTGCTTTTCAAGTGCTTTCACTTTGAATGAGACAAGGCACCCTACATAATTAGCACTACAGGCATGATTAGTATTAGGGTTGATGAACTGCATGAACTGTGTGACACTACACTATAAAATCATTGTATCAATCAGATTTATTTATCCAATTTACACTCAAGTCATAACATGTGGAGAGGTATTAAATGGTACCTTACTGTAAAATTCAACAATATTATGAAAATATTAACTGTACTGTTTCTAATGCAATGGAGATACAAGTACTGCCTCTGGGATATGCTCCTTGGAAGAATCACAAAATTTACAGCTGTCATGTTTTTGCAGCAAGCTAACAATTGCATTACTGCCTTAGTCAGCTCAAGGACAAGAAAATGATATCAATGTACTTGAATGCCACCCTGTTACAAAATAACATTATAAACAAAAAAGATTTTAATTTGTATTACAATGACAACCTTCATTTCTCTACCTATATATTTATATATATCTGTGTGTGTGTGTGCTTATGTATAAATAATGCACCTTTTTTTTTTTTAACTTTTGTGTACCAGTTCACACCCACTAGGCTTGGTCTACTTTCAGGGGAGATCTGAGATGGTATCCCTACTGACTAGGGGTAATTTGGCCAAGGTGTCGTGCTAATTTCCTTACTCTTTTTTCAAGAAGGGCCACAGGATTTCTTAAAATCTGCTTCATCTACAGGCAACTCAAGAAAATGGGACTTGATCCACACACATCCACAGCTTTTGATAATTTCATATCTATTGCTTATAAAATCCTTCCCCTTGCTTCATTACTTCTTACACCATAGACTGTTCAGTCTTTTATTCAAGAACAATTCAACCCACTAAATATGGCCTTTGTGACTATTCTTCACCTCTGTAACACAAGTTCTACAGTTTCCATAACATCACGTGCTGTTTTAATGAACAGATGTTTAATTACAGAATTCAGTAATTGTCAGCTCAGACAGAACTTAAGTGCTGCTGTTCTTTATTTCCCCCTTCAAGAGGGATAAAAAGGGTTCCACAGCTCTATAGTTTCTTCCTTCGTAACATGCAAGGGATGCAATACACTGTATCTTCCACTGAAGAGCATAAGGGTGGACACTGTTTGTATGGTTAACAAACAAAGAGTAAGCCATCAGGAAACCAAGTCTGTGATGGCTGGTTAAGCTGCACCAGGAGGAACCAAAATAACTGACACCAACTCCCAGCTACAAAAAGATGACAACAGTGTCTGTGGATTAACACTGGTACTGATGCCTACATCACGGGTGTTGCAATAATAGAAGCCTGGCAGACAAGCCTGTGACGCAGACACCACCAAATCCAGCATCTAAAAGGAGTGATGTTGGAAAGTCCTGTTTCAGCATCCAAACTTTGAAAACCATACAGATCTAGAATTGGGTTAAAAACCTGCAGCACTAAAGCCAAATCTGAAAGTACGGCAGGAGATGCGTTTTAAATGATAAAGCTGAATTTGAAAGTGAAAATAACAGATAAAAGCTTGACTGTAAATCACTGGAAATGTCTTCATGTGAAGGGAAATAAGTGGAAGGATCTAACTGCACCCACCAGTTAGGGAAGGCAGAGTATGGAATAATTTATAGACATTTAAAATTGCTGAGTGGTCCTAGTTCCAGAGATGTAAGTCCTATCATTCATACAGCCAGAACATTCAAAGCTGAATTAACTGTTGCACTCGAGAACCCTATTTTATAAGGGTAACCTGGCTATTTTGCCCTACAGCATGCAAAGATTCTCCTAAGTTCAAATTTATTAATGTGTTACTTTATAACTAAACACAAATGTAACAAATACACCACAGACAAGGATATATGAATATAAACTAAGTAAATCATCAGTAATAAAAAGTACATTACAGTAGGAAACATAGAAAAATGTCCCGTAAAAGGGATATTCTATACAGTAGGGTAAACAAAACTCAACAGGACATAACAGAATAAGTAGTGCAGCACTTTAAAGTAGGAAACTCCAAAAGAAGGCAGTTCATGAAAGATGAGTTTTCAATAAGGTCTTGAAACCACTAAAAAATGGTGAAACACCAAGCCAAACAGATAGTAAATTCCAGAGGTGCAGGCCCTGAAAAATAAAATGCATGAATGACCAATTTCTGAAGCTGCACTTCTAAAACAGCCAGCAGCCCCTGTAAGGCTGACACAAGAGACAGGCCAAACAAAATCAGTCCAGAAGGTCCAATAAGTGGTTGGGAACCATGTTGTGCAGGATAAATACACTATAATCAGATCCACTGCAAACTAGTGGCCAGTGTTACTGTTGCAGAACTGGTAGTATATGTTAGTATCTAGATACCTCCCATAAGAATAACCAGGTTGTGGAGTTCTGAACAATTTGTATTTGATCAAGTTCACAGTCAAGGAGCCCTAAGTTCAGAGCACTGCAATGGGTTTATGACTTTCGTCAAATGCGTAAACAGTGAATACCCATTCGAACACCTAATTATCGAAGCCGTGTTTCAGCAAACTGCAGCATTTAACTAAGGCACACAAGCGGTTGGCCAACCGAGCACCAAAAAAAAAAAAATTTTAAACCTGCCAAGGCGGGGGGCTGTGCTCCCCACACCCTCCTAACTAAATATATCAAGTCCGAGATCACACTACAGTGAGGAAAAGGGCAAATTCCAGATGGTAGCCAACCACTGGTTTGCCTTAGTTAAAAGCCACCATTTGCTGAAATGCAACTTCAGTGCTTAGGTGTTTGACAAATGGGTATTCGCTGAATACCCATTCAACAAAATGACATAGACCCTACTGCAACAACCTAACTGGGAGGAAACACAGATGTGTACCACCATAGAAAAGTACTTTATCGCAGTTGAGAACCTATTAAGACAAAGTTGTCAAAATAGAAACAAATAGATTTGACAACATATGAAACCTGATCCTTTAGGGTCAGTCCAACATCAAAGATAACACCCAAATCTTGCACCCATGAGATGAATTCTAGTTTATCCCTATAAGTAACATATGAAAGCCTGGGTTGACAACTACCCATTTATGGATACATACCAAATCACCAGCTGGACTGATAATTTCAGATGTAGATTCATGAGGGAAGGAAAGGAACAGCTGCATATCATTAGCATAAGAGTAACAAGATAAATCCATCCTTCTAATAATATTTCTAAGAGGAAGTATATACACGTGAATAATAATGGCTCCAGAATGGAACTTTTTTTTGAACACCACAGTTAAGAGGCTAAAAAAGATGCTATCCAATAGCGCCCACAAAAGTAGGAGGTAAATTAATCAGTGACCACATCTGAGATGCCCCAATAAATATGTACATGGTCCAAGAGGATGCCATGATCCACAGTGGCTGGAGGTGGATCAAATGTGCACTGCCAGGAACTAAGGAATCAATGGTGGTAGTTAGAGACCTACTACAGAGTTTAGATAACTCTTGGGTATCTCCCTAGCACCATTATCCTGAAGGCTGGTGCAACACAGGGATGATATTGCCTGCAGTAAACAAATTCCTGCACTGTACCAAATCCAGACTGAGGGCTTCTAGTCCGGGTTTGTCAGTTCGGAAACAAAGAAAATAACTGTCAAATTGAGCAGTTGGTATCATCATCACATCACTAGTACCCTTCATCAAATACAAGAACTTCTTTACAGAAGCCACTTGATTCCTCATCAACCTCAGTGATGGAGTCTCCTGGAAGCAATTCAGAAAGGCACAAGGAAGTCAGTGAACTCCTACAGGAATGTTCCAGTACCCAATATATGCCAGTGGAGTTATCCAGTTTGCCCCCGTAGCCAATGCAAACTCAAAGGAGTTGGTAATGCTGGCTCTCTCAAACAATTTTGGTCTGTCCCTATAACAGTTACACATAAGCTAACACTCTCTTATATGTTAGTAAAAAGCAAGAAATAGTATTTTACACCAAACTACTAAGAATCTTAATAGAGGACAATCTGAAGTTTGACTACCACATGCTACAAATCATTAAAAAAACTCACCAGAAACTTTATCTTCTACATTGGGCTAAACCCTACTTCACACAAACGCTGCTATGAAAACCATTGCAATGACCGACATTCTACTTTCTCTGCTTTATACATCCTCTATTCACACAAACTTCGACTCCACCCGAAGAAAGAAAATGGACACATGCCACAAAAAAATGCAAAACTTGCGGTCAACATTTCTATCAAAACCCACCACTACATGGCACTAAAAAGTACAGTTTTGTACCTACCATAAATGTAGATGTCCGAACTGGATAGCATCTGCAGTCATAACAAATGGGTTGTCCTGTCGTCAGGCAGCCCTTCAGTCGGACGGATTCCAAAGTCTGGGTCTGGCTTCGGCCGATGTCGCACTTCACCCGACGTCATCTCTGCTGGTCTTCGGGTATAAAAGCATCGGCCGACGCCATTTTCTTCAGTCTTTCTTGCCCCAGATGCCAGTTGCCCTTTTGGAAGGCTAAATTTGGATAAATGCCAATGTATGCAGATAAGGTAGAAGGCAAATACAAAATGTAGGCATATATGTAGATATATACAAACAAATACACCATAAGAGACTCCCCCCCAGCTAGCTATTAGGAGTGTAAATACCCTAGGAGTACCACAGAGGGGAAGGAGGGTGGGTAATCCTGACTGCAGATGCTATCCAGTTCGGACATCTACATTTATGGTAGGTACAAAACTGTACTATGTCCTTCATGGATGCATCTGCAGTCATAACAAATGGGTAGAATACCATAGCTAAACTAGGGGAGGAGGAAGTGAAATAATTATGGTGTAGTTAGGATCCCTTGCAGTACAGCAGTGGCAAACCCTGCTCGGGATCTAGAATATAGAGGTAGATTGTAATGCTTGGCAAATGTATGCACGGAGGTCCAAGTAGCCGCCTCAATAATGTCCTTGGTTGCCACTCCTCGTAAGAAAGCTGTGGTAGTGGCTGTAGCTCTTGTTGAATGTGGTCTTATGTTCTGTGGCATTGGTTTTCCATGGTAGGAGTAACAGAATCTGATGCAATTTCCTATCCATTTGGAGATTGTCTGTTTGGAAATTGCTTTTCCTTCCCTTCCTGGTGCATAGGCCACTAACAGCTGGTCAGTTTTCTGTTACCTTTGGTTCTGTTTAGGAAGTAGCGTAACTGTCTATGTACATTCAAAGTATGCAGTAGCCTTTCCCCTGTTCTGTGGGTTGGGAAAGAAGGTAGGTAGGTGGATTGCCTGGTTTAAGGACACTCTGGATACCACCTTTGGCATAAATCTAGGATTAGTTCTCATGGATACTCTATCTTGATGGAAGATCAGGAAGGGTTGTACTGCCATTAAGGCCTGGAGTTCTGAAACCCTTCTTGCTGAAGTAATTGCCAGAAGGAAAGCAGTTTTCCATGATAGGTGTTGCAGATCCGCTGTTCCTGCTGGTTCAAATGGAGGAGTGTCAATTTTCTAGTACAAAATTTAAGTCCCATGTTGGTAGTGGTGGTTTCCTAGGAGGTTTTACATTCTTGATTCCTCTGAGGAATTGCCTAAGTAGAGGGTGAGAAGACAGGTGGATCAGAACTGTATTCTGCAGAAATAGCTGAAGCATGTATCTTGATGGAGGAATAGGACAGGCCTGTGTGTAGAAGCTCTGCCAAGTACTCCAGGATGTTAGCAATGTCTATGTTTGACACCTCTTTTCCTCTTTCCGCACTCCAAGTGGCAAACCTTTTCCATTTTCCTGCATAGTTCCTTCTTGTTGAAGGTCTGCGGGCTTCCAGAATAATGTCTTTAACCCTTTGAGATAGGTCTGGGTTAGTTGTTCTTAAGTGATGTTCCAGGCAGTAAGTTGTAAGGTCTTTAGGTTTGGATGCAGGATGTTGTAGTTGTTCTGAGTTAACATCAAAGGCATCAGGGGGATTGACCACATTATCCCCTGAGACATGCTCCTCAGCAGGGGATACCAGTGTTGCCTTGGCCAATTCGGAGCTATTAGAATTATCCTTGGTTGTTCCTCATTGATTTTCAGTAGTACTTTGTGCATCAAAGGAAGAGGTGGGAATGCATATGCTGTCAGACCTTTCCAACTGAAGGAAATGTAGTCCACCTTCCATGCAAGCAGGTGAAACGTCCTTGTGCAGAATTTCCTGAGCTGGTGGTTGAGTGGGGATGCGAACAGGTCTATTTGTGGCATTCCCCATTTTCTTGTGATGGTCTTGAAGATGTCCGGGTGCAGCATCCATTCGTGAGCATCCGAGGTGGTTCTGCTTAACATATCTGCTAGGGTATTTTCTTTTCCTGGCACGAAGGTTGCCTGTAACTGGATGTTGTAGCTCAGAGCCATGTTCCAAAGGTCCAGAGTCATTCTGCATAGGGGGTAAGAATGCGTGCCCCCTTGCTTGTTGATGTACCACATGACTGTGGTGTTGTCTGTCCTTATCAATAAATGGCCTTCCTTGAGGAAAGGTTTGAATTTCTGGATTGCTAGTTGTACTGCCAGCATTTCTTTTGGTTTATGTGCAGGTGCAGCTGGTCTGGGGTCCACAATCCTTGTATGCATTTGTCCAACATGTGTGCCCCAGCCTAGGTCTGAGGCGTCCGTTGTGATGGTCTGGTTCGCTTGACCTTTGTGGAAGGGCAAGCCTATGTTTGCCTGGCATGCTTGGGCCCACCATAGGAATTCTTGTTTCAGGCATGGGATTAGTGGGATTTCGGTTTCTAAGCTGTGCCTGTGTTGAGACCATAAGTTTTTTAGGTACCACTGTAGCTTTCTCATATGCAGTCTGGCATGAGGAATCAAGATTATGCATGATGCCATGAATCCCAAGGCCTGCAGCACCTTTCTTGCTGTTAGTTTGTTCTGCTTTGTTAATGCCAAGAAGTAAAGGGGTAGTTGTTCTTGTTTTTCTGCAGTCAGGAATGCCATTTGTTTTACTGTGTCCAATTCTGCACCCAAGAAGGTTCTTGTCTGGGATGGAATCAGCCTTGACTTTTTTAAGTTGACTGTGTATCCCAGGGCTTGTAGCAAGCAGATGACCCTTTGTAAATCTGTTGTCAGCTTGTCTCGGTTGTCCGCTTGTAGCAGGCAGTCGTCCAGGTATGGATAGATTTGGATTCCCTGTAGCCTGCAATGAGCGATTACTGATGCCAGGCATTTTGTGAATACTCTGGGCACAGTAGATAAGCCAAAAGGCAATGCTGAGAATTGATAATGCTCTGATCCTGCAAGGAATCTGAGGTATCTTCTGCAAATTGGTCGTATGGGGACGTGCAGGTATGCCTCCTTGAGATCTAGAGTCACCAGCCAACACTCCTTGCCCAGCATGGGAAGATGTTGCTGCAAGGTCAGCATTTTGAATTTTGGAACGATGATGTATGTGTTTAAGACGGACAGATCGAGAATGGGTCTCCAAGTTTTTTCTTTTCTTGGGACTAGAAAGAGTCTGGAGTAAAATCCTTTGCCCTGTTGATTTACTGGCACCCTCTCCACAGCTCTCATGTTGGTTAGCTGAATTACCTGGTTTTGAGCTTCTGTTCTTTGAGTTGGAGGTAAGTTTGGCATTCCTCTTTTTACTGGTAAGGTGTGGAAGTGGAACCTGTAGCCTTGGTCTATGGTTTTTAAAATCCACTTGTCTTTTGTGATATAGTGCCAGTTTTGTGAAAATAAGGCTAACTTTCCGCCTAAAGGTGCTGCTAATTGCTCTCTGGTAGGCGGTGTCAGGGCCAAGTCACTGTGATTGTCCTGTTGCAGTGGCAGTGGTTGTGGCAGTGCCTCGCTGGTTATTACCTTGCCACTGTCTTCCTCTGTAGGCACTTCCTCTGGGTTGGTTTCTGCCTCTAGAGCGTCTATACCTGCCTCTTTGGGTCTTTGATGAATCTGGAAAGGACCAATTTTTGGCAGGCCAATTTCTGCTAAACCGAGGGGGCTGAACCTGTAAGAAATCCTTAACTGTTTGTACAGATTTTGCCTTCTCTTCCATTTTCTTCATTACTTGTTGAGCAGAGGTACCAAATAGACAGTCCTTATCCATAGGAGCATCCAACAGCTTTGCTTTTACCTGATCCGGCAGGACCTGCTCTTTCAGCCATGCATGCCTTCTTATCACTGTGCCAGTCATGGCTGATCTAAATGAAGCCTCCAGTGCATCATAGCCACATTTTAAAGAATGGTTACTAACCTGCTGTATGTTATTCACCATTTCTAAAATATATTTCTTATCTAAGGGTTCTTCAGAAGAAAATTTCTTAGACAACTGATCAAGCATAAACTCTTGGTATTGGATCATGTGAAACTGACAGTTTAAAGCTCTAGCTGAGAGAGTGGCAGAGGTGTAGACTTTTTTGCCCCATCTGTCTAAAGACCTGGCTTCCCTTTCAGAAGGGAGAGGGTTTTTTGTAGAGGTAGAAGCTACTGCCTTAGGCCCCTGGGATATAGTCTCAGGATCTGCAAGTGGGGCCCTGAAAGGTGGTGATGAGTGTTGGGTACCCTGTAAAATCTGTCAGGTTTGGCAGGGGCTGGTGGTAAAGAATCAGGAGCAGTGCAAACATCATTAAATGCATCATCCACAACAGGCAAAACTGGAGGTATAGCTAAGGGCCTATGTTGTGGTAGGTGCAGAAAAGTTCTAAGCCTTTTTCTTGAGTCTGAGAAATCCTGTTCTTGCCATTGGAATTGCTCTCTCATGGCATGTAAGGTTTCCCCAAAGAGAATTCTTCTGGAGGAGAGGCCGATGGAATGGATTCATCAGCATCGGAGTCTTCATAAGTGGACAAAGGAGCCTCTGGCTGGTCTGTAGTGTCTGAGTCTTCCGAAGAATCATCAGAGTACTCCTGCTGGGGAGGTTCTGTTCTAGGTCTCTTTTCTGGAGGCTGAGAGGCCCTGTCTGGGTGTGATTGGGATCCCCTAATTAAGGAAATCAAATCCTCTGCCAGAGTAAGCATTTGAGAACTAGAAGGGTGTCTGTGTGAGAGGGTCTTAGCAGGAACTGTTTTAGCAGTTTTGGCTGCTTTGGCCCTGGCAAAGGCCTTGATAGACATGGCTGCAGGAGGCCTAGCAGCACCACGTGCTGGGGTGGAAACATCCAAAGGGATGGTGTCAGATAAATCAGTAGAGGCCACAGTAGTAGCTAAAGTTTCAGAGGCCGATTCAGCTAAAGTAGCAGGAGCCTCGGTAGAAATCAAGGATTCGGCTGAGGATTGACTGGTTTTCGGTTTCGCCGAAACCGAGACACTCGCGTTTGCTTATCCGTGGTTTCGGCGAAACCGCGGACCGCGAGTGTCGGTCCTTTCTTTGCTTTTAATTGTTTGGGTAGTCGGATGTTCCGGCGGCATAATGTCGCAAAATCTGAGCCGAAAAACTGTTCAGCAAACTCCGACCGACGTCTAAGCGTTCGTCGGTTGAAGGATGAACAAGCTAGACAGGCAGCAACGTCGTGGTCTGGGCCTAAACAAGGTAGGCAGTAAGAGTGGAAATCCTTATGAGGTATTTGTTTCCCACAGGTTAAACAATTGTTTACTTTTTCTGACATCGGCTGAGGCAAGAAAAGGTCCCCAACGGGGTACTTAGCTTTTTAGAAGTCTTCGAAGTAGTATTCGGTAGTAGGAATCTCTGGATCTGACCGACCGGCACTTGCGAACAGCTTCTGCTTCGGGCGCCACGCGGCAAGAAAGACTGAAGAAAATGGCGTCGGCCGATGCTTTTATACCCGAAGACCAGCAGAGATGACGTCGGGTGAAGTGCGACATCGGCCGAAGCCAGACCCAGACTTTGGAATCCGGCCGACTGAAGGGCTGCCTGACGACAGGACAACCCATTTGTTATGACTGCAGATGCATCCATGAAGGACATCAACTAAACTGGCTCGGACCTCTGCACCATCAACAAACTACTTACTGTCCACATCTTAATATACAGAGAAAAAAAATGTCTTAAATAAAAAAACACTACATTTTCTCAGTCAGGTATCCAGACTACTGCACAAAATCTTTTCCAATTCATAGTACATGAAGCAATAACACTGCAGACTCACTCTACTCTGATTACGTCACTAAATTCTGAAGTGCCATTCCACTCTACCAAATACAGACAAATACAGTTTTCTGCTTTAAAATTCAATGTAAACAATATCTAAACAAATCCTGGCTATGTTCTCTCTCACACTTTACACTTACCTCAGTTACACAGCTGACAAATTTCAAAATTTTCATTCATGCAACATTTCTAAAGGAACATACAATTTCTTTTTATATCTCTCATTCCTTACTATTTATCTTCTCAACTTCTTCAACACAACTTTATGCCCAGAGTACAAAACTAGACTTCTCAACCGTCCCAAATTACTCGTTTTTTTACCAAGTTTTGGGGTCCCAATAATGGGGTGCCACGATTCCAGAGTGGCACCCCATTATTTCCGATTTTTCAATCTATTTTTTTTTATTTTCCTGCTTTCAGAGCTGACATCATCACGTGCGCGATGTCACTCTGTCAGCATGCCGCGCATCTGTTTGAAGGACTGACAACACAGGATATCTTAAGCCGCGCATATTTACATTTACTTTCTAAGCCAACTGCTGTTTGGGCGCACAACACAGGATATCTTAAGCCATATTTACAGCCGTTCGGGCAGGATTTACTTTCTAAGCCATTCGGGCAGGATTTCTTCAACTGCTGAAAGCTGAACGTCTGTTGCAGGAGGATTAGCCATGCACTTTTAACTGCAGAGTGAGCTAGACAGAAGGTACTGTCTTTGGAATTAGTGGCTTTTGTGTGTGTGTGTGTGTGTGTGTGTGTGTGTGTGTGTGTGTGTGTGTGTGTGTGTGTGTGTGTGTGTGTGTGTGAGAGAGAGTGTGTGAGTGTGTGTCTGTATGGGAAACAACACAGCAGTCTTAAGGAGAGAAACTTGCTTTAGGAGTGTGTTTACAGCAGCAGAGAGGAATGTGGAGAAACAACCTTATGTGCAAGCAGCATCCAGTATGAAACTTGATTTAGCAGCTTCTTTGTTGCAGTAGAGAGAAATTATCTTTAGGAGTGTGTTTACAGCAGCAGACAGAAACATGGAGAAATGGCCTTATGTGCAAGCAGCATCCAGTATGAAGCTTGCTTAGCTTATGTTGTTCTTGGGGCTCAATTTACTTTCATTGCTCTTTGGGCTGGAGTCACGGCTGCTGCTTGTGTGTGTGTGTGTGTGTGTGTGTGTGTGTGTGTGTGTGTGTGTGTGTGTGTGTGTGTGTGTGTGTGTGAGTATGGGAAACGGCAGTGTTAAGGAGAGAAACCTGCTTTAGGAGTGTGTTTACAGCAGCATAGAGAAACATGGAGAAACGTCCTTATGTGCAAGAGAAACGGCATTGCAATGTGAGAAACATGCTTATCACTCTGTGAGTGTGAGAAACAGCATCCAGTACGAAGCTTGCTTAGCTTATGTTGTACTTTGGGCTCAATTTACCTTCCTTGCATTGCTTTCTCTTTGCACTTGAGTCACGGATGCTCTGTGTGTATGGGAAATGGCAGTGTTAAGGACACTATAACAATATTACTAGCTTATCATTTTATTAATGTAACATAGGCAATATATTCCTCAAGGGCAACAGGCACTTTATATGTAGATGAAACAATGGCATATATATTATAAAGCTATTTGCTAGCAGTACATTAGTTACAGATTTCTTTAATGTAGAATTATTTAGATGACTTTTACTTCAGCAGAGATTGTGCTTATTTACTGATACTGGTGGACTGTAGAACTTTGAGTAGACTTTTATGATGAAAATGTTCTGAACTGTGCAGTTTTGGCATTACTGGTTCATGCATTTTGTTTCATTGCTTACTGGAAAAATGTTCAAACAATAAATTTAAAATGCGCTCTAACTTAAGTCTAACAAGTGTGCTGTATTATACAAAGAATATAATTTAATAAAGGCAGGAAGATGCATCAAAGAAATCATGTATGTTTCTTGTTTTGTGTGCAAGGGGTTTATGATTTGAAAACAGCCCAAAGGTAATCTTTATCCACCACTGGCCAGATGCATTTTTTTTGGATGTGGTGTGGGTTTCAATGCTGTTTCAATGAATGTGAGTTTCAAGGGCAGAGAAGTTTTAATGCAGTCTGTTTTCATTGTGAGACAGTGTTGCTTTGTTTAGCAGATTGCGCATTGTGCTACAAAATGTAAAAATAAAATCCAAATAATCATTGCAGAAGTAAAGCAGTATGCACACAGTGTTTATGGTAAATGCAGTATTACCAGCGGACAAGGGAGGCGCAGTAGTTGTTCAAGATCTGGATGCTTATATACAGGAGGGTCTCCGACAATTGTCTGATAAAACATGTTACATGAAAATGTCTTTTGATCCCACTCCCAATTTCAAATGTCAAATTGATTTATTCTTGAATTTGGCATGTGAGGAGGGAATCATTAGTCAAAAGTGTGTGTCCCATCTTAAAGTTGTTGAACCACGCAAACAAATTCTTTATTTATTACCCAAGATTCACAAATCATTAACTAAGCCCCCAGGAAGACCTATTGTGTCAGAGATAGGATCTTTAACTGAGCCCCTCTCAGCATTTCTAACACACTACCTTAAACCACTCTTGGGTTTGGTCAGTGCTAGATTACAAGACACCACTCAGTTTCTCAAGATCATTCAGAACGCACAGTTGGAACCCGACTGGCTCATGTGCACACTAGACGTCAAAGCACTGTACACCAGCATTCCACACTGGGCTGGATTACAATCATTACAATACTGGTTGGACAGGGCCAACTTGTATACATCAGGATTCAACACATTGTTGATTTGCTTATCTGAACATGTACTCGACAAGAACGTCTTTTATTTCCGAGGGGAATGCTACTGGCAGCTTCAGGGTACTGCCATGGGAGCATCCTTTGCTCCCATATATGCGGATTTATTCATGGCATATTTTGAAGAGTGCATGATCTATGATATGTCCCACAATCTATACCTGGTGGAAATGGATATTTGGCGCCGATACTTGGATGATTGCTGGATGGTGTGGCGTGCGGATGTGGCATATCTACATGAATTTGTGGAATATCTTAATGGTAACATCTGGGGATTGGAATTTTCTCTTACCTATGACAAACAAACCATCAACTTTCTGGATGTGACTGTCTACTGAAACCTGGACAATACGGTGTCCACGAAGGTCTTTCGCAAATATCCCCAATATAACACTATCTTACACGCTTATAGCATGCACCCACGCCACACCATCAGAAACATCCCTGTATCACAGTTTATGCGTATGAAACGTCTTTGCTCCAATCAGGAGGATCATCATATGGCCAGTACAGATCTCTGCAGATTTATGAACAGGGGATATCGTTATGTTGACATCAATCTGGCGAGAAATCGAGCCAAGAACATGGAGAGAACGGAATTATTGGATTACAAGAATCCACCTACTGACACTGCACAACCTACCATTAGGTTTATCACTACCTATGGTAGGAATTATAATGTCATCCGTGATACTATCAAAAGACATTGGAATATTCTGCTCACCAATGACCAGCTCAGATCCCTTCTAGGCGAGGAATGCAAGTTTTCATACAAAAGGGGTAAAACGTTAGGATCACACCTCTCTCACTACAAACATACAGGCAGTGGTGGGGCTATTCACAAACAGTTAACCCTCACGGGACATGAACACTTGGGCACACACCCATGTGGTCATTGTGGATCATGTCAACAGATTACCAAATCCAAACAGTTCTCCAGCAGGAACACCAGCAAGGTGTTTGAATGCAAGGTATTTGGCAATTGCAGTAGTGACTGGGTTATATATTTAGCTACCTGTCACTGTGGTGCCTTCAATGTGGGTCAAACCTCCAGACAACTTAGAAGCAGGATTAACGAACATCGCAGTGACATCAAAAACAAAAGGACCACCAATGCTATGTACCAACACCTCCTCCAACATCCACAAGCACTATTTACGTTTATGATTATTGATCGAATTGTGGGTGATCGTAGCAATAAACAAGGCCGGCATGGCATTCTAAATCAGAAGGAGAAATATTGGATCATTACTTTGGGAGTTATTTTCAGTCCAGGACTCAATGATAATTTTTTACCTTGATTTCCATAACTTTTCTTATGTCACAGTTGTCCACTACATATCCTATCATGTGAACATACCAACATTCATATGCCGACTTATCATGACTATATATACCTATGAACATCGTTACTCAGGTATCACTTTACTTCTTGTAAGCCAGTGTAAGTTTCTTACTTCATTCACTTTAGTGTATGTTTCTTACTTCATATACCAATTGGTTCCATAATACATATATTTTTATAATGTTCTTTTTTATCATGATGATATATGTTTATCAGATATTTTGCTAACCTAGTACAGCAGGATATTGAATATTTCCCCTGTATTTTGCACTCTGCATATTTCTGCGCACTTTGCTTTGACTACATCAGGGTGGTTATCAAATTCATTCTATTATTTGCTATATTTATAATATATTGTCCTGTTATAATATATTCTCATGTTATTAATATGTTCCATACATATTTTAGCATAACTGGTCTATCTAAATATGTATACTGTTTTGCATTTATTTTTTGAAATTATCATTACTAGTAACATTCATTTTGAATTGCACTGTTTTTGGTGTCCCTATTCTTATTCATGAATATTAATGAATGACAGGGCAGTTTTTATGCTAATTGGTCAATTCATAATATATATATGCATATGTATTTTTCATCCTCTGTTTATCCGTCTGTAACACACTGATGAAGGCATATTCTGCCGAAACCGGTCTGTGGTTATTTGGGTTTACAAATAAACCTTTATATATTGTATTTTTGACTCTGCATCATTCCTGCTTTTTCTGCTGGCCTGTCTGTTTTTCTGGATATTTGGTTTGGGCCGTGCATCCCCCACCTTCATAGAACTTGGTTTGTGCTAAATGAGGTGAAATCGCCAGGTAATGGGACATTGGAATGGCTGCTGTTCTTCAGTTTGTGTTTGAAAATTGGTATCCCACAATTATGTTGGAATGGGCGGGGTTACTTAATTATGTATGCAAATTTTACGTTAATCAGCATACAGATTTGTACCTATTTTTCATGTGCATTGTACAGATTTTTGATGTTTCCAGGTTGAGAGGTATGTACAAAAAAAGTCACCATTTTGAGTAAGCAGCATTTAGCAATCTACTTTTATAACATAACAGTTGTTAAGCTGAACTTACCATAACAGTAGATGTTCAAATAAACACTGCTGCAAGTATTCTTAGCTATATGGGTTATATCCTGTCAAGGATATAACAGCTGGCTAGCTTCCTAATCTTCGGGGCACCTTCCACATGCCTGAACTGTCAAGCAGCTCAAGCTGAGCTGAATAAAAGACAAGTCTGGACAACAACCCATTCAGAGTTTTCCTGCCAGCAAAGGGAGTGAGGCCGAGCCCTGCAAGGACAATGCTAGTAACAAAAAAAAAATGTTTTTTTATTCTAGGGCAGGGATACACCAAAAAAATAAGGGGGTGGACAGAGGGAGGGGCTACTGCAACAGTGATCATTTAAACATTAACTGTTACAGTAAGGTCAGCTTGCACAACTGTACTATGTATGTTCTTTATATTGATCACTGCTACATTACCCTTAGCTACAGGAGTAGATTACCATAGCTAACTATACTTGGAAGGTAGAAAGTAAAGGGTACAGGAGCCCCTGGAGAATGGTCCTAGCAAAGCCTGATCTAGACCTCGAGAAAGAATCAAGCTCATAGTGCTTGGTAAAAATGTGCAGAGAGAAACAAGGAGAATCCAGTCCTTTCCAAAAAGCCATAAATGAAGGCAAGGCCTTGGTGGAGTGGGCTATTTTGACAGAGGTTGTCCACTCTTACCTTCAGAACAAATGAAAATTAATCTGAAGATCTGAGAGCTTTAGTTCTGTCAAGGTACTGCCTGAGATCTACGTGGACATCCAAGGTACGAGGTATCCTTTCTCCCTCATTTTTAAGTTCAGAAAAGAAAACAGGGAGATGGCTAGTCTGGCTTAAATTAATATTGGATACCACTTTAGGCATAAAAGAAGGATTAGTTCTCAAGAAACCTTGTCCCTGTGGAAAAAGAGGTAGGACTGACTCACCATAAGAGCTTGCAACTAAGATACTCTTCTTCCATGTAAAACAACCCAAGTCACCCAAATTAGCAGGATAAAATAGAGCAACTGCTAGCTTTTCTAACCCAAAATTAAGATCCAAAGGGGCCACTGGTTTTTAGCCTCTTATGCAAAACCTCTTTTAAGAGCATTTTGACATAAGATTGCACTGAAAGAGGAGGATCCATGGGCACACATGCTGAAATGGATGATAAATGAGCCTTAACAGAGGAATAAGAAAGGCCATAAGATAGTAACTCACACAGATATTGTAAAACCAGACAACTAACCTGAATGGGTGCTGGTTATGTTGTTGGGACCAACTAGAAAACCTTTTCCATTTGCTAATATATGACTTTCCAGTAGCAGGCTTTCTTGTCTCTATTAGTATCTCCTGCATGTCCTCAGAAAACAGGTGTCTAAAAGTAATTAAGACCTTACTATCCAGGCAGTCAAATGAAGATGACTGATGATGGGGTGTAACAAACACCCCTGTTCTTATGTGAGTAGATCTGTCTGTGAGGAAACTTGTGGTAATTGTCCCTGGCTATTTCCAGAATAAGGAAGAATCATAGTTGCCTGTACCTGTGGTGAAGAGAACATCTATAGTTATGGTAAGACTTTACACAAATGTCCTATATCCTTCCATTTCAACATTGCAGCATTCATTACAATAGGGAGAGTGCCAAAGCTCGGGAAGGACAGGAGGAGGAAGAACCAGCAGAGCTCTCCAGGAAGCCATGAAGGATGGTCCCAGAAAAAACAGCTCTAGCTGCGGAAATTCATCCAACCTGTAGTGCTTGGTAAATGTATGCACAGAAGTCCAGGTAGCCGCCTCAAAAATAGATTTAGCATCCAAACTCTTGGGGGGAAAAAAACACCACCAGAAAAAGCCACAACTTAATGAGCCTTGACAGAAGAAGGAAGGTTCTTACCATGGAATAACGCAAATAAATGCCTTTAGAAATCCAAGAAGAAATGGTTTGCTTGGGCACAGCCAATCCTAAGGATCTAGGATGAAAGGAAACAAAGAGCTGATCAGACTTAGGAAAAGTCTTAGTATTATCCAAATAAAATCAGAGTTGTCTATGCACATCCAATGTGTGCAGCACCTTCTCACTGGCAGGAACAGCCACAGAAAGTGGATCCAGGTTACAAAACAGAAAACCTCTTCCATCTGGATAAGTAGGATTTCCTAGCAGTCTCCTGCAGGACCCTAAGCACATCCTCAGAAAAAAAGGTGTCTATGTAGAATCAAAGTCTTATCACCCGCAGTGTCAGCTGAAGAGTGGACAGGTCGTGATGGATGAGAGATCCCTTATTTTGTGTAAGTCAGTCCACCCTGTGAGGTAACTTGTGATGATTGCCCTTGGCTAAATATAGAAGACAAAACCAATGCTGTTTTGGCCAAAAAGTAGTCAACCAACAAGAATTTAGGAGCATCCTGTTGAATTCTGAACAGGACTTTTGGAATAAGGGGGAAGGGAAAATGTAAAGAAACATCTTCTTCCAAGAAAAAGACAGGGCATCCACCTTTCAAACCAGTGGACCTGAGACTCTGGCACAAAAGAGAAGCTGTTGTTTGTTCAGCGGGGAGGCAAAAATATCCATTTGAGGAGTACTCCACTAGTGGACAATGTCCAGAAACACATCCCTGTGAAGCAACCATTCATGGGATTGAGTTAAGGACCTACTCAGAGTGTTTGCCACAATATTTTGACCTGAGGGAATGTAAACTGCCTGAAGAGTCACTTGATACTGGATAGCAAGCTCCCACACTAGGAATGCCAACTGACAAAGAAGATAAGATCTTGCTCCCCCCTTTGTTTATATACCACATCACTGCGATATTGTCTGTAAACACCTTGAGGGGTCCCAGGGAGAAGAGAGGATGAAAATCCTGAACAGCCAGCAAAAGAGCTCTCATCTCTGACACCAATGTGCTCTTTCTGTTGAAGAGGAGACCAAACACCCTTCACTTTCAGGGAACCAAATGCTGCTCCCCATCCCACATCTGAAGCATCTGTGAACAGCTCCTGAGAGGGAAGAGGAGGATAAAAAGGAAGCCCTGGATTTAGAGACAATTGCTGAATCCACCACTGAAGTTCCTTCTTGAGACAAGGGAGAAGAGGAACTACAAATTTGAGGGGATGTGCATGTTAAAGCCAAGCTGACTTCAAAAACCACTGAAAATTTCTCATGTGGAGTTTGGCCAGAGGGAACATAGGAATGGTGGATGGCCATGAACCCCAGAGCTCTCACAAATTCCATGGCTGTTACAGACACCAGAGGAAGAAGGTTTGAAGAAAGGAAGCGAGTGTTAAGGCCTTTGGAGGAGAGAGGGATACCAGTACAGACACAGTCTGGATCCTGCACCCCAGAACAACATGGTCCTAAGGAGGAGTCAGAAAAGATTTTTGAACTTTATTGCGAACCCCAGGTTTTGCAGAAGGGAAATGGCAAAATGAAGATGTTGCAGGAAGATCTCTGGAGTGCATACCTGAAAAGGAGGTCGTGCAAGTAAGGAAAGACTTGGATCCCCAAAGCCTTGCCTGAAGGAGCAAGGCATTTGGTGACTACCCTCTGAGCAGTAGAAAGGCCAAAGGGCACAGGAGAGAACTGAAAATGCCCGGAAGCAACAGAGAAACATAAAACATACTGAAAAAGGGATGAATAGGGATATGGAGATAAGCATTCTTGAGATCCAGAGACAACAGATAAGCTTGAGGAAGCAAAACAGGGAACAAAGTCTGAAGGGACAACATTCAAAACAAGAGGATGAAAATCCTGAAGAGCCAGCAAAAGAGCTCTCATCTGTTTGACATTGATGTGCTCTTCCTGTTGAACAGGACACCAAACACCCTTCACTTTCAGGGAGCCAAAATGCTGCTCCCCATCCCATAACTGAAGCATCTGTGAACAGCTCCTGAGAGGGAAAGTGTTTAGATGAGAGAGGTCTAGAACTGGTCTTCAGTTACCCTCTTTCCTGAGCACTAGAAACAACCTGGAGTAAACCCCCTCCCCCTTTTGGCTACAGATACCTCCTGAATAATACCCTGAGTCAAAGGTCTCAAAGCACCCTTTAAAGAAGGTCAGCTGTTCCTGAGAGGGCTGAGGAATTCCCATAAATCAGGGAAGAGATTTCCAGACCATGAAATACCCCTGGCAGATAATGAGAAGAACCCAGGAATCCTGAGAAATCTTTAGCCAAACAGGAAGAGAGAGGGGGGCAGAGAGGTGAAGAGAAAGAGGAAAGTCACTGGGAAGAAGAGAATAGTCACACAGTACCTGGTTTATCAGGAAAAGGAGACTTCTGAGAAGAAGAGAATAGTCACACAGCACCTGGTTTATCAGGAAAAGGAGACTTCTGAGGCACAGGCGTTTGAGTAGCCTTGACAGGAGTAGCCTGCTTGACACCCTTTTTACCCGTAGGAAAGAGAGATTACCTGCAAACAAAGGCTGGCTTATTGGGATAGTTTATCTGAAAGTTAGGCATAGGAGAGACAAACATGTTTAAGTTCCTGTAAAACCTTCCCTTTATCCTGAAGGGAATTAAACAAATCAGCAGCAGCAGCTTCATCAAACATGTTTTTATTATCTAGAGAGGCATCCATCAACTTTAGCCTTAATATCATCAGGCAAAGGTTGAGGCCATAGCCAAGAATACCTCCTCGTTACTGACCCAAAAGCAGCAGCCCTAGAAGAAGCATCTGTTTAATCATAACTAACCTTGATGGAATGATGAGTCACCTGGGAGGAAGTCCTTAAAAGGGAAAAGGCAGACGTTTTACCTTCAGAGTCTGGAAGATCAGAAATCACCTGACAAGTCTGAGAAAGCACAGCCATCAAGTACCTGGACATATGGGTCTGATAATTAACAGCCCTAAAAGCCAAGGTAGCAGAGGTATAGACCCTTCTTGCCTAGTCTGTCCATAGCTTTGCTATCTTTATCAGAAAGCAGTAACTTAGGAGAAGGAAGCAATTGAGAAAGTTTGTCAGAAGCTACTGACACCAACGAGGGGTCAGCAGAAGGACAACTGTGCAAGAACTTACAGTCCTCAGGTACTATATACAACCTATCATGTTTATTGAGGGCAAGGGGCTGGGAATCTGGAGCTTTAAAAGCATTAGAAAAGGCATCCAACAAAGCAGCCAAAACAAGAAGGATAGAAGTCTTGGAGAATCCATCTGCAGTAGCTCATAATACCTTTTTATATCTCAGAAACTTGAGCACAATCCCATTTAAAGATATCCATCATCCTAATGAGAGCGTCCCCATAAGAAATCTCTTTAAAAGTGAGTATCAGGACTGGTAGATTCCTCTTCCTCTGATCCACAGTCCAAAGGAGTCTGGGAAGAGTAAGCAAGGGATTTCTCATCTGAATCTGCCTCCTCCTCAGAGGAATCCTATATCTGAGTCCCTTAAGGGGGGTACAGGACAAAGGGGGGCTGGAACAGAAACTCCCCGAGAAGGTTTTAAAGCCATCAAAGCACTAACGAACTCCAGAGTGAATGACTGCCATTCACTTTGTGGATCCTTATGTTTAGTCTTCTGCTTTTTCTATAAAGGGATGTCCACCTTAAAAAATGTGGAAGGCTCCGACCTGGATGGCATTCAATAACTGCAGTTGGGACTTCTTCTCTGACTAAAATTTGGGGAATATCCCTAAGCTCCTCAGAAATAATCAGCTGTGGTTTACCCTGAAAGTCCAAAGTGACTGTCTGCAATGCCTCTTCCGACGTGCCTAAAGTCAGATCCCCACCGGCCTCCAACCCAGTCACAGCAGAAGAATACAATGATGAAGCTGGGCGAACCTCCAACCTATCACCCCTCAGGAGAGATGTCCAGCGAAGGCTAAACAGCAGAATATTCTGGCCTAGGTTTATTGGCGTTCATTTTCCCAGATGGAGCAGTAAGTTCCCTCCATCTTGATTTAGCAAGAAGCTTAAGACGTTGATTCTCAAGATAAAGTGCCAAAGAAGAAAGCCTACTATGATGGGTTTTGGGAACAAAGACCTGACAGACAGAACAGGATGTATGGTCGTGTGAAGCGCCAAGGCAAAACAGACACTGTTCATGATGGTCTTTATGGGGAATCTGTCTCCCACACTGGCATTTCCTTTCTTGGATGACATGAAACTCCATAAGAAACAATACAGCTGAAGAAAGATAAGATAACGAAACCTCCAACGGAGCACTTATCTGTAATGGCTTGGTGAACTAGCAACAGAACGGGAGTTCAAACAGACTATTAAAAGATGGCATTCGGACTGGAGGCAAAAAAGTTCTGAGGAGGGTATGTCCAGATGTCAACTTTATGCCCTGCACTACACAAGGAACATACATGTGACACGCGGCATACCTTAAAGCAACCTAAAGACTTTGGTATACTGGCTGGACGTCCGGCCACCCTTGGCAAGTGTTTCCAATTGTAATGAATATTGTAATGAATACTGCAACAGTGAAATGTAAGGACATCATCTACCACTGTATGTCATCTATACTTGGACATGTTCTACCAGTACCCCAAAGACAGCCGAAACTGTCATGGACTACATACTATCTTGTAAATACTTATTTCCAAACTATGTCATGTACTGCACTGCACTGAACTGTTACTACTTATTTCCAAACTATGTCATGTATATAGGAATTATGGATTAGGTACTGTAATTTCTTTACTGATCTATTCAATATATTGTAATTATGAGAAGCTTTTCTTCTCAGGCATCTGTTGAAAAAGGTCTTTTGCCAGTCAGACTTTCCTAGTAATCAAATACAATTGAATAAATAAAGCTTCTCCAATTTGAACCTGACAGATAGGATACACAGTACATATGTGCACATGCACTTTGAAATGCTAAAAAAAGTACAGTTGAACACTTTTCCAGCAAACATTTATAGCAAAGTCATGCACAATGCTGAATTACCTGAGTTGGAGTCTGGAAATGACAGATAGCAGATGTTTGTTTTCTAAAAATAAAAAAATTCAAAAAAGTTACCAGTTATGGTATACACCACCACAAGTAGGTCAAACAAATAAGTTCATTCTGGCTAAGTGACACAGAAGGATTTTATTTACTTCAGTTTCTTAACAAGGTAAGTAAACTGGTGGCAAGATTACAGAAAATATATTCCTAGTATTTCATACAAAAACACAAAAAAATTGAACATTATAAAAAAATACATTCATAGGCTTACAGGTTCATAGGATAATACTAGGCTATTGGCCTGGAAACCCTTATAAGCCTAGCCAAGAATTTCACCCATGTTCCCTCAACATCAGCACCTGTTTCCCCTGTCCAGCAGGGAAACAGGTGGGATCCCAGGGGTATATTTTCTGTTTCCCATCCAGTCGTCCTGGTTCCTCTTAAAGAGGGCTATAGAGGTAGTCTGCTTGACATGGAGAGGGAGTCTATTCCACAGACGAGAGAGTCTTTGAGACACAAATCTATCCCACCAACAAGTTCTATTAATGTCACAGACCAGGTTAAGGCCTTGCTTGCCAGTTGTGCAAGTGGAGTTTGTCTTACAGATATGCAGCAACTCCATCAAAGCTGGGTCTGTAATGGCCTTGTATGCCAGACAGAAGTCACATCTGAGCAGGCTATCAACCTGGGTGCCCAAGTCCCTCATGACTGATTGCATGCTTAGTACATTGTTATTAATGTGATAATTAGTGGGGATGACATTTTCCCCAAAGGGGATAATGATGCATTTCTTGGCATTCAGTTTGAGGCCATGCTTCTGGCACCAGTCAATTGTTTGGGTAAGGCCCTCTTGGAGGATGTTCACATCACTAGGGGAATTTAAGACAGCACCCAGTTTGCAGTCATCTGCAAACATGGTCAGCCACAGACTACTGGCTTTGGCTTGAACCTCAGAAAAGTATATCCTAATCAGTAGAGGCCCCACGACTAATCCTTGGGGTACACCACTCATTACGGGTCTACTACTAGAGGTGGCTTCCCCTACTTTGACTGAGTGGGTTCTATCAGTGAGCCAGTTAGCTACCCATCTGGTAACATATAGGTTGATGTCTAGCTGGGGAGTATATCTATTATGCCTGAGTGGGGAATAGTGTCAAAGGCTTTGGCTGGTCAAGGTAGGCAGTGTGCACCATCTTCCCCTTGTCCATGGCTTTGGTGACTGTTTCAAAGAAGTTGACCAGGTTCAATAGGCATGATCTCCCTTTGACAAAACCAAACTGTGTGGGGTTGAGTATTTGGAGGTTGTCAATGTCCTTGTTTATAAGGTCCATGATAATGCATTTCATGGCCTTGCAGATCAGGCTAGTTAGGCTGATGGGCCCATAACTGCCTGGGTCAGTAGATGCTCCACCTTTGTGTAGAAGGATGGCAGTGGCTATCCTCCATTCAGCTTGGATGAAGCCAGTGCTGAGGCTTTGGTTGAATGGGGTGTCTAATGGAGCTGAGAGCTCGTGCCCGAGTTCATGTAGAATACAGCCGGGGATGTTATCGGGTCCCATGGAGGCTGTATTTTTTGCCTTCGACAGGGCATTAAGAACCTGCTCCCTGATGATGAGGGAAGGGGGGCAGGTGCTGGGGATGTTCTGGTTTACTGATGGGGGGACCAGGGGGTGAAGTTTTCACTGAACCTGTCTATCAGCAGGTTGGCTATATCTATGGTGTTTGTGTATGTGGTATTATTGACCACCAGTTAAGACCAGATTTGGGTGTTACCTTTGAGATTGTAGACATATGTGAAGAAGGCCTTGTGATTGTCCTTGGTGGACATGGCCAATTTGGACTCGAAATTAGCCTTAGAGGATTTCACCTTTGAGATTGCAGACATGTGTGAAGAAGGCCTTGTGATTGTCCTTGGTGGATAT
Source organism: Protopterus annectens (assembly GCF_019279795.1). Taxonomy (NCBI): domain Eukaryota; kingdom Metazoa; phylum Chordata; order Ceratodontiformes; family Protopteridae; genus Protopterus; species Protopterus annectens. The sequence continues at coordinate 349,684,033 of NC_056740.1, forward strand.
GGCCAATCTGGACTCGAAGTTAGCCTTAGAGGATTTCACCAGTGACCTTATTTGCTTGTTCAGACAAAGGAGAGATTACTTCCAACTTGGCACCTGGTCCTTCTTGGCCCAGGACTGAAATTTTTCCTTCTATTATAGAGTTTGTTTATTGCTGCTGTCCACCAGACAGGTTTACTCTTCCTTGAGGAAGATGATTTGGTCCCGTCAGGTATTGCTCAGTCCATACAGCTATGTACGTGCTGATATGGTTTTTTTGTGTAGGCTTGGACATTAGTGCTAGTTCCAACTGAAGGGATGGTGGCTGTGAAGCTGCTTATACCTGCTCTGAGGAGATAGTAGTCAGCTTTGGAAAAATGTTTTTGTTTTGACACTGACAAAGGGGGGGGGGGATCAGGGGAGATGGTGACTTCAAATGTGATCGCTTTATGGTCGGATCTTACCAAGGAGGATGACAGTGTAGGAGTGCTACAGTGGCTACTCATGTTGGTTAGGACCAGGTCCAGGATATTTTCACCTCTCGTAGGGGTGTCAACCAGCTGATCCAATGCATTGGCACTGCTGAAGTCAAGGAATCTCTGGGCATTCATGTTTGGGATAGAATAGGTCTTCCACTCTATGGGTGGCTAGTTAAAGTCACCCAGGATATGGGTAGAGGGTTGAATCTTGACAGATTCAATTAAGTCCAGACAGGTGGAGTGAGAGTCCTGAGTCATGGTTGGGGGTCTGTAGCTTCTTAGTACTCAAGGCTAAAAATACAAGATTATATAAAATCTGTAGAACGTTGCAAGCATTGGAGAGTTTGTGCATACAATTAGGTATCATGTCTTTGAATGGCCTAAAGTCAGACGTAATGCCTACCTATCTTTTAACCTTCAGAGACAAAAATGAACACAAATGTGCAACAGAAGAATTAAAATTAACTAAATAAGAGAATGACATGTTAAATGAATGCATACATATATATATATATATATATATATATATATATATATATATACATATACATATATATATATATATATATATACACACACACACACACACACACACACACACACACACACACACACACACACACAAATAAAAACTATTAATGATAATTAGGACACATATTTACACAAATACAACAAAAATAAAGGATGAATGCTAGAATGCAGCCCTAATAACTTGCTTTCAGTAAGGAGGCCAAGACATTGCAGAATCCATCTTATGAAGCAGGGGGGGGGGGGGTGCCAGGTTGAAGTCATATCACCTCCCATAAGCAGGTGGGAAGCAGCTCCAATTGTTGCAAAAGAGACACGGTGCAGAGGATAGCTACAGCAGCCGAACAGCACAAAGGACAGAGACAGCCACCATGGCTTGAATGTGAACAGCATACAACTAGCAACACACAGTCAGCAGTGAAGTGCCTGCTTTTGTAGTAAATTCCTCATGTTGTTATTGGCAAGAATGTTAGAATACATGCAAACCTCTGACCTTAACAAGGGTTACGGGTGAGATCCCTGACTCTTGCCTTTCACACTTACTGGTGGATTTAGGCACTTCTGTTTGGGGGGGGGGGGACAAATGAGGTAAAAGAGAAAACGAGCATTATGGTCATGGAATGGGATATAAAAAAAATATAACAAAACACAGTGTACATCCTGTACTCATTTAGAAAATATCTGCACTACAACATTTAAAAAAAACAATTTTAATACTGCTTCTGGAAAAAAAAACAAATCACCTGTGATAGTATGCTTACACTAATAATTCTTTACTAGATAAACAAAGAATCTTGGACAGAGACGTTTTTTTTATTTTTTTGCTGACTTACACTACTGGTTGGCAAGCTTTAATCTGCAAAACATTCAGCAGAGTTTTAATCTGGGTCCCATACAGGTTAAAGCATGGCTTGCTACAACCTTGTCTGTTTCTTAACATTTTGTAACACAACCCTTATACCAAACTTCACAAGACACAGCCCCCTTTAAACAACTCGGGTGTGCACAGCATCAATATATGGTACTAAATCAGTACCTCATACAAACACATGCTTTATGTGAAACCATTCTATAATACAGGCGTGATGGCAGTAATGCCTTTATTAGTTATTTATTCCTTTTATTTATCTGCACTGATGCAGGAATTGCAAGAGAACTGTTTCAGGGAAACTACACTGCTTTTCGCAGCATCACAGCAAAATAATAATACAGTTTATATGAAAGTTCAGACAAACATTTGTTTAGTGCAAACAAAAGCAAAAATATTGTGTTCAGTCAAAGCCTTGGCAAGTAGCTTTAATGCTGCTACCAGATGCTGAAATAAAGACATTAATGAACAAGACTTACTGTTAGTAAAGACAAAGAAAATCACTTTTAACAAGTCTAGCACTCCTGCACAGCAAAAGTTAAAAATGCAGAGGCCATGGGATGAAGTACTCCAAATGCAGTGCGAAAATATTCCGAATGAATTAAAATCAACTAACATGAAAGAAGTTACAGCAGCCAGCAAGGCTTTGTATAAACTTGTGCAGCACACAGAATGCACTTAAAAAACTATTTAAGTACCAGTACATTTATATATACAAGTTTTCTAAAACCTTATTCATTTCTTCATGAGTTGTAAGTCCTGGACTCTCTTTCCTTTGAAGAATGTCTGTCTCTTTGCTATGAAAATAGTTTCTCCTGACCAGGAGATAAGATTAGGCTATTACTTGTGAAATGGGTTAAGAAGTAAAGAAGCAATTTGACTGAAAGAAAACCATATTCAGCTGCACAATATATTTTTAATGAACTGGTAAAACTGTCCATGGCATCAAAACAATGATCCTGCTCACATCACTGAAGAAATTATTTACTTACTTATTTAATAAAACAGAATAGATCAGTAGGATAGTGAATGCTGTAGATGTGATCTATCTCAAAGACAGAAGTCAAAAGTACTAAACACCATGGAGCCAACTGAGTCTACAGAACTCAGAACACCACAGCTATACAAAATGTAAAAACAGAAGTAATTAGTATATCTGAAAGGGTTACATGAGTTTCATTTACAATCCAGAGATGGATGATGATTATTTCTTATTTACTATTTGTTCACCTGCGAAGTGGACTGGTCTATTAACCCTTTTCAGCTACAACTCAAGCTCCAGGAGCAGACAATACATCACAACCTTTCAATCTACAATACTATATAAAAACTGAGTACGTAGTAAAATTCGGAGCATAATGGTAAGATAGGATATTTTAATCTTACCCTATCTGCATTCAGAGTACATAGAGAAAAATATAAAAATACAAAATGCAAGCTAAGATATGCATAAAATACAGTGCAATCATACATACAATACATAAACTCCTGTATGTGTGTAAGTATAACATGGCACATTAAGAGGTTTACTAAACATATTCATTATTTATTACATGGGATGGTAAGTTACCTAACCGGTGTCATGGCAGCAGCTGCAGGCAAGATTCAATAAACAGATGTCATTCCACAATGTCTTCTTGACAAACTCAACAAGATGAAAGAATGTGGCTAAAGCTTAACGGGAAAAAAACATATAAAAAGCTTTTTTTTGGAGGGAATAACTCCCCTCACCCCATGTGAGGGGCTTTACCTCTTTATACCCCCTTAAGTATATTAACCCCATAGTCGCACAACCACAGTGAATAATGAAAAGCCAAAAAAACTCAAATTGCTACCAACACACAAACGGAAACCATGCTGACAAGGAGTCTCTAAAGAGGATTGATAAGATTCAGAACAGACAACTGGAAGAAATGAAACTCAATAAGCTACAACCTCTTCTAGTCAACACTTGACCAACGGAAGGAAAGCCACAGAGATGAAAGAAAAAAATGACAAGACAGCAAGTAGGATCAAGATGAAATCTGACCATAAGCTAAACAGAAGACAAATTCTGGAACTAATGACTGACTACAAACCAAATAGAGGAGTAAAGTTCTCAAGCCTTGCTAGCACCAAAGCAGTGTATTGTAGAAAGACAGAAACACAGATCACGAAAACATTCACAGACACACACACACACACACACACACACACACACACACACACACACACAAGTATTTACATATTTTGTAGGTGCATACATAAACAGAGCTATATATTTACATGTTTTACTCTCATTTATATTCATAATTGAAAGAAGCTTTACAAGACTCCCCTGAATTTATAATACAATTTACATTTAAGTAAATGTTACTTTTTTTACTTTCACTTGACAAGGATAAAGCAAAACCTTACAAACTCTTCAGAAAAACATTTGGACAGACTGCAAAAAAGACCAAGCTAATTATGACAGACCTTCCGACTGTACAGTTGAGAAAGATTCCAACCTAACAGAATGGGTCAAAAATTATGCCTACTTAAGTTCTGCAAACAAAAGCATACTGTGATAACACTGACATTTTTCATATTTTGTCTGGAAAGGAAGCTGTTTAATGATTGGATAGATCACACTTTAACTGAAATATAATTAGATCTGAGCCTAAGAGTACAGTACAGTATTTGTGTCCCAGAGACCCACTCATCTATGGAACAGACTCCCTCTCCACATCAAGCAGAGTACCTCTTTACCCCTTTTTAAGCACAACCTTGATAATTGGATGGGAAACCGAAAAAAAAAACATCCCTGGGATTCCACCTGTGTCCCTGCTGGACACTGGCTTTGAAGGTGCTGACTTGTCTAAACATGGGCTAGCTAGTCTTACAAGGGCCTCAGGACCAATAGCCTAGTAACTTCCTATGATCCTATGAGCCCGCAAAGGATTTAAATTGAAAATTAAAAATGGGGTCACCATGAAAACAAATGAGATATGGAATAATAGTCACAGCAGGTATCCAGAGTGTTTAAAAATTTAAGGGATTTACAGAAAGAAAAGAATATGTGGAACACAACGTTTTGAGGAACAACTGAAAGAAGCTAGAAAGTCTATACTACAGTACTTTGAAAATATGAATACAGTCAGAGCAATGGTTTTAAAACAACTGCTTTTTGACAAAAGACATCATGGCAACCAGATTGCTGTCTCAATGCCTGAAGCAACCAAAGGCTGAAAGGATAAGAATTAAACTTTGGAACTATGAGAATTGTTTGGGTTGAAGTGGACCAAGGTAAATTATGAATACAATGGTAAATTATTACAGTACACTATATGAGCAAGATGTAGAAGCAGGCATTAATACATGAGAAATGGCAACATATGAGACAATTACAACTTACTCGGGTAACAGAAATAAAAATAAGGTATTAACGTCAAAAATAAAAGAAATTGACAATTAAAGAAGAAACAAGAATACAAAGAAAACTCCTGATAGTTATGGACTTCCGATAGAAATGTGGGAGAAGGAGCATGAGATGATAAAATTCTGGCTTGCACTTTTTAACAATAGTTTTCTGCACGAGGCTGTGCAGGAAAGCAATCCCCTTGATCCAGGCTCAGACAGACCCAAATAGATTCTGAAGCATGACTACATGTTAATTTTGGCAAAAAGAATGGCAAAGATACCTGCAGAGAATAACAGACCTGGATCAGTGTGAGTTTACAAAAGATAGGCAAACATTTAATACTGAAAGAAGTCTGCTGCTTCAAAAGGATGCATTAGACAATATAAATACAAATAAAGTTAGATGCAGAGAAAGCATTCGACAGAATGAGGTGGGATGTGTATGAGCCCTCTTGAGGCACTTGGGTTTCCACAAACATGAACTACATTAATATTTAACATCAACCTACAGAGCAGCTCAAGTTAGTGTGAAGTATAGCGGTAAGCTGTCTGAAGCATTTAGCTTTACTTACAAAGGGAATGGGGCAGGGCTTTCCACTTTCACCATTACTCTTTGCTATATATTCAAGCCATCAATCAGGGCCATCAGACAATCAAATATAATTGGAAATAAACAGAGAAATAATGAGAACATATTTACAGATGACAGGGTTATAGGTTACCAATACGGAACATGATATAACAATTTCATAAACTGAAATATTTTAATATTATGGCAAAATATAACATAAGCAAAGCAAACAACAAAGGCTACAGTAATGAAATATGCACCAACACATGACTTGGTACAGAACTTTTCCTTTTTGTGGTATCATAACAAGATGAGATACGTGCGAACTTGGCTAAAATGAGATGATGAGCAAGCAGTTAATTAAAACTGGGAAAAAATTGCTCAGAAAATAACTAGACTAGTGAAACATATTTATGGTCATCAATAATAAGATGCCAACAGCTGAGATGTTTTTGGTCCGAATTGTTCTTTATGTAGGTCAGGCTTATCTATTGCAATTGAGAGATCACATATGGAATAGTATCAAAATGGAAGTTAAGGAGTTTGTCTGGGATAACAAAAGAAAAACAGGGCAACTGGAAAAACTAACACTGGCAAATGAACAATAAGGTATGGGGCTTCCAGATTTGGAGTAATGCCACAAGACCACTCAATCTATAATATATTTGATTCATGATACACTCACTCCATGTTCCTAAGCACTCTGGAGAATATTAGGGTCCAACCTAACACTCTGATACTGGGCGACTTCAACTACTTAACTGGGAAAACTACTTATGTACCAATACACTTGTCCAATGTTTCTTGGAATTCATTCATTCCAATGCCCTGGACCAGCTAGTTCTTTCCCCCACTAGAGGTAGCAACATCCTTGACCTGGTCATTACTAACATGGGCGACCACTACTCTACGCCAATTATCAACTCCTCCCTGGTTAGACCCGGCCACAAAACTAATTACCTTGGAAATCCACATCCCACCCACCCCCCTGCAAAGGTAGCCACTATGAAAAACTTCACCAAAGCTAACTTTGGGCTCCTAAGAACAGAGGTGGCTAACTTCACGGCACCCATGCAAATGGAGAACAGTTGCATGACCGCTGAATCATACACCAATGCACTGTACGAATGCGTACACAAATGCATGGATCTCGCAATACCCAATAGAACCAAGACACTCTCCTCCATAACAAGGAAGCCAATCTGGTGGTCCCCTGCCATAAACAAACTCTACAAAAGAAGGAGGAAACTGATGCGGAATAAGGTGAAGTCCCAAGACTGGAAAAACTCCCTTATCAGCCTCAACAAAAAGTTGAGATCCCTCATCAAATCCTTTAAATCTAGCTATGAAAACAGAATTGCAGCAGATAGCAAAGACAACCACAACGCCTTCTATAGTTACATAAAGAACCTCCACGGAAATCCCCAGATTTGCTCTGAGCTGCTGCACAATGGTACCTCCTATACCAAGCCAACAGATATTGCCAATACACTGGCCAACAGATTCAGTGTCAACCTTACCCCGCTCCTCCCCCAAGGACCAATCACAATACCAGTAGATTGCCAGGCACCCAGTATTACTGCTGTACAGATTAAAACAGCACTGTCCAAGGCCAAGAATACAGCTTCTATGGGACCTTACAATATCCCTGGCTGTGTTCTACATGAATTACAGAGTGAACTGGCACCTCACCTGTGTGCTCTATTCAATCACAGCCTCACCTCAGGCTTTGTCCCTACTGAATGACGCACTGCTTTAGTCTTCCCACTCCACAAAGGAGGGGCGACTACAGACCCTGGGAACTATCGCCCATTAGTCTGACAAGTCTGATATGCAAACCTATGGAAGGCATCATCATGGACCTAAAAAACAAGGATATAGGGGGTCCCACACAGTATGGTTTTGTGAAGGGTAGATCATGCCTGCTCAACTTGGTCGACTTCTTTGAGTCAGTCACAAGAGGTGTGGATGAAGGCAAGGCGGTTCATACAGCCTACCTTGATCTGGCCAAGGCCTTTGACACCATTCCCCACTCAGGAATCACAGAAAAACTCACTAAGCTAGGCATCAACCCCTATATCACGAGGTGGGTTGCAAACTGGCTCAGATAGAACTGACAGTGTGAAAGTGGCTGACTCCAAGTCAGGCAGTCCAGAGTGGAGTCCCACAGTGATCAATCCTGGGTTCTCACCAGTTTGGTATCTACTTCTCAGAAGTCCAGGCCAACACGAAGGGACTCTGGCTGACAAAGTACACAGACAATTGCAAGTTGGGAGCCATTATTAACTCCCCAAGTGATGTTGACATCCTAGAGAAAGCCCTCACTGAGACCAACAACTGGTGTCAGAACCAAGGCCTTAAGCTCAATGCCAAAAAAATGTGTCGTCATCCCCTTTGGGAAAAACCCAGTTCCCATGAACTACCACATCGATGGTTGTCCACTGAACACAGAAGGCGTTATAAGAGATCTGGGAACACAGGTTGACAGCAACCTCTCTTTTGACCATCACTGCCACTGTGGTCAGAAAGTCCTTCTATGTGGTACATCTCATTACTAAGGGTTTTGCATCCAAGAAGAAAGTGGTCATTGTCTCCCTCTACTCTTCCCTCATTAGACCAGTCATTGAATACAATGCCCCATTTGGCATGTACCTCACTAGACACCTTCAACAACTGCAGAAGCCACAAAAGTACCTCACAAAAAGGATCCTAGGCCTTAAACACTTGTCCTATATGAACAGCTCAAAAAAACTCCAACTATTCTCTGTCTCATATCATCTACTTAGAGGCGATCTCTGCTTGACTTACAAAGCCATGTCTGACCCAGCTCTGTTAGAAATGCTACATCTAAAGAAATCCCAATCCCTCCACACCACACGCTCCAGAGAACTCAACCTCATTACCACAATCAACAGAATGTGCTGGGAGGACAGTTTCATAACTCAGAGACTGCCCATGCTATGGAACAGACTTCCCATACATGTCAAACAGAGCACCTCACTGGCCCTCTTCAAGAGAAATCTTGATGAGTGGATGGGAAATAGAAAATTCATCCCAGGGATCACTCCAGTGGCTCTACTCGACAGAGGCACTGGAAACTAAGGTCGGTGTGTGAAGACTGGTAGAGAAGGGTGAAGGCTGCCAGCCTAGCCAGATAGAATTTTATAGATAATTCTGTCATTTGTAAATATGAATGTAAACTACAGGCTTGCTGTCTTAAATGTAAAGAAATGCTGTTACATGTGGAACTGGAAATAAATGTGACAACAGTGTACTCTACTGACCAAAATAAAGCAAGTGGTGACCCTTTGAAGTAGACAGTGGTGCCGAAAAGTCTAGATGAAGAAATTATTTCTATTGTTTTAACCAAGAGTTAAATTGCTAGATTTAAACATGCAAATGTATTTTTATTGCTCTGTTCCTGACCAGCTGCAAGATAACAAAAGGGAGATGTTAAGAATGTAAACACAGTTAATTTGTAGCCTGGGAACACCAGGAAAGTGTAAAAAGATGATGTAATGTTTATCAGAACTGCAACAGCAATTTAAGCAGACAGAATCAGAAGGCATTGAGCATTTTTGTCTTGATCATCCAACTCACAGCACTGCCTCTTGCTCACATGTAAGTTATCTTAGACTTGTCTTTTCTTTTAGAGATAGCTAGATCCAGAAAGATTAGACTAAGTATTTTTCTGTTATGTCTGAACTGTACTACTGAATTATTTTAAGTATTTCTGTGTGATCTCTGAACTCTTGACTAGCACTGACTGTGTAGTAGAAAGTACTGTCTTGTGGTTTTAATTATTTATTATTAAATATTTTAAAACCTTTTAACTGTGGCTGGTTTGTGTAGAGGTAAGTTAAGCTCATTGCATGCATATAGGAATCCAGTACCAAGTCACTCTAATAAGCCTTGAGACTGTTTAGTCATACTACCAAGTGGATAATAATATTGCACAGTAATAATTGGACACCCTTTTAAGGGCCTTTGAGTAGCTGATACTTATTAGCTGGGTAGTGGCAGGGTACTACCATATAGTATGGGTAAAAGGGGCACAGCTGGAGAACCGGTGCCAGCCTTCCCCAGAAGTGCCTGTGTGGTTGTATAAACACTTATCTCAAAGTGTGTGTGTGCCAGCTACTTGGGCAGTGACACAAAGCACGGGTTGGACAGTGAGGGTGCTGGAGATTTTAGCTTGCCCAGTTAGGCTGAGATCTGGACCTTATAGCTGTGCCAGTGGGGAGTCTTATTGGGGACCTGGAGAGCAAGGGAGCGACCAGCCCCTGACTGTGATCTCTGTGTGTTCTTAAGGGAAATTGTGCTTTACTGTGTGCATTTGTTATCCTTTCCTCATATATGAGACTCCCTCTCTGGTGTTAGTGGTGAGGACTGAGGCTCCTTGATTGCTGGGCCAGGGCACGGGTGTAACATATTAATTGTTTGGCAGCAGTGGGATATCCACATCACATATTAATTAGCTGGCAAATGCTAACTGTCTTGTAATGGTGTGGCTAGAGTGAATCCTGTAGCTTGTGTACAGTGATCTTTGAAGGTGTTTTGTATTCTAAAACAGCCAAGCAGTGAATACTCAGAGTTCAGATCACAATTATTTTATTTCTTTTGTTAGCTTAGTTAGCCAGGGTGAGGGGTGGCCACGGTGGTGCAGCGGTTAGCGTTGTCACCTCACAGCAAGAGGTTCTCGGGTTCGATCCTTGGCTGGGGTGCCTTCAATGCGCGTGGGTTTCCTCCGGGTGCTCCGGTTTCCTCCCACATCCCAAAGACATGCTGTAGGTGAATTGGATACTCTAAACTGGCCCTTGAATGCATGTGTGTGTGTGCCTTCTGTGGAAGGTTGGGCACCTGGCTGGCAACTCGACACTGTAAAACTCCACTGCCCATCATGAGCGGACAGGTGATCCACTGTGGCGACCCCTAACTGGGAAAAAGCTGAAAGAAGAAGAAGTTAGCCAGGGTGAGCAGGCAGCATGTCAGCAGAGGAGTATGGAAAGCTGACAAGGAACCAGCTGGCGGAGATGTGCCAGATAAGGGGACTGTTGCATGGAAACCTGACTAAGGTAGACCTGACTGCAGCCTTGGATACAGCTGCATCAGAAAACAGCAACCAGGAGGACAATCAGACTGGCAATGGAGATATAATATCCTCGGAAAATGGACAGCTCAACCTTTCTGTAGTGGACTTAAAAATCCAGATGGAGCTATAGAGACTTGAGTTGGAGGCCAGGTGTGTGGAATTAGAAGCAAATGAGAGACTGCAATGTTTGCAGGCTGAGGAGAATGAGAAACTGTTACACCTGCAAGCTGAGGAACAAGAGAGGCAGAGGCAGCATGAGAAAGAGATGCTGACTCTTCACCAGAGTCATGGAGGTAATGGGGAAGGGAGTAACTGGACCCCAAAAGCACAAAGGTCAGTAAACGTCTTCCGCAGTTTAAAGAGGGGGATAATTTTGATAGTTTCATTCATATGTTTGAGAGGGTATGTAAACAGTATGAAGTTGACCAAGGACTCTGGGTATGGTTCCTGACCCCCTTACTCCATGGTAAAGCTGTAACTGTTCTGTCCAAAATGTTTGACGTTGCATGTTTTGATTATACTGTTGTAAAAAATAGTCTTTTATAACTGTTTAAGCTAACACCTGAAACATATAGGAAAATGTTTTGTGAGCATAGACGCAAGGTAGATGAAAGTGTGTGTGAATATGTTGCTGAATTCAGCACTTATTTCCATAGGTGGGTGAGTGGATGTCAGGTTACCACTTTTCTTTTCTTTTTTTTTTTTTTAATATTTTTATTCATTTCCAAAAACAAGAAAACATGAATGCAGGTTATTTATGACAATGAAGTATTTACAAATTATTTAAAAAGGTTGGCTAAAACCTCTAAACAGATATCAAACATTAAAACCAAAATAAAGTATTTACAAGGGTGTCTATTGTTGAAATATAACTGGCTTTCTATACAATTGTTTCCTGATTATAATCTGCTGCAGTCATTATTCTCCAGTATTTCAGTTACTTTTTGCCATGATACGTATAATGATGTAGTTCTTTCAGTTCTTCCTTTAATAGTGTTCATTTCCAATTGCGATACTGCTGACACCATATTCATGAATTGCTTAAAAGTTGGAGAAGCTTTGGATTTCCAGTTTGATGTAATGTTCTTCCTTGCAATAGCTAGGAAGGTTACCACTTTTGAAGGGCTGGCAGAACTTTTGGTGAAGGAACAAGCCCCTAGCACTTTACCTGAGGACATGAGAGGATCTGGTTAGCTAATAGACAATGTGCTACTTCAGATGAATTGGGGAAGAAGGGAGACCTATATCTGGCAAGCAGGGCAGCCCTGCACAGGAAAGGGACCCCTAAGTACTGCACATGGGACTAAAGGAACCCATCGTGGGCAGCACAGACTGCCACAACAGAATCTGCCAGTAGCAGGGGAAGCCACTAGTCCAGGTACACATCCAAGAGCTAGGGTTAAATGTTCTGAATGCAACCAGTGGGGCCATGTGGCATACAGGTGTCCATGGAGGCAAGGTGGGGAACCAAAGGTGAGGGAGCCAGTAAGTAGGAAAGACAAAATGCCAATAGTAAGTTGTCTTGAGATAACAGGGGTACTAAACTACCATCCTGCAGATGTCCTGAGAGGGAAGGATTTGGATGAGGCAGTACCATGTACTTATGCAGTTACACGCAGTCAGGCTAGGAGACAAGCATGTGGGTCTGGTAGCCTGAGGCAGACGCAGACAGACTGCATACTTGCAGCCAGGACTGGTGAGGTGGTTACTTCAGGAAGTGAGCTATGCTGTAGCAGTGAGATTGAAGGTGAGCCATAGCTAAGTGTGGGTACTGATGGTCCCTTGGACAGAGTGACTACAAAGGTACAGGTGAGTAGTAGTATCCATGCTGACAGTGAGGCACCACTGTCAGAGGATGCCAGACTTCCTGTGGAAGGGGAGCTGGGAAGGGTTACAAGGAGAGAGAGTTGAAACAAGCACAGCTCTCAGACCCTACATTGCATGGCCTGAGGCAGTTAGCTAAGGAGGCACCTGATTCTCAACGGAAGGAGGAATCTGTATACTGGGACAAAGGGTTACTATACAGAGAGTGGACCCCTGAGGGAGGGCTAGAAGTTGAGAGAGTACAGCAGTTGGTAGTGCCTAGAGCCTTACCGTCTTGGTGCTTCTAGCCATAGCCCATGATATTCCCTTTGCAGGTCATATGGGCATAAAACATAGGTTCATAGTTTAGTACTATGCTAACTGCCCTTGCAAGCCATTTTAAGCCTAGCCAATTATCCCTTGTGAGACTCAAACCCTGCACCTTGGGTTTGTAAGGCAAACACCTTAGCCATTAAGCTACCCTCCCAAGATGGAAAATGCACAAAGAGGCGTTTTATGCAGAACATCTATTGGCCTGAAATTTCCAGAGATGTATCATCTGGAAGGTACCTATATGCATCAAGTATGCATGCTCCACATGTGTTTAAGGGCATTGTCAAGGTGCAATTGGCTCGCATCAGTAGACTCGATACTGATGATGATGCTTTTAAGAAGCAACTTAATGAAGCATGTGTGGAATTTAAGAACAGTGGGTATTCATCGCATATGATACAAGAGATTAGTGAATATATTATATCTAATAGACATACCCTTTACAAACCTACATTTCTACAGATACCTAATACACCGTGTGAAAGATTGAGTGAGCCGGTGGACAGGGTTTGTCTAAGATATATAACTTCTTATAGTACCATGACTGCCACGGTGAGAGATATAGTTAGAAAATACTGGAAGGTCCTTCTTACACAGGATGATATCAGGATGGTTGTGGGGGATAAAGCATGTTTCTCTTATAGGAACATGAAGACAATAAAAAGTATGTTAGCGTATAAGGACTTTGATAGAGTAAACTCTACATCCCTTGGTGTATCAAGGAAGGGTACTTTCTCCTGTTATAATTGTAGTTGCTGTGTAGACATCTTACAACAGTGTGATCCATTAAGTCCTATAAATACATTTGTTCACCCTGTTTCAAAAAGAGTATATACCTTTAACTGTTTTGCCACTTGTGTAACAAGCAATATTGTTTATTTGGCAACATGTGACACCTGTCCCTCCTTTTATGTTGGAAAAACTACTAGAAAACTCAAAGACAGGATTATAGAACATAAATCCAACATAAGGAATGGGAGTGACACAAATGCTTTATCTAAGCATGTAAAAAGCTATGGTATATCCCACACTTTTAAGTTTAGGGTTATAGACACTGTTAGTGTGTCAAAAAGGGGGGGGGGGACCTGTGTAATTTGTTAGATAATAGAGAATATGATTGGATTGTAAGACTAGCAGCAGATGTGGCACCAGGATTGAATGCAAGTGTTTCATTAAAGCCTGTTTTGACTAAAATACAGCACACAAGATTAAAATAATAACATATATTAGCAAGTATATATTTTGAACATGTTGAATAATATATTTTATTGATTAAGCATATTTTTATGTAGTTTTATTATAATATGTTTGTTTTTTATCTGTGTTTTATTTTAAGTTTGTACTAATTCATGTCATATGACCATGGCTGCGGGTCATGTGATGTCTTGGGCTTGTATTTAAACATGTGATTTTATTGTACCTTTTGTTAAACATTGAAAAAGGGTTTTGGCCTGAAAGCTTTGTTTTTGGATAAAGGTTTTTGCTCTCAACGCTTGTTTTTTTTGGTCATTTCCAGAGATGTAACAGGGTACTGCAGGACCTGTGAGCACTGCCAAAAGGTAGGCAAGGCAGGACACAAAGTGAGAGCTCCTTTGATGCCTTTACCTGTGATTGAGGAGCCATTTCAGAGGGTAGCTATAGATATTGTGGGTCCGCTGAGTACCCCAAGTTCCACAGGGAAAAGGTATATCCTAGTGGTAGTGGATTATGCTACACGATACCCTGAGGCAGTGGCTTTATTCTCCATTGAGGCAGAGAAGGTGGCAAATGCTTTGTTAGAGATTTTCAGCAGGGTAGGTTTCTCAAAAGAAATAATCCAATAGCTGCGGCTAGGAGATAACCAAGGCGTCTAAGTATTTCGTACATAAAATGTTCACATAAACATATAGAACTCCGTATAACTAAAAGAAAAAATCTGTTTATTGTGTAACAATTCGGTAAGCACTTTCACTATGGCTTCATCAGACCGTTAACATTCAAAATCCACCTAATCACATTTATATAGATCACATGCTTGATTGAAACACATCTAATTATGGTGTTAAAGGGATATAAATCAATTCTGTTTCTACCATCAAAGGAAAACTTATTAGTGCTTATTAGTCCCAAAAGAAATACTGACTGACAGAGGTACCAATTTTATGTCAGACCTGCTGGCTTGTCTGTGGAAGTCCTGTGGGGTGAAGCGCATGAAGACCACCCCCTACCATCCCCAGACTAATGGTCTTGTTAAGAGGTTAAATTCTACAATCAAGTCCATGCTACGGGCATTTGCAGATCAGTTTAAGAGGGAGTGGGATAAATATCTGCCCCATCTGTTGTTTGCGTACAGAGAGGCTCCCCAGGAATCCACATTTTTTTTCACCCTTTGAGTTGTTGTACGGGCATAGGGTAAGGGGACCTTTAGATTTAATTTGAGATGAGTGGGAAGGTGAGTGCAAGTCTCACAAGGAGTCTGTTGTGGCATACATCCTAAACCTCAGGACAAGGCTCAGGGAACTTGTGGGCTTGGCCCACGAGAACCTGGCAGATGCCCAACAACAGAAAAAAACTGTGGTATGACAGGAATGCTTGAGCTAGAGAGTATGCTGTGGGGCAGCAGGTAATGGCTCTCATTCCTGTCAGACACAACAAGCTGCAAGCTGCTTGGGAGGGGCCCTACAAGGTGGTAAGAAAGGTAAGTGATGTTAACTACATGGTGGAACGGCTAGGCAGAAGGCAGGGGCACAAAGTGTACCATGTTAACATGAAACCTTTCCATGATAGGGAGGCCCCTGTGCTGAGCATTTGCAGTGGATTGCAGGAGGAGTCTGAGGGAGATTTGGGGACTGATCTCCTCAGTGAGGCTAGGGCTGACACCTCAGTGGAAGAGGTAGCAATGTCCCAGCAGCTGTCTCCTACCCAGGTTCGAGAAATCCGAGAAGTGTTGCAGGAATTTGGGGACATGTTCACTGGGAAACCAGGGTGCACCCACCTGGTGCAGCACCAGGTGGATATAGGACCGCAAAGGCCTATTAGGCTGGCCCCTTATAGGGTGCCTGAGAGAGTCAGACAAACCCTGAGGGAGGAGGTACAGGAGATGTTGTAACTAGAGGTGATTCAAGAGTCCAACCATCCCTGGGTCTCCCCAGTGGTGCTGGTGCCAACGAAGGATGACAGCACCAGGTTTTGTGTGGACTACAGTAAATTAAATAGTCACAAAGAGTCGGATGCTTACCCCATGCCTAGGACAGATGAGGCTGTAGAGCAGCTGGGTGGGGCTAAATATCTTACAACCATTGATCTTACCAAGGGTTACTGGCAGGTGCCCTGGACTCCCAGTGCTAGAGAGAGGTCAGCCTTTGTGACTCCTTTTGGCTTGTATGAGTTCATAAAGATGCCCTTTGGGATGAAGAATGCCCCAGCGACTTTCCAGAGGCTGGTAGATCGTATCCTAGCAGGAGTAGGAGGGTTTGCCTACCTTGTTTACCGAGATGATATTGCCATCTACAGCCATTCCTGGCCAGAGCACCTTCAACATGTCAGGGAGGTGCTGGGCAGACTACGGAGGGCAGGGTTGACCATTAGGCCAAGCAAGTGTCAGGTAGGTATGGCAGAGGTCTGCTATCTAGGACACAAAGTGGGGAGTGGTAAGATCGGGCCAGAACCTGCCAAAGTGGAAGCCATTCAGGCATGGCCTGCACCTGTTATCAAAAAGCAGGTGAGGGCATTTTTAGGGACAGCAGGGTACTACAAAGAGTTCGTCCCCAGTTATAGTACCACAGCTGCTCCCCTCACAGACCTGACAAAGAAGAACAGGCCAGATAAGGTAGTGTGGACCGCAGCATGTGAGCAGGCATTCCAGATGCTTAAAGAAGCTTTGGGAGGACTCCCTGTGTTAGCCAGTCCAGATTACAGCAAATAATTTGTTGTGCAGGTGGATGCTTCGAACCATAGGGTGGGTGCTGTACTTAGCCAGATTTCTTCAGAGGGGAAAGAGCACCCAGTGGTTTATCTCAGTCGTAGGCTCCAACCCAGGGAGGAATGCTATGCAGCTGTAGAGAAGGAATGTCTAGCCACAGTGTGGGCACTGCAGAAACTCCAGCCTTATCTGTATGGAAGGAAATTCACTGTTATGACAGATCACAACCCCCTAACATGGTTAAACAGAGCCAGCCAGCAAAATGCCAAGTTGCTAAGATGGAGCCTGGGGTTGCAAGCATATATGTCAGTGCAGCACCACAGTGGGAGTAGCAATGCCAATGCAGATGGGCTCTCAAGACAGGGAATGGGGTGAGGTACACTCAGATAGACCTAACCCTCTCAAGCGGCATTTCTCAAGGGTCACTTGAAAAACTAGCTTGAGTTCTCGGGGGGGGGGGTGAAGACTGGTAGAGAAGGGTGAAGGCTGCCAGCGTAGCCAGATAGAATTTTATAGATTATTCTGTCATTTGTAAATATGAATGTAAACTACAGGTTGTTGTCTTAAATGTAAAGAAATACTATTACATGTAGAACTGGAAAGAAATGTGACAACAGTGCACTCTACTGACCAAAGTAAAGCATGCGGTGACCCTTTGAAGTAGACAGTGGTGCCGAAAAGTCTAGATGAAGAAATTCTATTGTTTTAACCAAGAGTTAAATTGCTAGATTTAAACATGCAAATGTATTTTTATTGCTCTGTTCCTGACCAGCTGCAAGATAACAAAAGGAACCAAAAAACAGCGATATGACTATAGAAAACAATGGTGGCGTGCTGGAACGCTGTACGCCAATGAATCCAAGAACCAACTGCTGAAAAAAACGCTAGAATGTTAATAGTGCTGGCTGCAAATAGTAAATCCACGGTTCACTACGATAAAAACAAAAGTTTATTCCACAAATAACATGAGGTTAAGCGCTTTCACACACCAATAAACGTGTGCTTCATCAGAACCTTTCAACCCCCCAATCCTACAAAATTCAGTTGAGCATGTGGAAATGTATACTGCTGTCTTATGCCAGCATGTCAGCAAGTGTACAGAAGCAGTTGTGCCCTTTAGAATGAACCACTGGGCAAATCCCAAAGAAAACGTCCACGGTGGAGCCACAATATAAACAAGCTCTTCAACAAAAGGAAGAGAATGATGGCCATAAGAAAGAAGGGTAACACACAGCATACTAAAGCCATCATTAAATTAAATAAGTAATTCTGGAGCGCAAATAAAACAACAAAAGCCAAATTTGTGGCAAAAAAGCTAGCAACAAAGGACAACCACAAGGCCTTCTTTAGCTATATTTACAATCTCTAGAGCTCTACATAGCAATGCTATGAACTGATTGCGAATGACACCACCTACACTGAAGCTGAAGATATAGCCAACCTGCTGGCTGACAGCTCCAACTTCACCTTTTGCCACCTATGATCTCACAAAAAAATAACAGAAACTGATACACCCCATCTATTATGCAGGACAAAGTCCTCAAAGCCATCAAAGGTCAAAAATACTGCATCAATGGGTCCTGAAATATCACCAGAACAGCATGAAACATGATCCACTTATGCCCCTAACTGCACTACTCAACTTCTGCCTCCACACAGGCTTTGTGCTGAGACAGCGGAGGACAGCAGCATTCATACCTCCGCACAAGGGAAAGACCTCTATTGACCCGGGTAACTACCAACCCATAAGTCTGATCAGCCTTGTATGTAAAGCCATGGGAAGACTTATGGATTTAATCAATACGGACATTGGAAACCTCCAAACACTGGATCCATCCTAGCTTTGTCAAACACAGGTCATGTTTATTCAACCAGGTAGACCTCTTCGAAAAAGTCAAAGGAATGGCACAACACCTATCTAGATCTGGGTAAAGTTTCTGACGCAATCTCCCACTCAGGCATTGTGGAGATGTTCATTAAACTAGAAACAAACCCCTAAGTCATCCACTGGGTTACCTACTAGCTCACAGACAGGACATAAGAAATCAATGTAAGGAATGCTACCTCCACAAAAAGGCAAGTCACCAGTGAAGTCTCACAAGACTGTGCTGGAAACTCTCCTCCTTGGTTTCTGCTTCTCGTAAGTAAAGGCAAACCCCAAAGGTTCTCAGAGATTTCACATAAAGAAAATACTGGGCCTAAAACATCCACCTTACATGGATTGCCTTACAGCACTGTCACTCTACTCTGTCCCTTACCAACTGCTGACAGGGAGCCTCTGCCTACCATATCAGGCATCCTCTAATTCAACATTCATGGACTACTGCACATCTGCAAGTTAAATGGTACCAGAAATATTTGAACCAGGGATATGAAACTTTTCTGCAACATAAACAGAATGGTATGGGGGAACAGGTACATTTCTCAGGGGATAGCACATATCTAGAACAGACTTACCCTTCATGTAAAACAATGCTCATCCCTGTCCCTATTCAACTGTCACTTTGGCTCTATGCATGGGCACCAGAAAATGTACTCCAGAACTGCCCCCAGTGTGACTAATGAACAAGGGCAGCACCTAAATTTCACCATCTCCCAGTGGGGTCCCCTATATATTTTCTGTGACATGATCCTACACATAACCACTACCTTATGGGGCAATATATAAATATACATCTGATCTAAGAAAATGACAAGAGTAATTGTTAATACTAAATGGAGTAAATAGCTAGGCTTAAAATGGCCCACACGGGCAAACCGCCTCATACTCACTTGTGGACTTATAATTTGATGTAATAACATGTACTAAAGAAGTGAAAGGTTTGGTGACAAAAAGCAATATCTAAAACATGGAAAACCAAATATATACCATGAATAAGGGGTGAAAAAGATGATTACAGAGATCGAAAATATGGAACTGAGAACTATTAGAGCTCAGAAACATAATGCCACTCGTTTTAAAAAAGGGCTGTATGGAATGCTGTAAGTGGAAGATGAGCCTGAAAAGGATAGTGACACAGAACAAAGTACCTAAGATGTATATCTGCTTAATAAATTCGATTCCAGTATAAGGCGTGAAGATACTGATCCAAGTATTAAGACTTGTAATGAAGTGAAAATAAAATGAAATGGTCGAGCGTTAATTCCTAATCTCAATCTCTATGCAGTAAAATAGGTACTCTGTGTGTTAACCTGTTTTTGTTTAATGAGCACTGTTATATCAAGCACGGAAGTAAGACTACATAGAACACTTGTCTGGGATATTGGATTTATATATTGATCACTTAGGAGGATGCAAGGGAATGACAAGAGATGGAAAGAGGGTGAGGTCTACAAGCAGTGGCACACAAATAAAATAAGGAAAGACTGACAAGGGAGGATGCTGAGGCACTTTGGGGTGATGAATGTGGAATTAAAGACAGAGAGACAAAGGGGGGACTGATATGATGAAGGATACTGAACAACAAAAGAGGGGAGAGTTGACACACAAAGTAGGGGAACATCAGAATAGGAGATTGGGTGTGCCTTTCTGTATGGAACTGCCTGTGCAATTACCAGAGATGGTTCAGTCAACATCTCAACAACTCTTCCAATGAGGTCTGATGGAGGTAGTGAAGACACAGACAGGCAGCAGTGTAATTCTGTAAACTGCACAAGGACCCTTTCCAAGCATCCTGCAGCTGACGTACTGTGCACCTCTGAAAGTGCCACCATTTGGAGCAACGGTGCACCCTCTCCACCAAGGGCTGCAGGAAGGCCTCCTGCCTGCCCCCACCACACCCACTGAGGAAGCACACCTGCAGCCAGGTGGAATGAATGCAGGGGAAGGCTGAGACCTGGCAAAGGCTGGTGACCTGCACCACACCACTGACACAGCCATGGCTCATACCACAGAAAATACAAACATAACTGGAGAAAAATAAAACAAAATAAATAAACAAAACAGAAATATAACAAATGATAAAGTTACTGGAAAAGCTCACTCAGACTCTGCATAGATTGCTATGAGGGAAAGGTTAGCTTGTTTTTGCTTTCTTGTATTGCTTCATTGCCTTCTTATATTTTGTATATTGTGGTGTTATTTTCTTTACACTGTATTTTACTTGTATTCTGCTTTCAATTTCATAGTTAAACTAGGAAAGACACCACAGCCGTGTCTGCCAAGTCACACAGAAATGTAACACCCCCCCACCATGGTGCTGCTGTGTTTTTAAACTCAACTGTCTTTCTAGTTGCCTATCCCTTTTGTTAACCTGACCACATGCTTCCTTCCCTCTCCTCGTATTTGCTATTGTGAGTAAGCACAAAATTATAATTTTGTAAAACCGCTCCCCTTCAGCTATTTAAATTTATTGGCTTTCCCACTGTATTCTACAGAGTCAGAATAGAAAACGTCTAAACTGCTTCCAGTCTATCTTCTTTTAAAATTAATGCCCCCCTTAGATTGCTATAGCTTGAGTTATCCCTCTTTCATATCTGCTTTACTGCAACTCTTAGGATAGTAACACATTTTTCAGATTACCTTTAAAACCTGCAACATCTAGGCCAAGACCACCAATTATTGGAGAGCCCACATTCTGCCTCTCAGTAGTCATCTTGGGATTAGTGCTTCTGTTTTGCTCCTGGTGAGAGAAGGAGCACAGGGACATTATTTCTTGGAGACTGTTGATCATCAGAAATGCTGATAACAGCTTCATAGGTGCCAGTTTGGAATTTTAACTTATATTTTGCTCCTGGTGAGAAAAAGGAGCAGAGTGCAGTGAGTCTTGACCGTTTCTGATTGGGTAGTGTGTGACCGTGTCGGATCTTCCTGACTGGTCTGGTCACTACTGAAGACAATACCAGGAAAAGGCAGCAAGCCTAGAGACCCCTGCATCATTGATCACCAATGCGCCTGTGGCCTGCTTCTCATCTTGGGATTGGTGATACTGATGACAGAAAAGCATTGTGTCTCAGCAGTGTGAAAATGTGGTGAGACCAGCACTAGGTAGTACCCAGGCAGTAGCCAATCAGGCGAATTCCCTCTTTTCTTCATTCTTGACAAAGCTGATTCTTTCTTTTCAGTAAGTACTGCGTGATTAGTTGCTGTCTCACCTAACTTCAGAATATCTCCCTAAATACGTCATCCATAAATCATTAGGGTATACTTGTTAGGTTTCCACCACTCAAGTGTTTTGGCAGTGCCCTGTATAGATACAGTCTCCTTGAGTTGACATTTTTCCTTTAAAAGCACCTTGAAATTTCACCAGTACCTAGTTGAACACACGACAACTAGTTTGCAGTGACAAGCACTGCCCCCAAAGTTTAAACCAGATACTCCTGACATTACTTTATATTCTCACAGTAACCATATAGTCAATAAAAAGGGCCTGTTGCCATGGACATGAACTTCCCCACTACCTCATTTACCAGTTTGGTAGACATTGGCATATAGAAATTGCATCATATTTACTGACAACCAGTTAATTCTCAAACAAACTCACAAGGTATGGGAGAAATATATTTACACAATGCCACTGAAGCCCAACTTCTCACATAAAAGCATCCTTAATGTCGGTCAGGTTGTCAGTAGTACATACACTGCACCCAGCACATACAGTTCACAGTAGACACACAGACTCACATATGCTAAGGCACTTAAATGTAACCTTCCAAAACCTCAAAGACCTCCTAGAGGAAGTACACATGACAAATACCCTCAGCAGCCCCTAATGCATGCTTTCAAAACAACACCCACATAAAGACATACAGCCACATCTCATGGAGCCTCTACCTCTAAGCCCATAAAGCAAGCCACCACACAATCCAACATTCTGGTCACTGGAAACTTCACTGTGAGACACACTGATGTCCCTCTCACCAGACTGAGTAAGGAGAAAGTCACGGTCCATTGCTTATCAAGGGCCAGGATCTGCTACATTATGCACGCACTCAGGTCATTGGACCACAAGTACCAGTACGACTCATAGTCCATGTGGGAATAAATCACCAGAGACCCATCTCCCTACATTATATGAAGACAGACATTATGGTGCTCTCTGAATATGTGCCTAGAACTGAACATTTTACCTTCTCTAGGGATGATGCCACAATGTAAACAGAAGATGACAGACTTTATTAATTGACTTAATTTCTGGTGTCATTCTAAGGGAGTGCAATATTTGTCAGCATGGAAGGAGATGGTCATCAGAACGCACTGCTTCACCAGGGATGGTCTACACCTCTCCACTCTAGGTTTTTGAATATTAGCTAAATCATTGTCCTCCCCACAGTGCTTTTTTAGGCACTGCCAAAATGAAAGTACTTCCAAAATAGCAAATCAAAATCAAGAAAATCTAAAGGTGTTACTGCTCAATGCTAGGAGGCTAAATAAGAAACTCCACTCCCATCAAGCTCTCCTCACCCTACATACTGCTGACATCTGTGTGGTCACTGACACATGGTCTAAAGTCATGAAAACCACACAGGCAGCGCAAGGCTATAATACCTTCTATACATTTAGACCGACTACTACACAGGCAGGAACTAAATGTGAAGGTGCTCAATTTACATCAAAAATAAATATACCACACAAGGCTTGTCGAACAGCACAATGCACTTCAACTTCTCCACATTCAAATCACCAAAGGCAAAATCTCATACCAATTCCTTGCAAGCTATACGTCCCCCCTCTATGACACAGGAAACCCATAACATGTATTTAAACTTATTGGAAACACTCGCCATTCAACCCATTACCATATTCATGGGCAACTTTAATTACCCCACTATTAACTGGGAATCATATACGATACCAAAATGTGCAGGCACTGAGATTCCTAGATTTTTGTAAACACAAATTCCCTGGGCCAAAATGTCAATAATCTTACCAGGGGCACAAACATACTGGATCTGGTCCTCACTAATATGGAAGTGCTGCACAACTCCTAGTGTTAATGTCTTCTCTAGTAAGGTCAGACCACAAAACGGTCTACATTAGAAGTAAAACTAAAATTCAGAACTCTAAGGCTAACTTCCCACTACTAGGTGATAACATGGCAAAATTCCAAGCCTCCATAAACTTGAGAACACTACTGCCTATGCAGACCTGTTCAAAGAAACCCTGTACAAGTAGTAAGTAGCTGCATAGAGGCAGCTGTACATCCCAGGAATAAGAAAAAAATTAACTGAAAAAACAACCCACCTTGGTGGAATCTCATCATTCTTAGGCTGCACAACAAAAAGAAAATCCTGGCAAAAATTAGGAAGTGTAGCACCCAGCAGGATAAAAGCACTCTCATCAAACCACGCAAACAACTAAGAGGGCAAATAAAGTCTACCAAAGCCACTTTTGACATAAAGTTGTCCTTTCAGGCCAAGGACAACTTCAAGGCATTCTTTAGCTATGTAAAGCCAAAGAAGAACGTAGTCCAAACCAAAAAATGGAATTTATTGAACATAAAAACCACGAATTAAAACCATGAATTGACCTAGGTTTTGTCTTAACAGTAAGACTTCTTAAGAATACTAAAATGTTAAAAAGCCACACTTTAAATAAATGAACACACCCCCTGAAACAATCCAATCAATTAATCATCCATTTAAAAACTTCTTAAAACAAGACATAGACTAAAACCTACACATATATACAATATGGGTTCATGTCAGTACACCGACAAGTCGGGATATCGACATTCACTCCACCGACACATGAAATAATCAAAACCGCAAACACGGACATTTAACAGGTAAAAGGTTTACATTTCGCTAATCATGCCTACCACACATGCATAACACTGCCACACTTACTAAAACATGGTAGGCATGATTAGCGAAATTAAAACTCTTACCTGTTAAATGTCCGTGTTTGCGGTTTCGATTATTTCATGTGTCGGTGGAGTGAATGTCGATATCCCGACTTGTCGGTGTACTGACATGAACCCATACAATATATATATATGTGTAACGTATATAACTGTTAAATAAACATAAATAAATATATTAAATATATATATATATATATATATATATATATATATATATATATATGAAAAAACCTTGTCAAGACTTCCCGGTAATATATTTAAGCCTAAGTATAGGCATTATAGAACAAAAATCAATGAGACCGGGATAATTTTGTGCGTCCAATTTAATTTGCCACCCAAGTTCACATAAATCCAAATGGACATCTAATATTTTTCCTTGAAAATCATGTTTAATTTGTTGCAACACACAAAACTTGAACTCGTGTGTGTGGAGTTACTAGCAATATGTCTAGCTAAGGCATTTGTAGATTTAAGGTGTTTAATATCCACAAGATGTTCTCTAACCCTCTCCCTAAAAAATCTACAAGTTTTCCCTATATAAAATGCCGGACATTGTTGACATTTTGTCAAATAAACCACATTCTTAGAAAAACAATCAAAATGACCTAAAATATAAATATGATGTCCACAGGACGAATTAAATTACATGATCAGTTTGTTTTTAAATAGAGGGTATTCCAAAAATGTATGCATGGAATTATTTAATGAGGTTAAACATAAAAGGGATAGAGGTATTTATCAACCTATTCTTAATTCTAACAATACAGCCAATTATATTAGGAAACATAATGGTGGGGATCAATTGGCCTGGTCTCCATTAATGTTTATTTCCACATACAATGGAGACTCTGAGTGGTTAACATATATGATGAGGAAGAATTGGGGCATATTACAACTTGACAAAAATGTTGGAACCGAGTGGGGTTCAAGTCCCACTTTTATTTTTAGGAAAGACCTTACATTTAAAGATATTTTTGAAAGGTGTTCTCTTTCTAAGGCTTTGTCCACTAATAGGGTTTTAGGTAATTTTAAGTTTGGGAGATGCTCGATCTGTCCATTTATATTGCCAACAGGCCACAGGTTTACTATTAACAATCATCATATTTACATTTTAGGTCATTTTGATTGTTTTTCTAAGAATGTGGTTTATTTGGCAAAATGTCAACAATGTCTGGCATTTTATATAGGGAAAACTTGTAGGTTTTTTAGGGAGAGGGTTAGAGAACATCTTTTGGATATTAAACACCTTAAATCTACAAATGCCTTAGCTAGACATATTGCTAGTAACTCCACACACAAGTTCAAGTTTTGTGTGTTGCAACAAATTAAACATGATTTACAAGGAAAAATATTAGATGGCCATTTGGACTTAGGTGGCAAATTAAATTGGACGCACAAAATTATCCCGGTCTCAATGATTTTTGTTCTATAAAGCCTATACTTAGGCTTAAATATATTACCGGGAAGTCTTGACAAAGTTTTTTCATCTATATATATATATATATATATATATATTTAATATATTTATTTATGTTTATTTAACAGTTATATACGTTACACACACACACACACATATATATATATATATATATATATATATATATATATATATAGTATGTATATATGTGTAGGTTTTAGTCTATGTCTTGTTTTAAGAAGTTTTTAAATGGATGATTGATTAATTGGATTGTTTCAGGGGGTGTGCTCATTTATTTAAAGTGTGGCTTTTTAACATTTTAGTATTCTGAAGAAGTCTTACGGTTAAGACGAAACCTAGGTCAATTTGTGGTTTTAATTTGTGTTTTTTGTGTTCAATAAATTCCATTTTTTGGTTTGGACTACGTTCTTCTTTGGATTTATTTGTTTTTTCTGGTTCCTGGTTTGTTCTTATTCTTTAGCTATGTCCACAGCCTCAAAGGCAATACACAACTGTGTGCAGAGCTCATTGTTAATGGAGTCACCTATACTGAGCCAGAAGATGCAGCAAACCTACTGGCAGGCAAATTAATCTCTAATTTTACCTACCTCTCCGTTTCAACCTCCCCTCAAGAAATACCATCAAATATAACTCCCAATACTATCACTAGAGAACAAAGTCCTCAATGCTCTCTCCAAGGCTGAGAACATCATCCCAGGATACCTTCAAAATATTATGAAAGATGAGCTATCAGCCCTCTGGAACTGCTGTTTAACTGTAGTCTCCAACAAGCTTCATGCCTTATGAAGGCAGAACAGTAACAGTCATCCCTCTGCACAAAGGTGGGCCATGTATACACCCTGGAAACTACAGACCCATAAGTCTCACTAGTCTCACATGCAAAGCCATGGAAAGAATTACCATGGAAATGATCAATGGTGATATAGGAAGCCTTCAAACACCGGACCCAACCCAATTCGGCTCAGTCAAACCAACCTTCTTTGAGAAGGTCACCAAAGCAGTGAATGAAGGCAAAATGGTTTACACTGCCTACCCTGATCTGGCCAAGGCATCTGACATAATACCCCATGTGGGGACGGTTGACAAACTCAATAGGTTAGGTATAAACTCTTATGTCACCCAGCAGGTAGCCAACTGGCTCTCAGACAGGACCAAGCAAGTTAGAATTGTAGAGTCCACCTCTACAAGGAGGCCAGTTACAAGTCCCTCAGGGATCAGTCCTGGGTTCGCTTCTTGTTAGCATTTACTTCTCTGAAGTCAAGGCCAATGTCAAGGGCCTCTGGCTGACTAAATTTGCAGATAACTGCAAATTAGGAGGAATCACAGAATCCCCCACCGACACAAATGTTCTCCCATAAGGGCTGACACAGACAAATAACTGGTGTCAAAGCCATAGACAAACTAAATGCCAATAAATACATAGCAGTATCCTTCCAAAAGTCATCCACCCTTGGTAACTACCACATTGACAACACATCCCTAAGAGATGACCCAGTAGTCATGGACCTGTGGACACATGGTCAAAGGCTAGATTACTGTCTACCATGTGTCTACAGTAGTGAGGAAATCATTCTATGTTGTGCAACTCATAAACAAAGATATGGCATCTACGTCCAAGGAGGGCATTGTTCCACTGTTTTCAATATTCGTCAGACCTATCACTGAGTATAATGCCCCTTTCAGTATTTACCTAACCAGGCACATCCAACAACTGGAATTTCCACAGAGGTTCTTCGCTAAAAGAATACAGTACGTAAATAACATGTCCTATGCAAACCATCTCAAGGTCCTATCCCTGTATTCTGTCTCCTACAGGCTGTAAAAGGGACAGCTATGCCTGACATATAAAGCATTATCAGACCCCACCCTGGTGGATCTCTTGCATACGTGCAAAACAAACAGCACCAGAATTACCCATTCTAAAGACTTGCACCTTGAATTCAATATAAACAGGACCCACTGGAGAAACAGGTATGCATCACAGAGACTACCCCTACTGTGGAACGGGCTCCTACATCCATGTGAAGCAGAACTGATCCCTAACCAAATTAAGGTATGACCTGGACAACTGGATGGGTGACAGGAAATTCACCACTGGTTTGGCACCTATGTCTCTAATGGACGCATGCAACCTATAGAATGGTTCTTCTCTCATGCCCTTGCTTGTAAATCTTTCATCTCCCAAGCCCTTGTTTATACTTACCAAGGGTACCAGAACTTGTCAGAGATATGGGATGCATGGCTATGCTTAAAAAGACCCTTGTGGTCATTAGCCTAGTATACACCTATGAACCTAGACAGAGGGAGAGATGGGGAGAGAGAAATAAAACAGCCATTACTCAAACATACAGCCAATGTCACCTATAACACAGTTCTATAAGATGGTGCACTGCAAAATACTGCCTACACTCATAACACTATGACCCTATAGTAGGATGTGCAGGCAGGATAGCAGTGACACAAGCAGTATTTCCTTTCATGTGCACACAGGTATGCTATGTGGCACATTTGCAAATGTGAATTATTTTATCTACAAAGGCATTGCCTCTGTGTGGAGTTCTGTAATTATGGCTATGACATAGTGTCACCTAGTAATGATGCATGGGTTTAAAATTTACATGCATAACTTTAGCATGTACTAAGAGGCAAGTTTTATGGTTGTCATATGCATGTAAAAGTTCTCAGGTTATGAGGCAGTTCAAACAAAAGGTTTTCGTCCATGATCTAACAAAAGGTATGAACCACAAACCCATTAAACTTAAAATACTCCTATAACAAAGAGGAGATATCCATTCCAGATGATTCTTCTTCCCTCCAAAAACACAAGCATACCCTGATATAGTGCCACACGCTTTACTGAAGCATAAGTATACACTATGTCAGTACCTCAAAATACATCTTAGTACAACCTACAGTACCAAAACTATATCTAAGCAACTAAACAAAAGATATAACAATGTTACACATTGTGTGGAGCTACTGTGTGCAGTTAAACTGACAGATCATTCAGCTACCTATCAGACCACTGCTGCAGACAGGCCTTACTCTCACTGCTAGCATGCTATGCTAAAGAGTTCCTGTGTCCCATGCCCTGTGTGCGAGTGTAAAACCATCTCTACCAGTGCAGTGCTCTGTACTTATCTCATAACACTTGTAACCTCAGAAAGATGTTACACTTAGCATATTGTATGATAAATGTAACAGGTCATTCAATTATGTTCCTGAAATGCACACTTATGTAACATATATGCATTTGCACTACACAGGCAATCCTGAAGCTAGGGAGAAACACACACAGGAGCACATTCTGACACTAGGCATACATTCATAGTTTGATAGGTACTTACTAGGCTAAGGATCCATGAGGATCTTCAGAAGCCTAGCCACGCAATCTCAATAACTTTCTAGCACTAGTATATTTAGTCTGATTAACCCTGGTCACCTTGTATTATGACCAGAATAACCCAGGGGCTGGCACACATATACATGCCACCCACGCCCATAAGGGGCAAGGGTGTCATTCCAGGAGTTAAAAGTACAGTCGCCCAAGCCCTACTTACCTGTAATTGTAGACGTTCGTAGAACACACTGCCTTACTGGCATATGGGTAGTAGTGTCTTGCTATCCTATCTCTGACAGTCTAACAAAGCTCAGTGCTCCTCTCACTGCCTGTCTGTAGGTGTGAGAGATCAAAAAACTAAGTACAGGGACTGCCTTTCAGATCCACAGACAGGAGCCTTTCAGTTTTCTAGGGTCCAGCAGGAAGAGAAGATGAAAATGCATGCTTGTGAACACCTCCTTTTCCAAGCCAAAACACATACACACACACACGTACACACACACACACACACACACACACACACACACACACACACACACACACACACACACACACACACACACACACACACACACACACACACACACACACACACACACACACACACACACACACAAAATAAAAGCCATGGAGCAGCACTCAACAGCAACCCGGACACCAAACTATGCACATTCAACCAGGGTGATGGTGATTAGGTGCTGCCAGTACGGTAGTGTGTTCTACGAGCATCTACTGTTACAGGTAAGTACACCTTCCACAACTGTACTATGTTTAACAAAAACTTAATGGTACACAAGTAGATTCCTCAAAGCTTACGCAACCTGGGAGGAGGAAAGGTAAGTGTCCACGACCCCTGGAAATGGTCCTAATGAAGTCTGCTCTGGATTTAGAATGGCATTCAGCTTGTAGCACTTCATAAAGGTGTAGAAAGAAAACCAAGTTGCTGCATCTAAAATAATTCTAGAGGTCACTCCTTTCCAATAAGCAACTAAAGAGAAAAGGCCCTAGTGAAATGCATCTTTATCTTGCTGGATTTATTTTTCCACGCTGAGTATAACAAAAACAATACTAGAGGACAACCAATGTGCAATGGTTTGATTAAAGACAGGTTGACCCTTCTTTGCCCCTTGTGTAAGAAATAAAATGCTCTTCAGCCTTCCTGAAGGGTTTCATTCTGCCAAGGTAGTACCTGATCTACCAGTGCATATCCAAAGTATGAAGTATCCTCTCCCTTATTTCTAGGCTCTGGGAAGCACACAGGAAGATTAACAGAGTGATTCAGGGTGAATTCTGAGACTACTTTCTGCATGAAAGAGAGGCTAGTGCATAACACAATGCTATCCCTGTGGAAACTCAGGTAAGGTTGTACCACCATGCTAGTTTGCAGCCAGACTCGCCTTGCATATGTCAGAACAATAAACAAAACAATTTTCCACATTATGAACTTCATATGGAAAGATGGTAAGGTCATTTTTTTCAGAAAGCAGGTGAGAGCCTATGAAGGAGGAACTTGCTTGCAAGGGGGTCTCCTATCCAATCCTTAGTAACCAGGATTAAACACACACAATACCAAGAAGAGAGAAACACCACCAGCCACAGACTACTGAATTTCAAGTATTAATTCACTTCACAAGAATAAAATGGTTAAGCGCTTTCAGCCAACAATGTTAGCACTTAATCAGAACTCTGAAGTCCTAACCACTGTTGGATGAAAGTGCTTTACCATTTTATTCTTGTGAAGCGAATAAATACTTGGAATTCAGTAGTCCATGGCCAGTGGTGTTCCTATGCAATACTCCTTTCATAAGCTGTTTTACCAAAAGAGAAGGAAAAAAAGAGGGGGATCCACTGACAGAAAAGCAGAGATGGCCGTTAAATGTACCTTAATGAATGCATATAATAAGCCATCCTGAAGTAGATCACACAATTATTTCAAGACCAGATGGATGCCAACCTCAAGGGACCCTCTGTTCCAATTTAAGTACCACTTAGAAAACCTTATCCATTTGCAAAAGTAAGATTTTCCAGCAGTATGTTTTCTGGCCTCTTAACCTACTGCACATCCTCAAGCAAGTGGCTAAAAGGAGTCAAAACTGAATCACCCAAGCTGTGAGTTGTTGCTACTCCAAACTGGGATGACCCGTCAAACCAGAGACTGTGAGAGCAAATCAGAGTGTGAGGAAGTCTGTGGTAATTGCCCTTGGACAATACCATTAGAATGGAGAACTAAGATTGCCTGTGCCAACAGGGGGTGACCACAATGATCTCTGGCATTCCTTTCTGAATTTTCAGAAGTACCCTGTGAATCAGTGTAAACACATAAAGGAACATTCCAGTCTAAGGGAATGAGAATGCATCCATCCTTGAAACATGGCTGCAGGATGTCTGGAACACAATTTCTCCAGTTATTTGTCTTGAAAGAGGCAAACAGATCTACTTGTGATGACCCCATATCCGGACTAGATCCTGGGACACCACTGCCTTTATGCTACCACTCATACAGATCTGCCTAGGACCTTTTTAGTCTGTCTAACACAATGATTTTCTCTGATGGGATGTATAATGCCCGAAGAGTCAGAAAATGCTGTAAAGCCAGCTCCCAGTCCTTCACTGAAAACCAGCACAGAGGGTATGGCCTTGTACCCCCTTGTTAGTGGAAGTGCCAATATCACTTGTGGTGTTGTCTGTAACCATAACAGGAGGACCTAGAGTCTATAGGTGGTGAAGAACTTTCAAAGCACAGATCACCTCCTCCATTTCTTTGATACTGATGTCCTTCCATGCATCCTTGGGCCTCCAGGTGGCCTGCACTTGCACTTCCACAGACAAAACTCCCCAAGCGAATTTGAATGACTCCATCGGGCAGATTGTACTGGAACAGGTTAGAAGAATGGAAGACCTGGGTTGATACGAATCTGTGCCCTCCACCACTGTAACTCTTGTCTGAAGAAAGACAGCACCAGCAAGTAGGTGCTGGATCCAACAATTCTACATATACCACTGAATTTTCCTCATGTGGAGGCAGGCCAGTGGTATCAAAAGAATCATGGACGCCATTAGACCTAGAGTCCTTAGGAAATATTTTGCCTCCAAGTATCATAACCCCAAAGAAAATAATGCAGTATCAGCAAGTTTTTCTGTCAAAAATTCTAGATGAAACTTTTAAACAACAGCAAAGGCCTTACTGTGTTAGTGAAAGCAAAAACAGAAACTTATACAATATTTCTAATCAGCAAAAAACAGTTAAAGCAGCAGAATACACTATTCAAGCACTGACAGACAAAGCGAAGGAAGAAAATAAAATAAAAGGGGGGGGTTTATCAGAGCTCAGCAGCCGAAATATCCAGAGCACCACTGTCAGAGAGCCTTCTCTTACAGTGGTGCTAGAAAAATAAGAGTCCTATCTATGGGCCTGAAAGGCAGTCCCTGTACTTACAGGTGACTGGTTCATCACACCCACACACAGGCAGCGGGAGGAGCTCTGAGTTTTGGTAGACTGACTGACATAGGGTAGCATAGCACTACCTGTATGCCAGTAAGGCACACTATGTTTGTTTAACATCTTGTGGTTTCCCTTCCATTCATTCAGATTTTGCTTGAATAGAGTAAGAGATGTACTTTGCTTTGCATAGAGAGTAAGATGATTCCAGTGAAGTGGTATAATCTGTGACATATTTATCCCCTCTAGCATGTTCTACTTGCATAGGAGATTGAGAGGAAGGGGGGGCATTATTCATACATATAGAAGATATTACATACAGGATGTAGAGCAGACCCAATTTCTGGTTGTTTTTTTTAATGCAGTGTTTTATACAGATGTCAAATTTAAGCTGGTTGCCAATTATAGTATCAAGAAGTTTGGTGTATGGTTCAGCTTGGATACAGGTGCTGTCTTGAGAGGAGATGGTAAAGTTGGATTTGTGGTGGGAGAGAGATTTGGGAAGTAACAGTACGAGCTTAGTCTTTTTTGGGATTAAGTATGAGTTGGTGGTCAGTAAGCCACTTTTCCACAGATGAGAAAGTATTTTGGGTGAGAGGTTGGTGATGTTATCAGAGATAGAGATAACAGTAGAGTCTTTGGCATATTGTATGAGGGAGGAGGTGGTGCAGGAGCAGTAGAGTTTGTTAGTGAAGATGTTAAAGAGAAGAGGTCCAAGAATTGAGCCCTGAGGGATGCCAGTTTGGACAGGTAGGAAGGGACAGCAAGAGTACTGTCATCACACAGACTGGAGTCTATTTGAGAGAGAGCTTGAAAACCACTGGATAGTAGATGGAGAGAGATTAAGATCAGTTTGTTTAGGATGAGATACAGTATCAAAAGCTTTAAAGAGGTCGAGGAAAAGAGAAGATACAAGAAGATTTTTGTCCCTGGCTTCAGCAACAGTGTGGGTAAAAGATAGGAGGGCAGTGGTATGATTAGGACTGAAGCCATGCTGAGAGGGGGTTAGGTTTTCCTGGAGTAGTTATTTAAGGAGCTGGTTATGTATACATTTTTCTAGGATTTTGAAGAGTGGACAGAGAATGGTAATGGGTCTATAGTTAGATGGATATGTGGAGTTACCTCTTTTGTGAAGTGGGATGGTATAGAAAGATTTCCACGTATCGGCGACAGAGGCTTCTTGGATAGATCTGTTAACTAGGATAGAGACAGGGTAGGCAATAGAATGGGCTGCAAGTCTAAGAAAGAAGGGAGGGAGGTTGTCAGTAGAGGGAGAACAGGGTTTTAGTTTGAGTAGAAGGGATTTTATGTAAGCAGTGGAGACGGTTAAGAGAGAAAGACAGAGTTACTAGAGGTGCATGACATGTGAGAGAGAATTTGATTTTGGCTGTTTTTGGTTAGTTTATTAATTTATTCAATGAAATGGGTATTAAGCAAGGAGGCTGTTTCTTGGGGAGTGCCATCAGGATAGGGATTGGGAGTGGTAGGTTCACCAGGGTGTAGAATTTTATTGATCGAGTGCCAAAACTTTTTTTGGGTTTGACTTATGGGTGAATTGAGCATCATAATAGTATTTTTGTTATCCTTATTGATTTGCTTTTTTGAAAGGTTTTAGAATTCTTTATATATTTGGAGCCATTGTTTCCAATACTTGTCCCTTTCCTTCATGAGAGTGAGGGTGTCTAGAGAGCCAAGGAGAGTAGGTTGTTTTGCCTCTGATTCTTCTTACAGGGGCTAAAGAGTGGAGGATGGCAATGAAAGTGCTATTTAATTGCAGAACTGCGTCACTGAGGGGGAAGGTACTTAAGGTGAGTAAAGTTAACGGAATTGAGTCTATCATTAAAGAAAGAGAGATTGCAGCGTTCAGTAAAATGGTGGGACTTAGGCAATTGTAGGGAGTACCTTTCAACTCAAGTAGAGAGGTGGTCACTTAGGGAATGAGGTAGGGTAGTGGGGTTATGATACAGGGAGGGATCAGAGGTAAGTATCTAGTCTAGGGTGGAGCAGTTAGGATTCATACTATTATGGTGAGTAAGAGTTGAGATAAATTGATGGACCCAATGGAGGTTAATATGTTGGGTACAGGAGCAGTAGATAGTTTTTTGCCAGTCAATACTAATGTCTCCAAGTGTTATGGTTTCACAGGGAATATGCAGTGAGATCCAGGATAGGATAGATTCAAGGATGGAGATGTTGTTTCCAGGTATACATACACATATATTGTTGCAATACCAAATTTTTTATGGGGGTTGAGGTGACAGTTTAGAAGTAGTTCAGCAGGGTGGAAGTTAGGTAAAGATAAGGGAAGAGGGGATAGGTTGAGGTGCTTGGAGTACATTACTGCAACTCCCCCACCTTTTTTGGGAGCTCTGTCAGCATGATACATATTGTAGTGAGGAGGCAGTATTTCTGAGTCAGAGATATGTGGTTCTAACCAGGTTTCGGATAGGGCTAGTATGTGAGGGGTATATTTGGTGATCCAGGAATGTAGCTCTGTAACTTTGTTAGGTAAACACTGTATGTTACTTGCATAAATAGATATCTGTTTGGCTGGGTTGGTATTTGTAGTGGTTGTGATGGAAGGGCCATCATTAAACCTCTTATCTGCAATAATTCCTTTTCAAATACTGTTGGTAATAAAAATACTCTTGTTAACTATGCTATTTTCCTCATCAGTACCAAATTTATCAAATAAGCCTTTTTTTCTGAATGATAATTTATATATTCTCCAGAAAAGACATGTTTATTTTATTTCTTCTATTGTTTTTCCCACTGAATTTTACTTACAACTATTCTCAATTTTATACGCAACAAAGAAATTGCATTCATTGTCACCTAAATCTTTATTTTTCTCTTTATTTAAAGCTATCCCTATCACTTCTAGACATTGATTTGTGCAAATTACTTTTTTATCCATTTATTTTTGCAATTAGCATAATGTCATCTGCATATGTTAACAGGACTGGAATTCTTAACCCTTCACATGTTATACACCCTACCTCCTTCATGTTGTAATTTATTTAACGTGCTATCACACTCATAATTAATTCTAAGAGTATACAACTTACTGGGCATCCTTCTCTTACACCTCTTGGCTAATCCATCCAGTTACAAGTATTTTTACTTTATTATTCCTACACGCTGACATACACAATTTTCTAAATTACTCACTTCAACTATATTCGTATATGATCATAGGACATTAGTAGGCTATTGGCCCTGAGGCCCTTATAAGCCTAGCCAAGAGTTTAGCCTATGCGTAGACAAAATCAGCACCCGATGCCCCTGTCCAGCAGGGACACGGGTGGAATCCCAGGGATGTATTTTCTATTTCCCATCCAGATATCCAGATTTCATTATTACCCATATGATTTCATGTCCAGTTTTATCAAATGCCTTATTAAGGTGTACTGTCATGATTTACAATTTTCTATTCATATCATCATCCACAATTTCTCGATCATTAATAATTCTTGGCAAACCTCCTTTATACTACATATACTATCTTCCATAATATTTTTCATTTTATTCTCAAACTTCTTTTGTATTAATTTCATAAAGACTTTTATAATAAATTATTATTATTCAATACCATTAGTCTCCAGCTTTTTAATGGTCTTCTATCTTCCTTCTTCCATATGAATTTAAGTATCCCACTACATAAATCTTTATACATAAAACCTTCACTTAACCATTCATTCAAAATCTTTATTTATTTATTTTTTTTGCAAATCCCTTAAATTTTTATACCTTTCATACACTATTCCATCTGGTACTGCAGCCAAATCTATATTTACTTGTCCTTATACTTTATCTACCTCATATAAAGAAATTTCCTTTCCCAACTCCTTATTCTCTTTTTCTGTTAACATTTTGTTTTCCATGTTTCTTAAAACATTTCTTCCATATATTGTACTACACTAATCATAATGTTTTTTCCTGAGTTCTTTCGATTTCTTCTTTTACATTTTTTCTCTCTTTATACTACCATCTTTCTTTACTGATCTGCTTAAGTAACTCAATACTCTTCTTTTTCCTTGTAAAAAAATCTCTGCTTAGATACCAATTGTTGTATTTTTTTCTCAAATTCTTTCCTACAATTGTTTTTCTTTGTCAAACTACTCTATATTATGTTCTAAAACTTCCAATGCATCATTATTTACTCTTCTGTATTCTTCTCTGTCTACTTTTCTCACATCATACTGCCCGTGTAAAAACATGTTTTAAATATTTTTCCTTAACTATCATCCATCACTCAGACCAATGTTTTATAAAATATTCTCAAAGTAATATGATCTTTCCATAACTGTATTACTACTCTCTTTTCATCTTCATTCCATGCTTTCTCATTGTATCTTTTTTATTCCTTTGCCTATTTTTATATATTCCTTGTTTTCCTTTATCTCTAATCATATTACATGATATTCAGAAAATTCTGTTTCAACTACCCTCTTTCTCCTATAACAAAACCTTCTGATATTATAACATAATCTGTTTCAGTTCTAAAAATACCCTTTTGTAAGTCCATGAATTTTTGTCCCAAAGTTTTAACTTGCTACATCTTATAACGTTTAACATTTTCTTACATAATTTCCTTTCTTTTTATGTTTGCCTCTTAAATCATAATCAGTTTCCCATTATGATAATATTCATATTTATCACTACATAGTCTAAATTCTGATGAAATAAGCTTTCCTTTTCTTCACAATTAGTACAAACATACAATGTTTTAATTCTACATTCTTGTTCTTTTAATTTTAAATCTGCAATGCTTAATCATCCCATTTTACTAATGTTACACCTAATATCTTTAGTGTATTTTTTCAGAATATGGCTATTCCAGAACATCTCTCATTTCCCAAATTCCAGATTACCTTACCTCTCCATGGTTTCTCTGTTTGTAAGTTTTTGAAATTGGTAAAAAAATTGTGTCTTCTACTATAATTACATCTATATTACATGAATTATACCAGTCTCTATTCTTGCTATATTCTTAATATTATTCACATTTACAGAAAGCACTCTAATTTCCATTTCCCTTTTCCTTAGATTCATGGTTTCATATGTTCATAGCTAATTATTAGGCTAGCTGCCTTAATGGGCCATTCTAAGCCTAGCAAATTTCCCTCCCAAAGGTGAGAATCAAACACTGTACCTTGTGTTTGTGAGTCAAACACCTTAACCATTTTACCAACTCCCAACCATTAACTATATATGTTCTTTTTCATCCATTTCATTTCTTTTTTCTTTTGTACTTGTCCATTTAGATTTGCTTTTTCTTTTACTACTTTACCAAAAGGATTCTTTTTTTTCTTTTACTATCTCCCAATTTATGTCTTCACTTATTTCAGAGCCTTTTTATGCACTCTATTTTCCTCATCTAATTTTTCTTCTATTTCTACTACGTCTAACATTTCTTCTCTTTCTTCTTCCTTACTCATTTTAATTTTTACAACCCATAAATATCCAGTTTTGTTACATTTATAACATTTCAATTGACATTTTGTATAATTTCTCATTTACCTTGTAATAATTACTTATAAAATGTCCTTCATTTCCTATACTCCTCCACCTTTATCATGCTTGGTATATGTACATTTTTTTTCTCTTTCTACTTTTAATACAATATTACAATCCCCATCTGCCAGTCCATAAAACCCTTCTATCATAAACTTTTACAATGTCCAGTTCTTTATATAAAGTTTTCAAACATCCTTTCAAAGTCTTTCTTTCTACCTCTGTTGAAAACTGTACATGAATTTTCTTTCTTGTTTCTCTGTTGAATGTTGTTACTATATAAATACTCCATGGGTTACAGTC
Source organism: Protopterus annectens (assembly GCF_019279795.1). Classification (NCBI taxonomy): domain Eukaryota; kingdom Metazoa; phylum Chordata; order Ceratodontiformes; family Protopteridae; genus Protopterus; species Protopterus annectens. The sequence continues at coordinate 349,722,807 of NC_056740.1, forward strand.
TCTTCATATTCTCCAAGAAAATTTTCAATTGAAAAAAAAAGTCTCAAATATGTTACAAAAATATCTCTTCGTTAATAAGAATAAATGCTCTTACCTCATGTGCTTTTATACCCAAAGAAGCTATTAAATTGTCCCACACTTCTTACCTGTCCATTTCTTTGTCTTTACTTTGAATCCTTATCACTTACTTCCGTTTTTCATTTCTGCTACTCCCTTTTACCTTCTTTTACTCTCTCTGCATATGTTTTCTTTCCATCTCACCATTACTCTTCAGGATTGTCACTGCATCCTTTTATATTTTCACCATAACATTCCCCATGAAAACATCTCATTCATTTTCTGGCTCACTCTGCATCACCATTTCTTCAAATAAATTATCCTGCAACCCTCCTGACTAGAAGGTTGCAATTATACATCCATCATTTGCTGATTCATCTCTACACAGATTTTGTTGAAAAATCTCCTCAGAATCCTGCACATGTTCTCTGTTCTCAGTACTGGCTTTCTCCTCCATATCTCTCACCACTCCATTATCTCCTTCTCTCTCCATCTGCCTCCCTATTTCTCTGGGCAGTCAGTGTGCCTGGAACAGAAACAGGAAGTGCTCATGCAAAATGGGTCCCAGTCACAACAAGCTGGGGAAGTTCTCCCATGCTCGTGCCTCATTTCCCCTAGTAGTACAAAATATCACATTGGACCTCCCTTAAACAGAAGGCACTAGACTAGTGGGACTTACCCACTCAACAAAGGATGAATAAATAAAAAATAATTTGAACCGCTTCTCTTACAGTTTATGTGACTCCAGTGCTCTGGAAGCTCAGTCTAACCATCATTTCACATGGTGTCTCTATTATATTCCACCAGTTTAGTTCTTCCAGGGATTTCTTAGAACATCCCTTTATTGATTTACTTATAGATTTTTGGTGTCCATCTGCCTGCTGATCAGTGGCTCCACACAACTGATTGGCCCATTACTTCTGAACAGGATGCAAGCTTCTCCCAGCCCATTCATTCCCCATGAGGAGAGAGTTTTTCACATCCTGGCAGCCATTTGAGCATTTTTTGCAATGTTGCTTATTCTCACTCTTCATTGGTGAAATGGGTTCTGCATCACAATGAAGGGACTGCCTATGTCCTTTAAAAGCTGACATGCTTATTCCTGACATGCCTCCACAAGGGATACTGTGCCAGCATGGACGGGTCTAGCAATATTCCTCCACCAGGTGGAGGCCTGCACTTTGTGAGCCAGCCTACACCACTCCCCCAAAATGCCAGGTGACCACATGGGGAGGAGCCACTATAACCCTCCTTCTTATACAATTCTGCAGATGGAAGTCATGCATCAGCTCCCCACAATCGATTGGCCCATTTGTTTTTCAAAAGGTGAAAGCTGCTTCTATTCATTACACTTTAGAAGAGAGTTTATCACAGAGCAGTCAACCTGACAGCCATTCCACAAGGGAAGGTTTGGCATAATGGTCAAGGTCTTTACTTCAAGGCTTTTTAAATCATAGATACAAGATACAGGGTCTGATCCTGACCTCTAATTACTGGTTTGGCTTTTTAAGTCTGCAGAATAATAGCCTAATATTTACCTATGAACCTCTTTCTTGCCCACCCTCTCTTTCTGTTCCAGCTTCCTGAGACACTAATCTATCTTGGTTAGTCCAGTTTGCAGTCAGGGCTCTACCCCCTCTGTATCACAGAGCTGAGGCAACATTTCTTTATTGCTGCTTAAAGAATTCTATAACCTCCTGCTTTTTGCATTTATGACAAAGAGTCCTCTGGAGCACCAGGTTACCATAAAGGGAGGAGCCACCATAACCCCCCCCCCCCTTTCCAGACACGCACACCAACACAAGTTGTTTACCTCTTGCCCACACTCCCCAGCTCTCTCATTGTCCCAAAACAATAATCGATCTTTGGTTATCTGGGTCAAAGCCAGGGCATTGTAACCTTCATGAGTTACTCTTCAACTTGTCTTAAAAACTTATGCTTTTATGACTTTTATTTTTGTAACCCTGTGGAGCTTTTCTCTCCAAGCCACTGCTGAAGATTGGCTTTTGGCAGTGCCAACCAACCACAATAAACAAATAGTAAATATGTTAACTCACTTACTACATACAATACAAAGAACTTTGGTTTAATCTTCCAAAAAGATGACACGCTGGCAGTAACATGGGAATTAAAGGTTTTATTTATGTATTTATCCTTTGTTGACTGAGTTAGTCCTACTTGGCTAGTAGCCTCTTTTCAACAGAGATCCAATGTGGTTAAGTAAAGCTTCAATTGCTGAAAGAAACTATTACAAGTGACTTGCATCTAGGTGAAAGTTAATTTTGTAGTGGATATCCATCCAGATAAATCTTTCCCAAAGTTAATTTTGTAGTGGACATCCATCCAGATAAATATGTCACAATATATGACCTTACTCTTACATGCCAAATGGGATAAAATAGCTTGTTTATGTTTAGATACAGAAATTACAATGGTTTCCATATTTTACTCAGTGTCTGTAAGGGAGAACCAGCAACATGATGCATGACAGGTAAGGCATCATTTTAAATAGGACTTCAATCTAGATAAACTAGGCTCAGTAGACAACATCCTTGTAGCACATCTACCGAGACATACTACTTTGTTTCAGATATGAAAATATTTTTCATACTTGTGACAACTTCATAAGGGAGCAGGACAGCTGAAGCATCAACGATAAGCAGATGTCAGAGGTAACGTATAGGGCCTAATTTTTACTGATCATCGCCAAACATAATGATGGCTTATTTATGTTTTAGATATGAAAATTATGTTTTCTTGGGATACTACCAAAAAGCTGAACGTTAGTTCAGTGAATACAGAAAGTCAAACGGCAGTTAGTCAACTTCCGTGTTGCCGAACGTTAGGAGATCAAGGGTACATAGCAAATGCAAGGGTGCATTCGCTGATATGAACTAGATGTTATGCATAGAGTCACGGTGCAGTGCGGATTGGGAAATGTATCCCTTTCCTCATTGTAGTGCGATGTCGGAGTTAGAATATTTAATTTGCAGGGGGTGTGCACCCCCCACAGGGGGTTGCAGGAGGGCTTGCCCCCCTGCTAAAACATGAATGACAGTGTAGGTGTTTAATTTTGCACCTATTGTGCCATCACTGTTGATATTCGACATAAATGTCGAATCTATTGAATTCGATCAACAGATTCAACATTTTAACCTAATTAGTATGCAGGCAGTATGACGTCATTTTTGAAGTATTGAATGTTCATTTTTATGAACGTTGATATTTTGATAGTACCGTTTTCTTGTATTTGTTATCTCCATTAAGGAAGCACAGCAACATGATGTGTGAGATATCATTTTTAAAAGCAGACATCAGTCTGGACAAAACAGACCCAAAACATGACAGCCAGCAAGCACACCTGTAGAGATGCAATACTTTCTTATGTTTCAGATAGGATAATTAGGTTATTTTTTATATTTGTGTCAATATGAGTGTAAAGCAGCAGAGTAACCTGGTGGGTGGGGTAATGTTTTTGAAGATGGCATTACTGCACGTAAACTGGGCCCAAGGCATGACTTCTGTCGAGCATACCTAAAGAGATGTAATGCTTTGTCAAATGACAAAATTTATGATACCGGTCCACATCTCTGTAATGGAAAATGTCAATATGATGGACGATGCTACACTTTAAAACTGACATTGTTCTGCACAAACTGTTCACTGATATATATGACCTTTATCCATTACAGCTGCAGACATATATCAGTATGTCATAGTATCAGAAATACTTTTCATATGACTGTCAATATCTCACCAAGCAAGCATGGTACAGCACTGACTTGAAGTTTCATTCTGAAGCTTACCTGTAGATAAGCTTATAAATTACAGTTAGTGACTGGTGTGTCTAAACATTATGGTCACTGAAACACTAACTTGTTTCAAACACACACAAAAATATTCATAAAATCTGTGTTTATTTTCAAACATAAAAGCTTATTTGCACTGCTATGTCAACAACAACATCATTGCAAAGCTTTGTGTGTGCCAAACAGCTTTTGCATTTACATATTCTGTGTTGCTATTACAGTTAAAGAGTTATAAACATTTATTTCAGGTATGGCTGCAGTAATGGCTTCTCTGAAAATTACCTCATAATGCACCATTGTTCCTATGGAGAAAGTTAACAGCCAGACTTCCTGAGCTCTGTCAGAATGAAGGCATTAACTCAAAACAGGGGTAAGTAAATGATAACATATTGTTCCCCCATTATCCCCAATATTCCTGGATTCATAGACTGTTACAAGACTAACGACTAGGGGAGCTTTTTAAGCCTAGCCAAGTTTTCCTTAAAGAATAATGATGTCCTATATCCAAATAGGACACTGACGATCTGGCATTTATAAGCTAACATTGTCCATAAGGGACATCAGTGCCAAGTCTGGTGTAAATTTCCTATTCCCTATCCACTGGTCTAGGTTTTCCATAAATTGGGGAACAGACGAATTCAGCTTCACATGGATGGAAAAGCCTGTTCCATAGGAGGGGCACTCTCTGGGACACACCTCTCTCTCCATCATGTTCTGTTTAACACACAGACAAAATTCAGCTGCTTGCTCCTTGTACTTCTGGCACTCTGACTTATGAATATGTAGGAGATTCAGAAGTGTGGGTTTGTGGATGTCTTGTAAGCCAGGCATAGATCACTCCTCAATAATCTATAGGAAATGGAGTAGAAGGAAAGGGCTTTAAGGTGCTCTGCATAAGGCAGGCGTGTTATGCCTTGTATTCTTCTTGTAGGGAACCTCTAGGTCACTCTAGTTGCTGCATATGCCTAGTCAGGAACATACCGAAGGGAGCACTGTACTCTACAATTGATCTGATAACGGCAGAGCACAGTGGGATAATGACCTCTATGAGCTAGATGCCAAGCCCTTACTTATAAGTTGCACAGCATAAAAGGATTTCTTCACCACTTTGGCCATGTGGTGGTCAACAGTAAGGCTGCTGTTTACATGTGCCCCAAGATCACTGACCACTAGGTTGACTGCTGGGGCGTATTATCAACATGGTAATTAGTCAGGATGGTTGACTTCCCAATGGGTACAATTATGCAATTCTTAGTATTCAATTTAAGACCATGGATTTATCACTACTTGTTAGTAAGAAATAGACCTTCTTGAAGAATGATGGTGTCTGTAAGGGAGTAGATGATCATTCCAAGTTTGCAATTACCTGCAAACTTAGTTAGCCATAAACCTTCTGCATTTGCTTCCACTTCAGAGAAATGGATGCCAAAAAGGAGCAGGCCCAGTACCAGGCCATGGGGAACTCTGCTAGCGACTGGCCTCTTGGTGGAGGTGGCTTCATCTACTTTGACCTTCTGGGTCCTATCAGTGAGCCAGTTCATTTTCCAGTGGGTGATAAAAGGGTTTATACCTAAATCAGTCAGCTAGTCTATAATGCCTGATTGGGTATATAGTATAAAAAGCCTTGGCCAGGTAGAGGTAAGCTCTGTGCACAGGCTTACCTTCATCCAATGCTTTAGTGGCTCTCTAAAAAGTCAACCAAATTTAATAAGCGTGACTTTCCTTTAACAAAGCCGAAATGTGATGGGTCCTGAGTTTGTAGGTTACCTATATCCTCATTTACTGTGTCCATGATGATTCTTTCCATGGCCTTACATAAGACTTATGGACCTGTAGTTACCTGGATGAGTGGCTGGACCTCCTTTGTGCAGGGGAATGACTGTAGCCATCTTCCATTCCTTGGGCACAAAACCTGACTGTAGGCTCCAGTTGAAATGTGATTCAAGTGGACCAGAGAGGTCATGTCTTATACTATTTATTAAACATTCCAGAATGTTATAGGGGCCCATCGATGCAGTGTTTTCAGCCTTGAATAGTGCATTGATGATGCCCTGTTCCTTAGCAATGGTTCGGGAGGGGGGATTGTGGTATGCAGCATCTCCTCTGGACTCTCAGAGGGAGTTGAGGGAGAAATTTGAGCTGATCCTGTCAGCCAAAAGGGTTAGCAATGGCCTCTGGTTCAGTGTGGGTGATGCCATTTGCAATAAGTTCTGCACACTGTTGTGTTTTTCCCTGAGGTTACGGGCATAGCTGTAGACGTTGTCCTTTACCAGAAAAGTTATTTTTTCTTCAAATTTAGTCTTTGAATTATTAATTAACCTTCTTAACTGCCTGTTTAGATAGGTTAGGGGGCTTTTAATATGTATGGCTTTGTTCCTCCTATAACTGGCCAAGGTTTATTTATTTTTTTGAATAACAGGTTGATACTGTGACTCCACCAAGGTGGATTGTCTTCTGAGTTTGTCTTATTCTTAATATGAGCGGGCACAGCTCACTCTATACAACTATCAATACAGCTGTACAGAGATTTTGTAAATAACTCTGCATATACTATGGTGTTTACTGGGTTTCTGGGTGACTGGGATTTAGCCAAGGTGTCGCTTAGTTGAGAGAGGTTAGCTTTGGAATACTTCCTAAAGGTTTTTGGTTTCTCTGGATCCCCGGATTTAATTTTTATTTTAAGTAATACTGCCTTACAATGAGATCTGATGAGCAAAGACTTTACATCAGGTGAAGAACATCACCCCCCATGTTCATTAGTACAAAGTCGAGGATATTTGTACCCCTAGTAGAAAAACGGACCAACTGTTCCAGGATGTTGGTACTAAAGTTTAGGAATGGCTGGGCTTATAGATTAGAAGTGGTGTAGGATTCCCAGTCTTTAGAGGGGTAGTCGAGATCCCCCACGAATATTGTACTGTCCGGAATGGTGAGTGACTCTAATACACTGAGATAGGTAGTATGGGTTTCCAAAGACATGAAGGGGAAACTTAAAGGTTGCAAGGATATGGTACAATACCATGTTTACGGTGAGTTGCACATGTATGAGTTCCAGTGGTCATACATTTTAACTAGTCTGGATATGAAGTTGGTTTTAATATACACCAAAACTCTTCCACCTTTAGTTCTTTCCTGTGCTGTAGCTGGTCAAAAGGAGTGAAAGGCATTATAACCTTACATTGCTGGGGTAAGCTCTGTGACTTTAAACCACGTCTCCATTACTACACAGATTTCTACACTCTCCAGGGAAAGAAAGGCTTGCAGAGAGTGGAGCTTCTTGTTAAGACTTCTAGCATTGAGCAGTATAATTTTCAGTTAAGCCAGGAGGTTTATCATTTTGGCATTTTCTTAAAAATGCACTATGGAGATGGAAATGGTCTTTGCCAACATATGAAAGGCTAGAGGAGTTAAGTGCAGACCACTCCTAGCAAAGCAGAGTGGTCTAAATAGTCTAGTGTAGTGTCCCTCGACAACTTATACCAACAAGAAAACAAAAAGTAATGCCAACAGCCAGCAGCTAGTGAAGACTTTGGAATACTTGCCATTTTATTAACTAAAAAAGTCTACATAAAACCATACTTTAAAAACAATAAAAATGTTAAAACAAACATGTTGGATTAAGCGCTTTCACCCATGCTCTTGGATTTCTTCAGAATCATTTTAGTACTGTTTAACTTCACCTTTTTATATTTTTTAAATAGATAATTGAAAAACGTCATCAAACTTTGTGAGTTTTAATAACCCTTGCATGGATGAATCCTAAATAAGTGTATGGGAACATATATTTTGTTAAATATGACAGAGTCGATTCCTACCCCAATACTCATTCATCACCCTAAAATCTAATAATAAGGACATAAGTTACAGCCTTATCCTTTACTTAATATAATTCTGCTCCTGTTCCACCTGGCTGCTGGTGTTACTATTTGCTTTCTTGTTGGTATAAAGCAGAGTGGTCTGTCATCCATGTCCAAGGCTGTCAAATATTATAGCCCCTTGGACTGACACCAGAAGCTAAGTCAATTGTTAAAATTAATAATTTTCTGTTGGTAACGTGGCATCATCCTTGGAGAAGGTAGTATACTGCTCAGTGCCAGCCTCATACAGTACAGTTATGTAAAATATTACCATAACAGAAGATGTTCTTCTATTCACTGTTGCAGTAATCTTTACAATAAAAATCCCCTGCCTAGGCAGCCCGATGTCCAGCCATTAAACCAAAGCTTTTAGTTTGTAATGGGTATGCCGTACATCACACGTCACGCATGGCATAGGGCATAAAGGTGACATCCAGATGTATCATCCTCAGAACCGAAAAGCCCCAGTAGGAATGACAGGCTAAGAATATTTTCAGGTAACAGGCACATCCAGAAGGAAAAAAGGACTGGGGAGGAGGAAGGAAGCGAATACTGCAACAGTGAAGAGAAAGACCTCTACTCTTATGGTAAGATTTTACACAACTGTACAATGGCCGTCCATGTCTTTGTTACAGTATTCTTTACAATAAGGAGAGTACAATAGTTCAGGAGGAAGAGCCAGCCGAGCCCTCTAGGAAGCCATGGAAAATGACCCAGGCAAAAAACAGCTCTGGCCCTAGAAATCAAATCCAACTTACAGTGCTTGGTAAAGGAATGCACAGAATTCCAGTTAGGTGCCTCAAGTATACAGTTAGTATCGAAACCCTTGAAAAAAGCACCAGAAGATACCACAGCTCTAGTAAAATGAGTCTTAATAGAAGAAGGAAGGCTTTTCCCATGAAAAGAATAGCAAGAAGAAATGGTTTTAGATATCCAGGAAGAAACAGTTTGCTTGGAAAAAGCCAACCCTAAAGACCTAGGATGAAAACAAAAAACTGTTCAGATTTATGAAAACGTTAGTCTTACCTATATAATATCAGAGTTGTCCATGCAAATCCAAGGTGTGCAAAATCTTCCCACTAGCAGACTGTGGAGAAGGGAAAAATGTGGGCAAATGAATAGACTGATTAAGAGACATCATTTACCATCTTGGGCATAAAACACACTCTGTCCTTATGAAAAACTAAAGAGAGGAACAGTCATGAGGGCTGGCAGCTCAGACACCTGTCTGGCAGAGTTAAAGGCCAAAAGAAGAACGGTCTTCCATGAGCAATGTTGTAAGGAAGTTGAAGCTGCAGGTTCAAAACGAGCCTGATTCAATTTTTCTAAAACAAAATTATGATTCTAGGAAGAAGAGAGAGGCTTCCTGGGAGGCCTGATGTGAAGGGTGCCTTTAAAAAAAACTGTTTGGTCTCAAATCTAGAGGCCAAAGGGAGAGTCAAAGGCAGATAAGCAGAAATAGCTGACAGATGGGCTTTAACAGAAGAATATGCCAACCCACCACTGAGCAGTTCACACAAATAAGAGAACCAAAGGAACATCCACAGTAAGTGGATCCAGGTTAAGAGAAACACACCAAACAGAAAAATCTCCTCAATTTGGACAAATACGATTTTCTAGTAGTGGGTGTCCTGGCCTCCTGCAGAACCCAAAGCACGTCCTCAGAAAAAAGGTGTCCAAAAGCGATCAAAACCCTGTCACCCACAATGTTAGTTGAAGAGTGGACAGGTGGGGATGAATGAGAGACCCCTTGTCTTGTATGAGTAGGTCCACCCTGTGAAGTAACTTGTGATGACTGCCCTTGGCAAAATACAAAATAGGGAACCAATGCTCTCTGGGCCAAAAGGGAGTCACCAGGAAGATTTTGGAAGCATCCTTTTTTATCTTTAACACCACCTTCTGAATTAGAGGAATGGGAGGGAAGGCATAAAGAAACATCCCCTTCCAAGAAACAGAGAGGGCATCCACCTTCCAGCCCACAGGACATGGGACTCTGGTGGAAAAAGAGAGGAAGTTGTCTGTTCAGAGGGGAGGCAAATAGATCTTCTTGAGGAGTACCCCACTGGTGGACAATGTACAGAAACACATCCCTGTGAAGCATCCACTCTTGGGACTGTGTTATGGTGCTATGGACCTGCTCAAATAATCTGCCACTATATTTTGATCTGAGGGAATGTAAACTGCCTGATACTGGACAGCTAGATGCCAAACCTGGACCGCTAATCTGCAAAGGAGATAAGACCTTGTCCCCCCTTGCTTGTTGATATACCACATCACTGTGGTATTGTCTGTGAGAATTTTGAGGGTTCCTGGAAGGAAGAGAATGAAAAGCCTGAAGAGCCAAAAGAAGAGCTCTCAACTCTGACACTGATGTGATCTTTCTTTTGTCAAAAAGATCATAGGCCCTGCACTTTCAGAGGACCAAAGGAGGCCTCCCATCTCACATCCGAGGCATCTGTGAAGAGCACCTGAGAGGGGAGTGGAGGTTGAACAGGAAGCCCTGGGTTGAAGGACTACTGATGGATCCACCACTATAGGTCCAGCTTGAGGCATGGAAGAAGACTGCCTAGAAAAGGATGAGAATGTTGAAGAGAAGCTGACTTTAAAAACCACTGGAGCTTTCTCATATGGAGCTTGGCCAGAGGAAGTATAGGAATGGTGGAAGCTATGTAACCCCGATCCCTCACAAATTCCTGGCTGTAACTGAAGCCAAATGAAGAAGGGATTTACAGAAAGCAATCAGGGTTAAAGCCTTGGGAGGAGACAGGAATGCCAGCATTGGAACAGTCTGAAGCCTGCACCCCAGAAAAACATGATCCTGAGGAGTCAGGAATAATTTTTGGAAATTTAGAGTAAACTCCAGGCTTTGCAGCATGGAAATAGCAAAATGTTGATGCTGAAGTAAAATTTCTGGAGAAAAAAACCTGAATGAGCAGGTTGCCCAAGTAAAAAAAAGACATGTATCCCTCAACCTGCAGAAAGCAATCACAGAAGTGAGGCATTTGCTGAAGACCCTTTGGGAAGTGGAGAGGCCAAAAGGCAAAGCAGAGAAATGAAAATTCCATGAAACAACAGAGAAATGTAAAAACTTCCTGAAAAGGGATGAATGGAAATGTGTAGATAAGCATCCTTGAGATCCAGGAAAACTAGAAAAGCCTGAGGAAGTAGAAGAAGAAAATGGTTTGAAGAGATACCATCAGAAAGGAAGGGACCTTCAAATAGTGTTTAGTTGAGAAAGATCCAGAACTGGTTTCCAGGTGCTTTCTTTCCTGGGGACCAAGAACATTCTGGAGTAAACCTCCCACCCCCCTGAGCTGGAACTTCTTTAATTTTTCCTTGAGCCTACAAGGCCCTGAAGCACCTCTGGAAAAAAGGGGCAGGAATTCCTGAGGAGGCAGAGGAATGCCCCCCCAAAAGGGGAGGATCCAAACTATGTAATAATCCTAGCGAGTTAAAGAAAGAACCCAGGAGTCTTGGATGACCTTTAACCAAATAGGAAGGAACAGGGAAAGATATGGACAAAGAGGAAAGTGACTGAGAACAAGACAAGGATAGTCAGACAACACCTGGTTTGGCAGGGAAATGAGGCTACGGGGGAGGGTGAGACAAAGGCAGGCTTTTTGGGGTAATTCCTTTGAAATTTGGGAACAGGTGAAAAAAATGCGCTTCAAATCCTGTAAGGCATTACTTTTTTCTTGCATGTACTTAACTCTGCAGCAGCAACAAACAAATGCTTATTATCCAGAGGGACTACTATCAAATTAGCCTAGATACCATCAAGCAAAAGTTGAAGTCTGAGCCAGTAATACCTCCTCAAAACAGATCCAAAAGTAGCAGCCCTAGATGAAGCATCAGTTGTACCACAGCTGCATTTAATAGAATGGCAAATTGGAAATATGTCCCTAGCAAGGAAAGAGCAGAGGCCTTCCTCTCAGAAACAGGAAGATCTGAAATAGCCTGACAGGCCTGAGAGAGAAGAACAAACACATATCTGGTCTTATTTGTTTGATAGCTCACATATCTAAAGGCCAGGATAGCAGAAGTATACAATTTCTTACATAGCCTCTACATAGTTCTGCTGTCCTTTGTCAGAGGAAAGCAATTTTGCAGAAAACAACACTCTGGAGGATTTATCAGAGGCAACTGATTACACAGAAGGGTCAGCTGAGGGGCACTTATAAAGAAACTTTCAATCATCAGGCGATTTGGGGGGGACAGGGAACTGAGAATCAGGAGCCTAAGAAGCAGTGGAAAATGCATCCAGCAAGGCAACTAGAACAGGATGAATAGCAGAGGGCCTAACAGACTTCATTTGCAGAAACTCATAGTACCTCTTCTGAACATCAATTACCAGAGCACAGTCCCATGTGAAAAACTCCACGCTGTGTGTGAAGTTAGATCCATGCTGGCCGCTGAAGCAGTTGAGGCAGAGGAATCTGACAAGGAAACTGGACAATCCTCCAGGCTTTTACTAGATTCAAGAGAGATGTCTGGTAGAGGCAGTGCAGCTAAAGAATTTGACCAAGCTTTCTTGGTCTTCTTCGCAGATGGCTGGCCCTCAGGCCGGGAAGATACTTTCATAGTGTCTTTAGCCAACAGTTTAAGTTGTTGGTTTTCTACAGAAATAGCTATGGCAGAAAGCTGACTACACAGCATCTTAGGGACGAAAGCTTGGCAAATTGCACAAGATGTATGGTCTTGGAAAGCACCTAAGCAAAACAAACACTGATAGTGATAATCTTTATGGGTAATCTGTCTCCCACACTGGCATTTTCCCTTTCTGGAAGACATGAAACCAACAACCAGAACAAGGCAAACAATAAGAAAATCCAAAAAAAAAACAATGGAGCACCTATCTGAAAATGGTTTGGTAACCAGTAGACAAACAAGCGTTCAGTCTGATGATGGAAGAAGGTATTCAAACTGGCAGCAAAGAAGTTCTGAAGATAGTATGTTCAGATATCACCTTTATGCACTACTCCATGCATGTGGAGCATAAGTGTGATGTACAGTGCATCCATTACAACCTAAAGGCTTTGGTATACTGGTCAGACATCAGGCTAACCTAGACAGGGGATCCCTATTGTAAATAATACTGCAACAGTGATATGGAAGGGCATCTGTCTGAGACACAATCAGTGAGCTTGATCATGTCTCGCTACATAGAGTTGAGAGGTACATCTCAGGTCATTAACACCTGCATGGACTATGACTACTGATCTACTAGGGAGATATGAGGGAAACAATTACTGAATAAGTCAATAAAACAAGAAACTTGATTAGCAAAGCTCAGCTATGCGCAAACTAGATACTCTAGTTAAAAAAATCTGTCTAGACAGTAATGCCATAAGAGTGCAGACCACAAACCTTCTTAAAGTAAAATAACTGGTTTGGAGTTCATGTGCTTATACTAGAACAAAGACACTTTTAGAGTAACAAACACAATAAGCCTTCAACCAACAATTCCCAGCTCAGAAGGGTGTAAGCTTCCTCTCCTGGCATAAGAGTGTAGACCACAAACCTTCCTTATGTGAGATAACTAGTTTGAAACCAAAGTGGTTAAATCAGGCTACTACTAAGCTAAAAAAGTAGGAAGAAGCACAAATACAGTAAAAGCAGATGAATAAAGTGCATTTTTTTCAAGAAGTAGGAAGATAAGAAACAGAAGATAATTCAAGTTTAAGAGACCAAGGGGAAGAGCGTCCCCAGTTGATCTCGCAGTGTTCAATATAATGAGCTGCTGAGATGAGACTGGGAGACAGAAAACAGCAAGTAAAATAAGCACTAACTAAAATCCTTAGTTATGCTCTCTCTTGCTCAACTTAAAGTATCATCTTCTCAGTCTGAATTTTTTTTAAAGTTTATTTGGCTTGCGTACAAGTCCACTAACTCTGTATTTCCTTCTTCAGTACCCTGTCACGAGGTGGAAAAGGTAGCTTCGTCCCCTAACAATAATGGAAAGTACAGTTCTGGAAGTTGAACTTACCATAATAGTAGATGTTCGAATGATCACTGCTGCTGTAGCCTTACCTATATGGGTTATATCATGATAGGGATACAATAGCCAGCCAGCTTCCAAAGCTTCAAGGCACCTTCCATGTGCCCCAATTATCGAGCAGCTTCACCTGAGCTAACTAAAAGACAAGTTTGAGCACAAACTCTTTCAGAGCTTTCCTGCCAGCACAGAGGGAGACAGAGCCCTGAAAAGACAATGCTAGGAACACTAAAGCAGTCAGTCAATAAATAAATAAATATTTAAATAACCAAATTCTGGCATAGAAATAAGGGGGGTGGGTGGAGGGAGGGAGCAGCTACTGCAGTAGTGACCACTCAAACATCTACTCTTATGGTAAGTTGAACTTACACAGCTGTACTGCATTCATAACACTTACCACTGCTGCAGTAGCCTTAGCTATATAGGTAGATAACCCTAGCTTACTACATTTGGGAAGGTATAAGGAAAAGAGTCCATGAGCCTCTGGAAAATGGTCCTAGCAAAGCTTGATCTGGACCTAGAGAAGGACTCAAGCTTATAGTGTTTTGTAAAACTATGCACACAGGGCAAAGTAGCAGCTTCTAGAATACTTGAAGGCAAGGCCCTGGTAGACTGGGTCTCGACTATGCCTGGAATAGTTTTGTTATGGTGGGTATAACAACTATTTGGAAAAAAAGTCTGTTCAGACACAGGTTGTCCCTCATTCTTAACTTCAACTGATCTAAACATCTGAAAGATTAAATTCTGTCAGTACAGCACCATAATTGTCAGTGACATCCAAGATATGCCGTACCCTCATTTCTCCCTCATTTTTAGTTTCAAAAAAGAAAATGAGGATATGGATAGTTTGGTTTAAAGTAAAAAAAATAGGCATAAAAGAAAGATTAGTTCTCAAAGAAACTCTGCCCCTATGAAACAGGAAATAGGGTTCACTCGCCATAAGAGCTTGTGACTCCGATACCCTTCTTGCAGAGGTCAAAGCAATCAGTAAAACTTTTTTTCATGTTAAGAACCTCAAGTCAGTCAACCAGATTAAATGGTTCAAATGGAGCAAGTGTTACCTTCTCTAATATAAAATTACGATCCCAAAGAGGGGCCACCAGCTTTCTTGGAGGCCTCTTATGCAAAATCCCTTTCAAGAACATTTTGACATGATACTACATTTAAAGAGGAGGATCCATGGGCAGACATGCTGAAATGGACAATAAATAAACCTTGACAGAGGAAAAAAAGGCCATAAGATAGTAACTCACACAAATACTTTAAAACCACAGAACTAGCCCAGAACATGTGCTGATTATTTTGTTGGCACCAACTAGAAAACCTTTCCCATTTGCTAATATACAATCTTCCAACAGCAGGCCTTCTTGCCTCCATTAGCACCTGTTGCACATCCTTAGTAAATAGTTGCCTAAAAGGAATGAAGGACCCATCATCCAGGCAGTCAAATGAAGAAGATGACTGATGTCAGGGTGTATAAAAACACCCCTGTTCTTGTGCAAGTAGATACACTCTGAGGAAGCTTGAGGTAATTGCCCCTGGCCATTTCCAAAAGAAGGAAGATCAACAGTTGCCTGGGCCAGAAGTGAGACACCACAATGATCTTGGGGGGATTCCTTCTGAATATTCGTAAGTACCCTGGATATTAGTGAAAAGAATGGAAAAAGCATATAGGAACATTCATATCCAAGGAAAAGGAAATGCATCCATCTTCCAAGCCTTATTACATGGAGTTCTGGAATAAGATCTTGCAAGTCACTGTCCAAGAGGAGGCAATCAAGTTTACTTGAACTCCCCACAGAAAGATCAAATCTTGGGAGACCACAAGATCTAGTTTCCATTCACGAGGGTCTGCTCTGGTCCTGTCCAGCTTGTCTGTCACACAGTTTTGCTTTGACAGAATGTAGAATGCCTGTAGAGTGTGACTGTGATATGAAGCTATATCCCAAGCTAAAGTGGCTAGTCTGCAAAGGGGACAACAACTGGTTCTCCATTGCTTATTAATATACCATATGACTGTGGTATTCTCTGTAACCTCTTGAAGAGGTCCCGAAGCTGAAGATGGCTCAGAATTGAGTACTGTGATCAGGGCAAGCATTTCCTTGATATTTATGTGCTTGTATCTGTCCTTGGTGTCCCACAACCCTGCACTTTTATTCCTCCTGAAACTACTCCGCAAGCAAAGTCCAAAGTGTACATGTTACCGGACATGAACAGGACATCTGTTGTCTCAATCAAAATATTTCTCTTCTGACAAACACCAGCACTGGGATATGAAATGATAAAGGGTATTGATGCTGGGACCAAAGAGATTTCAGATACCACTGCATCTTTCTCATGTGGAGTCTTTCCAGGGGTACAGGGAGAAACAAAGATGCCATGAGACCTAAAATGCTCTCTCTAATGCCAAGAACATTGCATCAATAGGCCCAGACAATATCCCATGAAGCTTTCGATACAGAGTGAAACATTACCCATCAGGCTTTCTGGAACTGCTATTTAACTGCAGCCTCCAAACAAGCTTTGTGCCTCAAGAGTAGAGAAAACCAACAGTAATCCCTCTGCACAAAGGTGGGACATCTACAGACCCTTGAAACTTCAGACTCATAAGTCTCAATAGTTTTGTATGCAAAGCATGGAAATTATCAATAATGACATAGGAAACCTCCAAACGCTGGACCCAACCCAATCTGGCTTTGACAAGGGCAGGTCAAGCCTATTCCACCTGGGGGACTTCTCTGAGATGGTCGCCAAAGCAATAGATGAAGGCAACATGGAATACACTGGCTACCTTGACCTGGCCAAGGCATTTGATACAATATCCACTCGGGCACTGTTGATAAACTCAAAAGGTTAGGTATAAACCATTGCGCCAGCTGATGGATAGCCGGCTGGCTCACAGGACTGAGGAAGTTAGACCAGGGAAGTCCAACTTTACAAAGATACCAGTCATAAGCGGATTCCCTCAGGGATCGGTCCTGGGACCACTCCTCTTTGGCATTTACTTCTCTGAATTCAAGGGCAATGTCAATGGCCTCTAGCTGACTAAATTTGCAGAGGACTGTAATTTAGAAGCAGTGATAGACTCTCCCAACACAAATGTTCTCCAGGAAGGGCTGACACCAAAATAGCTGGTGACACAGCCACGGACTAATACGAAATGGCACAACATGCATAATAGTTAACAGGTATGGATGACTTCAAAAAAGGTATTAACATATTAACACACCCTTAAGAGTTGACCCAGTGGTCAGGGACTTGGGGACACACACAGACAGCAATCTAGCCTTTGACCATCATGTGTCTACAGTAGTCAGAAAATCATTCTATGTTGTGCAACTTATAAACAAAGGTATGGCATCTAGGCTCAAGGAAGTTACTGGTCCACTGTATTCAGCATTCATCTATCACTGAGTACAATGCCTCTTTTGGTATGCACTTAAACTGGCACATCCAACAATTGGAATGTTTGCACAGGTTCCTGGAGGGACAGTGAGTTTTTCCAATACAAAGTTAAGGTCCCAGGCAGGGATTGGAGCTCTCCTGGGTGGCCTCAAGTTTTTGGCCCCTCTGAGATACTGCTTTAGCAGAGGATGAGAGAAGGGGGGGGGGGTTCTGTGTTGTAATGAGCTGAAATGGCTGAGGCATGGATTTGTATGGAAGAAAAAGGCCCTTGTGAAGCATCTCAGTTAAGTATTGCAAAATCTGAGGTAAATTGGGCACTGCTGTGCTCATCCCTTGAGATTGATTCCAGGCACAGAATCTTTTCCATTTGTCAGCATAAGATTTTCTAGTACTAGGTCTTCTCGCCTCCAAAATGACATCCATCACAGGTTTGCTGTGAGATGCTAAGAGGGAATTTAAGTGATTAGCCAAGCTGCAAGATTCAATGTTTGAAGCCGAGGGTGCAGAATTTGGTTGTTCTGCTGAGACAGTAAGGAAGGTGTCTGAGGCAGGTGCCATGGAGAAATATGTGACAGACTGCGTAGGAGTGGGTACCAGTGTTGGCGAGGCCAGTCTGGAGCAATCAAAATAATTTTTGGTTTGTCCTGTTTGACTTTTAGTAGAACTTTGGAAAGAAGAGGCAGAGGGGGAAAGGCATAGACTGATAGGTTTTCCCATCTGAAGGACAGAGCATCCACTTTCCAGGCTTTTTTGTGAGGAGTTCTTGTGCAAAATTTGACCAACTGGTAGTTCTGGGGTGAAGCAAAAAGATCTATGTCTGGGCTCCCCCATTTGCATGTCAACATGTTGAAAACCCGTGGTTCCAGTTTCCATTCGTGTGGGTCCATGAGATTTCTGCTTAGTTAGTCTGCCAAAATATTTAGCTTTCCTGGCAGGAATTGAGCTTGTAGTTGTACTTGATAGCTCAAGTCCTTGTTCCACAGTGCCATGGCTAGTCTGCAGAGGGGGTAGTAATGTGTACCCCCCTGCTCGATTATGTACCACATAACTGTGGTGTTGTCCGTCTTTACCATTAGTTGTCCTGGATGAAGCCAGTCCTTGAAGGCTGTCAGTGCATTCTGTACAGCTAGCATTTCTTTTTGATTGATATGAAGGTGTATTTGATTTGGGCTCCATTTGCCCTGAATGCACTTCCCTGCCAGATGAGCCCCCCCATGCATAATCTGATGCATCTGTAGTTGGGGTTTGGACGGCAGGGGGTGGTGTGAATGGCAGTCCCTTGTTTTGGTGGCAGGTCTCTGCCCACCATAGGAACTCTAGTTGCAGGCAAGGTATGATAGGAATCATTGTTTCCAGGCTGTGACAATGCTGACTCCATAAACTTTTTAAGTACCACTGAAGTTTCCTCATATGCAGTCTTGTATATGAAATTAGAAGAATGCAGGAGGCCATGAACCCCAAGGCTTGCAGTATTTGTCTTGCAGATAGGTGGCCACAAAAACCCTGCTGTTTGAAGTAAGTCACCAAATGAATTTGCTTTTCTGGTGTAATGAAAGCCATTTGGGCAGTTGTATTCAAACTTGCACCCAGGAATGTAATTTATTTGGAGGGTACCAGTTGTGATTTCTTTTCGTTTATGGTGTATCCTAGACAAGTTAGAACCCTTTTTACAAATGCCAGATGTTAGAAGAATGGCCTTGTTTTCTGCCTGAATTAGACAATCGTCCAGATATGGATATATTTGAATATTTCTTTGCCTGCAAAATGCAATTACTGGAGCCAGGCACTTTGTAAATACCCTGAGCGCAGTAGATAAGCCAAAGGGCAGTGCAGAGAACTGATAATGCAAGTAGCCTGCTTTGAAGCAGAGGTATCTTCTGCAAGATTCCCTGATTGGGATATGCAGGTAAGCCTCTTTTAAATCTAGAGTTGCCAACCAGGCATCTTTGCCTAGCATAGGAAGTAACTGGTGAAGAGTCAGCATCTTGAATTTTGGAATGTTCAGAAAGTTGTTTAGAGTAGACAGGTCCAGAATTGGATGCCATGATTTGTCTTTTCTGAGCACCAGGAAAAGTCTGGAATAGAAACCTTGTCCCTTTTTCTCTTCTGGTACTAGTTGAATAGCCCCCATGTTTAGGAGGGAAAGTACTTGTTTCTGAGCCTCTGCCCACTGATTTGGGGGCAGGTCTGGCCATCCGTTTGGAGTTGGCAACGTGTGGAAATGAAATCTGTATCCCTGGGACACTATATTTAAAACCCATTTGTCCTGGGTTATAAGTTTCCAATTTTTTGCATGAAGAGACAGTTTTCCCCCCAAAGGGGCGGCTAAGAGGTAAGTGCTTGGTAATTTTAAAGGAAAGTCATTGAGACTGTTTACCATAGGGAGGTGTCTTGCTGTTTCCAAATTTGGAAGTGGAGGCACCCCATTGCTTAGTTCTGAAACTCCCTTGGGACTGAAACCTTGTGCTTTTGGAATGTCTGGGTTTGGCTTGAGTGGCTCTGGAAGGAACTGGAAAGGACCAGTTCTTAGTAGGCCAGTGCCTACTAAATCTTGGATGTTGTACCTGTAAGAAATCTTTCACAGTTTGCATAGATTTAGTTTTAACTTCCATCTTTTTTAGAACTTCTTCAGCCTTATTACCAAACAGACGGTCCTGCTGCAAAGGAGCATCCAACAATTTTGCTTTAACATGATCAGGCAGAGATTACTCCTTAAGCCAAGCATGCCTTCTAAGCACAGACCCAGTAACAGTAGCCCTGCAAGAGACCTCCAAAGAATCAAAACCACATTGCAAATTATGTTTTCCAACTTGTTCAACTGAATGCAGTAAATCCTGTAATTCCTTATTTTCCACACAGTCAGAAATCAACATCATTTTCTGTTTAAGCAGTCCCATGATATGCTGTTGATATTTTAGCATATGGAATTGACAGTTTAAAGCCCTGATTGCCAAGGTTGCAGAAGTATAAACATTTTTACCCCATCTATCCAGCGCCCTGGAATCTATCAGAAGGGGTAGGATTTTTAGCAGTAAAAGCCTTAATGCCCTTGGGCCCCTGAGAAATGGTTTCAGGGTCCGCAACAGGATTTTTGAAAAGGAATTTGTGGGAGTCAGGAACCCTGTAGTATCTGTCTGGCTTACAAGGGGCCGGAGGAAGGGAATCAGGGGCCATACTGGATTCTGAAAACACATCATCAACAATGTCTAGCACAGGAGGTATAGCCAAAGGCCTATGCTGAGGAAGAAAAAGGAAATCCCTAAGCCTCTTTTTGGATTCAGAGAAATCCTGACTTTCCCAGTGGAAATGCTCCCTTAAGGTATTTAAAGTTTCCCCAAAAGAAAAATCCTCAGGGGGAGAGGCAGAAGGAATGGAATCCTCTGCATCAGAGTCCTCATAAGTAGGAATGGACAAATCCTGTTCATTAGAAGAGTCAGAAGAAACAGTCCTGCTCAGAAGATTCATAGTCAAGGTCAGGCCTAGGCCTCTTGGAAGGGGGGGGGGGTTGACTACCCCTGATTAGAGTAATTAAATCTTCAGCCATTTTGATCATTTGATTTTTAGGCATAGCGGCCTTAACATGTGGCCTAGGCATCGTTTTTTTAGACATAGATTGAGAGTTTGGTCTTAATATTGAAGGTGGTGTCAGTTTAATATACAAATCTGTAGGCCTGTATACACCCTCAGAAGCCGGTGCCTGCACAGCGGCTCCGGACCCATCCAAGGCGGAGACATCCACAGGTTAAATAGGTGAAGCAGCTCGTGGCATACCGGACTCCAAATGGGTCTCAGTAGAGGCCTGCGACTCTGAAGTAGCGGGTATCAGGGGCTGGGAAAGCGACTCACTGAGTACCGGCGAACTGGCGACTGGCTTAGGAGAAGTGTTGTCAGCAGTTTTGGACCACAACGGCCTGTCTCTGTCTTTTTCTTTGTGTTTTTTCAGTATTCCAGTAGTCGGATGGCTAACCGACGTCATTTCTGGATAATTAAACAGAGAACCGAAATATTTAGAAGCAAAAATGTACTGACGACGGATAGTGTGCTGATTAAATAAAGCACAAAACCGACAGCAAAATATGTCGTGGTCAGGACCTAGGCAAGGAATACAGCACAAATGGAAATCCTTATGAGGTATTTGCTTCCCACAAGTAATGCAATCATTAACTTTTACTGACATCGGTAAGGAGCAAGAAAAAGTTTCCCCACGGGGTACTTAGCTTTTTAGTTTAAGACTTCGGTTCTGAAACTCGAAAATGAAAATTTCAGGAGTCACCGACTGACTTGCAAACTGCTTCTGCTTCGGGCACCGCACAGCAAGAAAGACTGATGTAATGGCGTCGGCTGCATGTTTTATACCCCTGACGACCTGACGTCATGGAAGAAGGAACAGTATCAGACGCAGGACCCAAAACTTTGTTAATCAGGCCGACTGAGGGCAACCTGCCAGCAGATTACCCAAATGTAATGACTGCAACAGTGAAACACGAAGAACATCCCCAAATAAAGTTCATCTGTCCTAGTAGGATTTTCCTGACATTTACTCAGTTGCCTGCTACAGCAAAAGCCATGGTTCGCAGACAGCTTACAAAGTATCAAAGGGATGTCACTGTTGAAAGATATCAGTCAGGAAAAGGGTACAAAATATTTTCCACAGCATTGGATATACCATGGAACACAGTAAACACAGTCAACAAAAAGTGGAGAAAATATGGGACAACAGTGACATTGCATTGCATTGAAATTGCATCCCTCCAAAATTGATGAAAAGACAAGACAAAAACTGGTCAGGGAGGCTCCCAAGAGACCTACATCAACACTGAAGGAGCTGCAGGAATTTCTGGCAAGTACTGGTTGTGTACTACATGTGACAACAATCTCCTGTATTCTCCATATGTCTGGACTATGGGGTACGGTTGCAAGACGGAAACCTTTTCTTACACAGAAAAACATCCAGGCCCAGCTAAAATTTGCAAAACAATATATCAAGCCTCCCAAAAGCATGTGGGAAAAATGTGTTATGGTCTGATGAGACCAGGGTTGAACTTTTTGGCCACACTTCCAAAAGGTATGCCTGGTGTACAAAAAAACTTTGCATCACCAAAAGAACACCGTCCCCATTGGGAAGCATGGTGGTGGCAGTATCATGCTTTAGGGTTGCTTTTCTTTTTCTTCAGCTGGAACTGGGGTTTTAATCAAGGTGGAGGGAATTAGGAACAGTTCCAAATACCAGTCACTTTTGGCCCAAAGCCCTCGGGCATCTGTTAGAAAGCTGAAGATGAAGAAGAATTTCACCTTTCAACACAATAGTGACCCTAAGCATACATCCAAATCAACAAAAGAATGGCTTCACCAGAAGAAATTGAAGTTTTGGAATGGCCCAGCCAGAGCCCAGCTCTAAATCCAATAGAAAATCTGTGGGGTGACCTGAAGAGAACTGTGCACAAGAGATGCTCTCACAATCTGACAGATTTGGAACGCTTTTGCAAGGAAGAGTGGGCAAATATTGCCAAGTCAAGATGTGCCATGCTGATAGCCTCCTACCCAAGAAGGCTGAATGATGTAATTAAATCAAAAGGTGCTTCAACAATGTATTAGTTTAAGGGTGTGCACACACAACAAAGTATTAGTTTAAGGGTGTGCACACTTATGCAACCAGCGTATTGTACTTTTTTTATTTTGCTAAAATTAAAACAGGAAATTAAATTAAATGTTGGAGATGTAAGTTGGAGATGTAAAACATATTGCAATGCTAATTGGTCACATATGTTCTACGATTCCCTACATTGTGTAATTTTTGGGAAAAGATTCAAGATTTTCTCAAAGCTTTATGGTCCAATTCTCTTACGTTAACAAAAGAATTAATATTATTTAATGCCTTAGAAATAAAAAGTCCAAAAAAAAAAGTCTTTAATCTGGACAGTGCTATGGTTAGGAAAATCATCACAAGAAAGTGGAAGAAATCTTTAACACCAAATGTGAAGAATTTCTTTTCTCGGTGAGAGACACTGCTATTAAATAAACAACACCCAAGAAAAATAAAATATTTCCTTAACAACCACAAAGAAAATCCCTGGCTGACAGTATTAGCCCTAACTGAAACTTTCTAATCTTAGACCTGCTTATTTTAATTATCAATTGAATCTTTAATCACAGCTTGTGTCATTTATTTATCATTCAGACTCAGGCACTCTGTACAGATTATAATTTGTTTGTTTTATCTTTTTATTTTGAAATGTGTCATTTTATGTTAACATTGTAAAATGTTCTTAATTATTTCAATATATTCTATAATTTTTTTAATATAATAAGACTTGTAGGAAAATGGTGTGTGTGTGTGTGTGTGTGTGTGTGTGTGTGTGTGTGTATATATATATATATATATATATATATATTTTTTTTTATATATATATATATATATATATATATACCAATTAAGCAATGACCATTAAAACAAGTCATGGTGAATTACTTTTCTTCACTGGTAGATCTAGACTTGGTATTACAGCTGAGGTCTCATCTACGTGCAGCAGTAATTGCTTATAATTCAGAAGTCAATGAACAGTGCAAAGAAGCAGCTCTCAGTATACCATTTACAATAACCCCTCTCCTGCTTACAATGGACATCTAACCTACAATACTGTGTAAATTGTGAATAGAATACCAAACTACAGCCTCACAAAGGTGAACAGAAGAGACTCCAATAAAAAAGCTGTCACAACAGCAGCAATCCTGACGTAAGCTTACCTCTCCAGTTAAAATCAGAAAAGCTGATTAGCTCAGCTTGTCTCTGAAACTATTGTATCCACCTTATTTTAAGGAAAGAAAACAGAAAGCTAGTGAAACTTTCTAGAAGACTCTAAAGAAGCCACAGCCAGGTAAGCTAATATGTGCTTATTCTCTGAACAATGCTAAAAAATATGATTTGAACACTCACTGAAGATTTTGTCGTAGAGGCTGAAAAAGAAAAACCTTCAGAGAACAAACTTTGCTTGGTGTAAGACTCAGAGTTCTACCGATCAGTAAACTAAAAAAAAAACTAAAAGGAAATTGCTGATACAAATAACTCATCAATCTACCAGTATTCCACCCCAAGCAGATGGTGCAGTGCAGTCTACTGGTTTGAAAACATGCTTCCCTCCCCTCACCAAATGACTGCAAAAAAAATTACTTTTTGTAGAAAGCAATATAATACTATCAGGTTCGAGCCAGAGAACAGTCCCCCTCCTCTAAATAGCAATTCCAATATTATTTCAGTGAAGGTTTCTTGTTTGTTTAGAATTCTTTTACAGTTTTTGACTAGCCACAGATCATGAGAATTTACGAACCTCCTAAACCTACCTTCTTCAGGTAGGTTCCTTGGATGATGTTCCATTAGTAGTACAGGGATAGTCCTATAAAATTGTCTAAGGCCAGCTTCGAGAGAAAAATTGCACAGGACACTAAGGATAATCACAAGGCTTTCTTTAGTTATGTTAGGAACCTGGGTGGTAATTCCCATACATGCTCAGAATTAGTCCAAAATGACAAAAAATACACCGAACCCACAGACATTGCCAACATCCTAGCTGACAGGTTCAGCGCAAACTCCCCCCCAAGACCAAAAGGGCAAATATCTATCCCAGCAGAGTGCTGCCCCCCTGACATCTCAGATGCTCAGGTAAGAGCCGCCCTCTCCAAAGCAAAAAACACAGCATCAATGGGACCAGACGGTGTCCCGGGCTACATGAACTCCAAGAAGAGCTAAACCCAAACATAAAACTACTGTTCAATCTCAGCCTTACTACAGGATATGTGCCCAAAGAGTGGCGTACAGCAACAGTGGTCCCTCTCCACAAAGGTGGTGCCTCAACGGATCCTGGAAACTATCGCCCCATAAGCCTGACTAGCTTGGTCTGCAAAGCTATGGAAAGGATCATCATGGACCTCATAAATAAAGATATTGGGGACCTACAGAAACTGGATCCTACCCAGTTTGGCTTTGTTAAGGGCAGATCCTGCCTCTTAAACCTGGTTGATTTCTTTGAAACAGTCACCAAGGCCATTGACGAGGGGAAGGTGGTCCACACAGCCTACCTGGACCTCACAAAAGCCTTCGATACAATACCCCACTCGGGCATTATAGATAAGGTCACCAGCTTAAATATAAACCCCTATGTCACTAGATGGGTTGCAAACTGGCTCAAGGACAGAACCCACATGGTTAGAATTGCTGGAGCCATGTCAGACTCCAAACCAGTTACAAGTGGTGTCCCACAAGGCTCAGTCCTGGGACCTCTCTTGTTCGGTATATATTTCTCGGAGGTACAGACCAACACGGAAGGACTGTGGCTGACCAAGTTCGCAGATGACTACAAGCTGGGTGCCATAATCGACTCTCCAGCCGACACAAGCATCCTCCAAAAGGGCCTCATAGAAACAGACAACTGGTGCCAGAGCCATGGCCTCAAGCTAAATGCCAAAAAGTGTATAGTCATCCCCTTTGGCAAAAACAAAGTGCCCACAAATTAACACATAGGTGGTAATCCATTAAGTACAGAAGAAGCAATTAGGGACCCAAGTTGATAGCAATCTCTCATTTGACAACCACGTGGCCAAAGTGGTTAGAAAAACATTTTATATAGCCCACCTAATCATGAAGGGATTCACATCTAGATCATGGGAGGTCATCGTGCCTCTTTACTCATCCCTCATCAGGCCCATAATTGAGTACAATGCCCCTTTTGGGATGTACCTTACCAGACACCTGCAGCAACTGGAAGGACCCCAAAAGTACCTCACCAAGAGGATCAAAGGGCTCAAACAGATGCCATATGCTGCCCGGTTAAAGAAACTCCAGCTCTACTCAGTGGCATACCGCCTGTTCAGAGGCGATCTGTGCCTGACGTATAAAGCCATGTCCAACCCGGAATTAATGGACATGCTGCACTCAGAAAATCCAAATCCCATCGAGCTACGCGCTCGAGAGACTTGAACCTCAGCACTGAAATAAATAGGACATGCTGGAGGGACAGATTCATAACCCAGAGGCTCCCTTCACTCTGGAATAAAATCCCAGTCCAGGTTAGGCAGAGTCCCTCATTGACTCTCTTCAAGAGGAATCTTGATGAGTGGATGGAAGATCGTAGGTTTACCCCGGGTATCATTTCTGTGCCACTGTTAGACAGAGGCACAGTATACTAACCTCGAAAAAGGGCACAGCAAAATAAATTTAAAATGGGTGGCGAAAGCCAAACACATTCTGGCTAGGCTTATAAATGCCCTAGGGCAGATATCCTAGTATGAACCTATGAACCTATGGAGTAAATTTTCTATTACCATTCACAGATCGAAACTACACTTAAATATGGACAGCTTTACATTCTCATTTACTTTACTGGGGAGACAGTTCCACAGCAGTGGTACCGTCTGTGACATGTACCCATACCTCCAAATCATTCCCTTAATGCTGCAGAAAAGGTTTAGATCCCTGGACCAAATATTTCTGATGCCATATGACTTGCTGAAATTCATCAGGCTCTATCGGTACTGAGTTGGGGGATGTCCTGTATGCCAGACACAGGCCACCTAGTAGGAGTATGTAGGATTCAGAGAAAAGTGACAGGGCTTTGAGGCAATCTATGTAGAATCTATTCTTTAGGCCTTGTATCCTTTTAGTAAGGCATCACTGTGGGTGTTCTATTTGTTGCATATGCCTGGACAGATACATGCCAAAAGGGGCATTATACAATGACTGGCCTAAGTAAGGTTGAGTAAAGGTAGACAATGACATCTCTAAATTTAGATGCAATCCCTTTATGTATAAGCTGTGTAACAGACTCACTTGTAATAGTGGCTACATGCTAGTTGGAATTTAGGTCACTGTCCACATAATTTGTCAATAAGGTAATCTCTTAGGAGTGCATTGTCAATGTGGTAGTTCCTCAGAGTAAATAACTTCCCAAAGGATACAATAATGCATTATTTGGCAAACAGCTTCAGTCCATGATTTTGGGACCAGTTATTTGTTTGGGACAAACCTTCCTGCAGTATGGCCCAGTCATTTGGGGATTCAATATCTGCTCTTAGCCTACAGTCATCTGCAAACTTTGTCAGCCAGAGCCCTTTGGTATCGCTTTGACTAATGAAAAGTAGATGCCAAACATGAGAGGTCCCAACACCAAATCTCCTGAAACTCAACTGGTGGCCAGTTTCTTTGTTGAAATAGGACCCAAGAGATCAAAATGGGGCAGCTATCTGTGAGCCAGCTGGCAATCCAGTAGGTAATGTAGGGGTTTATTCCCAGTTTATTCAGTTTTTCTACTATGCCTGAATAGGAGAATTATGTCAAAAACTTTGGGCAGGTTGAGGTATGTGGTAAGTACTGCGTTACCTTCCTTCCAAGGCCTTTAAAAACTCCACCAGCTTGAGAAAAGCAACCTGCCTTAATGAATCGAAATTAAGACATGTCTAGCATTTGGAGGTTCCATACATTTATGGGTCTGTAATTGCATGAGTCATAGTGGGCCCTCCTTTATGCAAGAGAATTGCTGTAGCTGTTTTTTATTTGCTTGATAAAATACCTGTATGGAAGCTGAGGTTCAGCATTGTTGTGAGGTAGGTGGCTAAACTCTGCTTTGATATTTAAGATGCATGCAAGGGTATTGTCTGCACACATCAATGCAGCGTTTTTTGGTTTTGATGCCACTTCAAAGACTTTGTCTTATGTGACTGCTGCAGATGAGACAGTTTCAGGTATATCTTGTGGGCTAGACAGAGGAGAGACAAGGGTAAAGTCTGAGGTGAATTAAAATGGCCAGCAGGTTGGCTCTATCAACCTACTCAATGTAGTTAACATTATTCAATCAGCTCAGCGTATTGCTGCACTGTGCTTCTGAGATTACGAATGTAAATAAAAAAGGCCTTGTGATGGTCTTCAGCTTGGGTGTCTAGTGATGAAGGAAAGCAAAGGATGGTGCAAGACAACAACCATTTTAGTAAGGACACGATACAAGATGGTGCTCCCCCTACTGGACACACTGAAATTGTTCCAAGGTGCTGATATTAAAAAGTCCAGGAATTTCTGTGCTTCTGCATTACTGGTAGTGTAGGTTTCCCATTCTACAGCTGAATAGTTTAGATCACCTAGGAAAAATGGTAATGGGTTGAAAATTATGCGAACCCAGTTCCTACAGGAAAGCACTGTGCTTTTCATAGAGGGAGTTCTATAGCTAGAAACATCCAAGAAAGCTCACTCCAGATATAAAACACAAACCACTTTTATTTTCCACTTGTATCACAACATAGGTAAGCGCTTTCATCCCAAATTCAATTTTAACAGGACCTTCATCAGACAAACCCAGAAATCACAGTCACATCTATAAATATACCTAAAACATAACATTACTTCCTGTAGCATTTTTATAGTGATAAATCTTCAAAAAAGTATTTTATAAAATTACATTCATAAGACCAGCAGAATCCTGAATCTGTATGTAAAAAGTTCAGTCTTTCAATTTCAACAACAGTTCAAATCATTTTAAAATGCCTTGATAAACAAATATATATATATATATATATATATATATATCTTAAAAAATAAAAAGACATTTTTACCTGAAATATAAGATATAGCACCCAAGCTAAGGCTTGAACCCAGAAGCTTTGATTTAAGAGGCTAACACGTTACTAAGTGAGCCACTTATCTACTTAGTGCTTTTAATTTTAAAAGACTGGTAATGGATAAACATTCATTTAATCCAAGCCAACAGATAGAATCTAGATGTATTTGCCAACACAATTCAGCTTTCTCTAATAAATATTGCCATGCACCTCCCCTGCAGGAAGGAGAAATAGTGTCAAGAATAATAAACTTAAATTTGTGCCCAGGATGTTGTCTAATATGTTTAACAAGAGCGTGGGTGTCACAATTGTCCCTGACATTTCTGAGATATTCCCCTACCCTATTCTTGAGTTTACGCTCGGTGATATTTCTGAGATGTCCCTCTATCCTATTCTTGAGTTTACGCTCGGTTTTACTGATGTAAAAACAAGGACATAATTCACATAAGGCACCACAAACAACTCTCTCTGTATAACAGCTAAATCTATTCTTGATTTGAATTCTTCTCTCTTTTTATAATTACTTCTTTCACTTCTGGTATACAAGGGCAAAACTTACAAGACCCGCATTTATACATATTGCCATTTTTGTAGCGTTGCCTTTAATGTTCGAGTAAGGTTTTGATGTTGCTCCCTTTACGAAATACACAAGTAGGTCTATCCCACAAAATCACTCTGATATCTGTTTCACCTGTCAGAAGTGCCCAATTTTTCTCAAAAATGTTTTTTATCTCATAGGCATCAATAGAAAAAAATTGTGATAAAACGTGTTCTATACCTATTAGCTTGTTCAGTTAATGTTCCAGAAGTGGAGCCTAAATTTTCTAAAGATTCACCACTGTGAGTGTTTGTGGGGATATTGTCCCCAACATTTTCACCTGTATTTAAAAGAGTGAAAAAATGACCACTCACCCTTTTAGAAATGGCCTCTTTCATTATGTTTGCTTCCAATGAATGGGGGTACCCCCTACTGATAAACATACCACTCAATTTTTGGCATTCATTCAGAAAAGAATCGTGTAAAGTGACCATTCGAGCAGCTCTTACAAATTGTCCTTTTAAAACCCCTCTTTTTTGGATATAGGGGTGACAACTTGTAAAGTGCAGAAAATTATTAGAATAGGTCGCTTTACGGTATATTTCAGACACAAATCTGTTGTTTTGAATATCTTTTCCAAGTAAAATGTCCAAATAAGCGGTTTCAGTCTCACCTAACGTGTGTGTGAATTTCAAAAAAGATGTTGAATTATTGATGTAGTCAAGGAAAGGGCCTATTAGTACTTTTGGTCCGTCCCATAAAATAAAAATGTCATCCAAAAAGCGGGTATACAGATGGCAGAATGGGAAAAACTGTGATGTAATAAGAAAGGTTTTCTCCTATTCCAGCATGACAACGTTGGCATACATGCCTCCACATGCTGCTCCCATCACTACTCCTTCTTTCTGGACGTACAGTTGTTTTTCAAACAATAAAGTTGTTCTTTAATACCATCTCGAGTAACTGTTTAATTTTATCCTGTGGTACATTTTTGTCTCCCAGATAGTCGCAAAACCATTGGATTCCTGTCTCATGGGGAATAACAGTGTAAAGATCCTTTACATCCACAGTTATGAAAGTGAAGGAATTGTTGAAGGTGACAGTGTTTATTTTTTTTTTTAAATGATTTGAACTGTTGTTGAAATTGAAAGACTGAACTTTTTACAAACAGATTCAGGATTCTGCTGATCTTATGAATGTAATTTTATAAAATGCTTTTTTGAAGATTTATCCCTTTAAATATGCTACAGTAAGTGATGTTATGTTTTAGGTGTATTTATAGATGTGACTGTGATTTCTGGGTTTGTCTGATGAAGTTCCTGATAAAACTGAATTTGGGACGAAAGCACTTACCTACGTTGTGATACAAGTGGAAAATAAAAGTGGTTTATATCCAGAGTGGAATTTCTTGGACGTTTCATCATAGTTTGGACTGCATTTTTTGGTTTATCAGAAATCTATAGCTAGATTTTATATATATATATATATATATATATATATGGGATGGACTTCCAAGATGGCTGCACATTGTGTAACAGCTGTATTCCAGCTCTCCCAGTGTGAAAAGCAGAGAAAGCCAGAGGACTTGTACTTCTGGGTAAATTTCAGTAACTGGCTAAGAAAATGCACTACCTGGATGCCCGGAAAAAAAGAGGACCTGAAGGAAAATCAGCTTCAAAAGGTGAGGAAAAACACTGACTACAAAAAATACTGCAGCTATTCAGAAAAAGCAGTCCAAGCTCCAGCCATGACTTCCAGTAACCTAGATAAGACAACTGCACACATACCTGACTAAAATAAACACTGATGGAGTATATCAACTCAAACAAAAGGCTGGAAAAAATGGAAGCAGCTTTAAACAGATATTCAGATAAGGTGATAAAAATGGAAAAAAATCAGAGGTCAAATGAAGAAAAGGCTGGTTGAATATGAAACTTCACAAGAAGAGACATTTCAAAAAATAATACAATTAGACAACAGAGCACATAGGGAAAACCTGAGATTTTCAAAGAGATTCTGCTTCTTGTTCATCTGATAATAAATACCACAGAGAGACTGTACCAGTGAAATCTTTTCCAATATTTCAATGGAAAATGCCCGAGAGAAGGAAAAAAGCAAAACAGTTGACTAAAAGAATCTAGAGTACATTGGAAATGAAGCAAAACAGGATTTGGGAGATGGAGATGAACAGGAATAAAACCAGTAACTTAAAAATGACAAATGTGGGATTACAAAGCAATACTTATATTTGAGAAACATGACAGAACAAGAAAATCTGGAAAAAGGTGACTTTTTTGGACTCTGTTAAACTTGTAGAGGACTCTAAAGCATATGCCCTACTTCATGTCATTAATGTTCAGAAAAAAATACTTGGGGAGAGGGGACGAGGAGAGAGAAAGTTAGCTGTAAGTAACACAATTTTTTTCTTAATGGTACTATTTTTATAGTGCACAACTTTCTTTGCATGCTATAAAGCTTTTTTTTTCAGTTATTTTAGTGCAATGTGAATACTAATGCAAATAGGTGCTCCTGCTCTTTCCCCTTGTTTCCTTCCCTCTTTCTTCTTGTTCAGTTTTAAGAAATGCAGGCACTGCAATCTAAAAATAAGTCTGGTTAAAAAGAACATGACAAAAGAAAAATTAGTGTGATTTATCTTATTCTTGCTTAGGGGAATGGCTGGCTTAAGGCTCTTAGCTTGATCTACTAACAAGTTTTAAGAGAAAGCAAGTTAATGAAAAAGAATACTGAATATTTTTCTAGCAACTACATGTCTGCTTAGCAGAAATTCTGTATCTGGTCCTCATGTCTCCGGGAGACAATCTGATGAAGAGATTTGGCTAGGAGATGACATTCTCTAAAAACATTCAAGTGCTTACTGAGCTGTAAGGATAACACAAAACCATACAACACTTACTAGAAGCACAGGCTTCACACCATGCATCTTAGCATGGATAACTTTTTTTTTAGGTTGACTCAAATCTGTGAGTGGGGCTGTCAGTTTGGAACACTTGTTCTTATCAGAACAGTAAAACTCTAATATCTGAAGATGTACATAGTTCTGTGTGTTATTAAGTTAATAGGTTTTAGGGAGGTATTGGAGGTTTTTGCTTTTTTGTTTGAGGGCTTTCAATAGAACAAAACATTTTGTAAGATGTGACATAGGCTCAAAATAGATATGAGAAGAAACTGTGAATAAGATCTACCTGCTAAACAGTGCAAGGATGCAACACAAAGCAGGAACTACATATTTAACAAAAATGCTGTTATACATAAAGGATGGGAATGATAACTTTTCAATACAATGATCGTCTTATTCTTCTTTCAGCTGCTCCCATTAGGGGTCGCCACAGCAGATCAACTGTTTCCATTTCCTCCTGTCCTCTGCATCTTGCTCTGTCACACCAACCACCTGCATATCCTCTATCACCACATCCATAAACCTTATTTTAGGCCTTCCTCTTTTCCTGTTACCTGGCAGCTTCATCCTTAGCATCTTTTTCCCAATATACTCTGCATCCCTCCTCAACACATGTCCAAACCAATGTAATCTTGCCTCTCTGGCTTTGTCTCCAAACCTTCCAACCTGAGCTAACCCTCTAATATACTTATTCCTAATCCTGTCCATCCTCATCACATCCAGTGCAAATCTTAACATCTTCAACTCTGCCACATCAAGCTCTGACTCCTGCCTTTTTGTCAGTGCCACTGTCTCCAACCCGTATAACATAGCTATTCTCACTACCCTCCTGTAGATCTTCCCTTTCACTCTTACTGGTACTCGTCTGTCACAAATTATTCCTGACACTCTTCTCCACCCACTCCATCCTGCCTGTACTCTCTTCTTCACCTCTCTTCCACACTCACCATTACTCTGAACTGTTGATCCCAAGTACTTAAACTCATTCACCTTCGCCACCTCTACTCTCTGCATCCTCACCATTCCTCTATCCTTCCTCTCATTCACACACATATATTCTGTCTTAGTCCTGCTGACCTTCATTCCTCTTCTCTCTAGAGCATATCTCCACCTCTCCAGGGTCTCCTCCACCTGTTCCCTACTCTCACTACAGATCACAATGTCATCTACAAACATCATAGTCCACGGGGACTCCTGTCTGATCTAGTTGGTCAACCTGTCCATCACCACTGCAAATAAGAAAAGGCTCAGAGCTGATCCTTGATGTAATCCCACCTCCACCTTAAACGCATCCGTCACTCCCACCGCAGACCTCACCGCTGTCACACTACCCTCGTACATATCTTGTACCACTCTTACATACTTCTCTGACACTCCCGACTTCCTCATACAATACCACAACTCCTCTCTAGGCACCCTGTCATATGCTTTCTCTAAATCCACAAAGACACAATACAACTCCTTCTGACTTTCTCTGTACTTCTCCATCAACACTCTCAGAGCAAACATTACATCTGTAGTGCTCTTTCCTGGCATGAAATCATACTGCTGATCACTAATCATCACCTCCCTTCTTAACCTAGCTTCCACTACTCTTTCCCATAACTTCATGCTGTGACTGATCAGTTTAATCCCTCTGTAGTTACTACAGCTCTGCACATCACTCTTATTCTTAAAAATCGGTACCAAAGCACTTTTTCTCCATTCCTCAGGCATCTTCTCACTTTCCAAGATTTCATTAAACAATCTAGTTAAAAACTCCACTGTCATTTCACCTAAACACCTCCATGCTTCCACGGGTATGTCATCTGGACCAATAACCTTTCCGGTCTTCATCCTCTTCATAGTTATCCTTACTTCCTCCTTGCTAATCCACTGCACTTTATGATTCACTACCCGCACATTATCCACTTTCTCTCCCTCTCATTCTCTTCATTCATCAACCCCTCAAAGTACTCTTTCCATCTGCTCAACACACTCTTCTCGCTTGTGATTAAGTTTCCCTCATTATCCTTTATCACCCTTACCTGCTGCACAACTTTACTAGCTTGGTCCCTCTGTATAGCCAATCGGTACAGGTCCTTTTCTCCTTCCTTAGTGTCCAACCTTTTATACAACTCTTCATACGCCTTATCCTTAGCCTTTGCCACCTCTCTCTTTGCCATGCACCTCATCTTCTTATACTCTTGTCTACTTTCTTCATCTCTTTGACAATCCCACTTCTTCTTCACCAACCTCTTTCTCTGTATACTCTCCTGTACTTCTTCATTCCACCACCAGGTCTCCTTGTCCTCCTTCCTCTTTCCAGATGTCACACCAAGCACCCTTCTAGCCATCTCTCTTACTAGCTCTGCTGTAGTTACCCAGCTATTCGGTAACTCTTCACTGCCACCCAGTGCCTGTCTTAACTCTTCCCTGAACATCACATCACAATTACCCTTTTTCAATTTCCACCATTTGATCCTTGGTGCTGCCCTCACACTCATCCTCCTCTTCTTGATCACCAATGTCATCCTACAAACCACCATCCTATGCTGCTTAACTACACTTTCCCCTGCCACCACTTTACAGTCTCCTATCTCCTTCAGATTGGCCCTTCTACATAAGATATAATCCACCTGTGTGCATCTTCCTCCACTCTTGTATGTCACCCTATGCTCCTCCCTCTTGTTAAAATACATATTCATCACAGCCATGTCCATCCTTTTCGCAAAATCCACTACCATCTGACCTTCTGCATTCCTTTGCTTAACACCATACCTACCCATCACTTCCTCGTCCCATCTGTTCCCTTCACCAACATGCCCATTGAAATCTGCTCCAATCACCAGTCTCTCACCCTTGGGTACAGTCATCACCACTTCATCCAACTCTCTCCAAAATTTTTCTTTCTCATCCATTGCACACCCAACTTGTGGAGCATATGCACTAACATTCACCATTAGACCATCAATTTCCAGCTTCATAAACATCACTCTGACACTCTTTTCACCTCCAAAACACTCTTAGCATACTCTTCCTTCAGGATAATGCCTACGCCATTTCTCCTCCCATCCACACCATGATAAAACAATTTGAAACCGCCTCAGATACACCTAGCCTTGTTCCCCTTCCATCTGGTCTCTTGCACACACAATATACCAACCGTCCTTTGGTTCATCATATCAGCTAGCTCCCCCCCTATACCAGTCATACTGCCAACATTCAAAGTTCCGACCCTCACTATCACAGTCCTAGCCCTTACCTGCCTTCGGGCATGCCTTCCGCCTCTTCTCCTCCTTCGGCCAACTTTTCAATACAATGATGCTTTCTGTAAAGTCTTTAAATGTCAATGGACTCACAGACAAATGCAAAAAAGAAAGAGTAGTGAACTATATTAAAAATGTAGAGTGCACATAGCTATGCTACAGGAGACATACCTGGAAAGAACTGAACATGTGAATTTGATAAAGAAAGATTTTCAAAATGCTTATTCTGTGGAATACCTGGGACAAAAGAAAAAAAGAGGAGTACTTCCTTTAATTGCAAGAGGAGCTCTAAAAGTGATAGGGGCTACTGACATAGGGTGAGAATTACACTGTTGTGAATTTATATTCCACCCCAAACTGCTATAATGGAGCTTAATAGGTTCATAGACAACACTAGACTATTGGCCCAGAGGCCCTTATAAGCGTAGCTAAGAATTACACCCATGTTCTCACAAAATCAGCACCCATTATCCCATTATCCAGCATGGACACAGGTGGGATCCCCGGAGTATATTTTCTGTTTCCCATCCAGTCGTCCAGGCTCCTCTTAAAGAGGGCTAGTGTGGTACTCTGCTTGACATGGAGAGGGAGTCTATTTCACAGATATGGGAGTCACTGGGACACAAATCTATCCTGCCAACATGTTCTAGTAAATGTCACAGACCAGGCTGAGGCCTTGCGTGCGGGTTGCATGAGTGTAGTTTGACTTACAGCTATACAGCAACTCCATCAAGGCAGAGTCTGAGACTGCCTTGTATGCCAGACACAAGGTCACCTCCGAGCAGTCTGTATGAGACTCAGTAGAGGGACAGGGCTTTTAGCCTATCTGTATAGGATAGGTGTTTGAGACCTGGATTTTCTTGGTCAGGAACCTCTGTGTCTCGCCAACTGCTGTATTTGCTTGGCAAGGTATATGCAGACGGGGACATTGTACTCAATAATGGGTCTGATAAGGGAGGAAAACAGGGATGTTATGACCTCCTTGTTCCTGGATGAGATACTCTTACTTATGAGGTGGGTCATGGAGAAAAAAGCCTTCTGTACAATGGAGGCAATGTGGTGGTCATAAGTCAGGTTGCTATCAACCTAGGTGTTCAAGTCCCTCATGACTGATTATGTGCTTAGTACGTTGTTATTAATGTGATAATTAGTGGGGATGCCATTTTCCCCAAAGGGGATAATGATGCATTTCTTGGCATTCAGTTTGAGGCCATGCTTCTGGCACCAGTCATTACTTTGGGTAAGGCCCTCGTGGAGGAGTTCACATTACTAGGTGAATTTGTGACAGTACCCAGCTTGCAGTCATCTGGTCAGCCACAGACCACTGGTTTAGGCTTGCACCTCCGAAAAGTATATCCCAAACAGTAGAGGTCCCAAGACTGATCCTTGTGGTACTTTTAGAGGTGGCTTCCTCTACTTTGACTGAGTGGGTTCTATCAGTGAGCCAGTTAGCTACCCATCTGGTTACATACGAGTTAATGCCTAGCTGGGAGAGTATCTATTACGCCTGACTGGGGAATAGTGTCGAAAGCTTTGGCTAGGTCAATTGAGGTGGTGTGCACCATCTTCTCCTCATCCATGGCTTTGGCAACTGTTTTGAAGAAGGCAACCAAAGTTTAAACAGGCATGATCTCCCTTTGACAAGGCCAAGCTGTGTGGGATCAAGCGCTTGGAGATTTCCAACATCCTTGTTAATAAGGTCCATGATAATGCATCCCAAAGTCCTTGCAGATCAGGCTAGTTAAGCTGATTGGCCTATAATTGCCTGGGTCAGTGGACGCTCCACCTTTGTGTAGAGGCGTGACAGTGGCTGTCCTCCATTCTGCTGGGATGAAGCCGGTGTACAGGCATTGGTTGAATAGGGGGCCTAGTGGTGCTGAGAGCTCTTGCCCGAGTTCATGTAGGACACAGCCAGATGTTGCTGGGTCCCATGGAGGCTGTATTTTTTGCCTTTGAGAGAGCAATAATGACCTGCTCCCTGGTGATGGGGGGGCAGGTGCTGGGGATGTCCTGGTTTACTGATGGGGGGACAGAAAGTTTTCACTGAACTTGTCTCCCAGCAGGTTATATCTATGGCATTTGTGTATGTGGTAATCTTGATCACCAATTCAGAGCAGATGTGGGTGTTACCTTTGAGATTGCAGATATAGGCAAAGAATGCCTTGTGATTGTCCTTAGTGGATGTGGCCAATCTGGACTCGAAGTTAGCCTTAGAGGATTTCACCAGTGACCTTATTTGCTTTCTCAAAGGAGAGATTGCTTCCAACTTGGCACCTATGCCTTCTCGGTCCTGGACAGCAATTTTTTTCCATTTATCATAGAGTCTGTTTATTGCTGTTGTCCATCAGACAGGTTTACTCTTCCTTGAGGAAGATGATTTGGTCCTGTCAGGTATTGCAGAGTCCATGCAGCTATATAGATGGTCATATAGCATTTTGGTGTATGCTTCGACATTAGTGCTTGTTCCAACTGAGGGGATGGTGGCTGCGAAGCTGCTTCCACTGCTTTCAGGAGGTTATAGTCAGCTTTGGAAAATATTTTTTGTTCGACCCTGGCAAGGGGAGAAGGTGACTTTGAAAGTGATTGCTTTATTGTCAGAACTTACCAAGGAGGATGACACTGTAGGGGTGCTACAGTGGCTACTCATGTTGGTTAGTGCCAGGTCCAGGATATTTCCATCGGTTGTGGGGGTGTCGACTAGCTGATTCAATGCATTGGCATCGACTAGGTCGAGGAATTTCTAGGCATTCGTGTTTGAGCTAGAATAGCTCGCACACTCTATGGTTGGACAGTTAATGTCGCCCAAGATCAGGGTACAGGGTTGAATCTTGATGGATTCAAGTAAGTCCAGATAGGCGGAGTGGGCCTCCTGAGTTATGGCTGGGGGTCTGTAGCTAGCTAGGATTTGAATAGGTGTTTTGTCCAACAGTTAACTGCACCTGGAGTGTCTCCTGTGCATCATGCTGTTTGACCAGCCTGGAGGTGTGCACGTCTTTGATAAATATTGAAACTTCACCTCCAAGGCTGGGGTGCTCTCCGCGGCTTTGAACCAGGTTTCAGTGACTGCACAAATGTCAGCATCTTCCAGGGAGAGGAATGCTTACAATGAGTGCAGTTTCATTTTAAGACTCCTAGTGTTTAGTAGCATGACCTTTAAATTTTGTTTAGAAGAAATTTTCATGCTGGTAATTTTGTCCTCATGACTTTGCCTAAAAAAGGCACTATGGCAGAGGCAAGAGCCTTTGCCAGAAGCCTGAAACCCAGGGGAGACAGATGAAGGCCATCTTTGGCAAAGCATCATGGTCCATCAATCATGTCTTCCCAGGCTGTCAGGTACTGGATCCCCTTGGAATGACACCAAAAACTAAGCCAATTGTTAAAGTCAATCATTTTCTATTTGTATTGAGGCATCATTCTTGGTGACAGTAGGATGCTGCTTAAGGCTAGGGACATACCTGCCTGGGACACATTCAGACAACTCAATCATGTCACTCTTCTAATAGTACAGAGAGGCATGTCTCAAGTCATTCACACCAACATGGACTATGACAGAGTCATAACAGTACCTGTTGTTGACAGACTTGAGTGTGAGAGTGATATGGCAGACTCTAGCACCAGACAGGCAATTTACCATGACTTTCCCCTTGTCTAGCCTGGTGAGGGGCACATCTATGTGGCTCAGGATAGAGTCTCCTATGACTAGGATGTTGGGTTTGTGGCTGGGCCTGAGAGGCTATGAGACACAGGCATGTGTACTGTGAGTGGTGCTTGGTGCGGTGGGTTGTGATGTGCGTGTGTGCTTTTGTCTCTGAGGTGTCTATTGTTAGGTATGTTTTTTGTTGAGAACCTCCACATATGTAGGAATGTACTGTAGATGTGTGTGTAGTGTTAGAGGTGTGGTGTTTGTGCAGACAACCTTCTCGGTGCCAGATGTACTGGCTTGTGACCAAGATGGGACACCAAGAATTCTTTGTTCTTAATGTAATTGCATCTCTCACATATGTTCCTAGGTGGTAGAAGAAGAGGGTTGTCCGTGTACATGAGGGAGTTTCAGGATGCCCATATCCACCAGACTAGAGAAACCACAGGAAATTGTCTGTCCATGGTTGTCAGAATCTATGGAAGAGAGGTCAAGGATGGTAGAGTGGGTACTATCAAAATAGAGTACCTATAGGTGTGAGTAGGGCTGGATAAAATCAACACAGTAGTTGCAAGGGAGGGAGTCAGTTAAACAGGAGTGCTGGTAAGGGAAAAAATGCAACTGAGACACCTTACTATGGGTTAAGACAGTGCAGCAGCACTGCACAATGAAAATTCTGTGTGAAATAATCAGCTGTCAGCAAGGAATATTACTTATAGGTGGGGACTGAAATTTGATTTACAACAGTGAAGATGTGTCTGGGGACTCCAGAAGGGAAACTGTAATAGAGGGTAGATTTAAATTTATGAAAATATTTGGCATGGAAGATGCGAATTCAGCACTTAGGAGTACAGAGTGAATTTACATACTATTCCTCAAGATACAAAAACTGGGCTAGGCTAGAAAGAATTTACATTTCACAGGAACATGTGCATTTAATTGAAGGTCTTCATACACACCCAATAACCATTTCAGATCATGTGTCAATAATAATTAAAATAAAAACACAGGGTAATGAAATAAAAATGAGACACTAGCACTTTCCCACCTAGCTGTTGAAAAGACAGCAATTTAAGGAATGGGGCAGTGGAAATTATTCAACCGCTGTTAGAGAAGATACAATTTCTTCTGAAAATATAGCTAAGCAGTGGGATAAAATTAAGTGCAGTTTTTAAAAAGTACAGTTTTGTACCTACCATAAATGTATATGTTCGAGTGCTAATACAGCTGCAGTCATAACAGATGGGTTCTCCTGCCGTCAGGCAGGTCCTCGGTCGGCCAAATTCCAAAGTCTAGGTCCGGCGTCGGTTGTCGTCGCTTCTTCCCTGACGTCAGTGCGACAGGGGTATAAAGGAGCCAGCCGAAGCCATTTTCTTCAGTTTTTCTTGCCCCAGATGTCAGGTGCCCCCATAACTTTGTGTAATAAAGCAATGCAATATAATCAAAATACAGTAGTTGCAAGCAAATACACCATAAATGAATACCCCAATCAGGTTGTATGAGGAGGTGTTAGCCAACAGGCCTGTCCCAAGAGGGGAAGGAGGGAGGGAAACCTGGACTGCAGCTGTATTAGCACTCGAACATCTACATTTATGGTAGGTACAAAACTGTACTATGTTCATCGTGCATACAGCTGCAGTCATAACAGTTGGTTAGAATCCCAAAGCTAAGAAAGGGGTGGTAGGCACTAGGTGGAACTAGGAGGAGCCAGGATGCCCTGCAAGACTGCAGTGGCAAAGCCTGCTCTAGTTTTGGAGTATAATGGTAGGTGGTAGTGCTTGGAGAAGGTATGCACAGAACTCCAAGTGGCTGCTTCCAAAATATCTTTGGTAGGAACTCCTCTGAGGAAAGCTGCAGAGGTAGCTGTGGCCCTTGTGGAGTGAGATCTGATGCCTGTAGGTACAGTTTTGCCATGAAAAGAATAGCAAAAGAGTATGGAGTGGGCTATCCATTTTGAGATTGTCTGTTTGGAAATTGGCTTTCCTTGAGCTTCTACAGCTTAGGACACAAAGAGCTGTTCTGATTTTCTGAAAGGCTTTGTTCTGTCCAAATAATAACGCAGTTGTCTGTGGATGTCCAAGGAATGTAGTAATCTCTCCCCTTTGTTTTGAGGATTAGGATAAAAGGTAGGCAAGTGTATGGCCTGATTCAAAGCTACCCTGGATACCACTTTAGGCATAAAGGACGGGTTGGTTCGTAAGGAAACTCTGTCCTGATGGAAGATGATAAAAGGCTGCACAGCCATGAGAGCTTGTAGTTCTGAAACTCTACGAGCTGAGGTAATAGTCAGAAAGAAAGCTGTTTTCCAGGACAAATATTGCAAATCTGATGAGGCAGCTGGCTCAAATGGAGGCAAGGTCAGTTTTTCCAGAATGAAATTGAGATCCCAAGCAGGTATTGGTTGTTTCCTTGGGGGTCTTAGATTCTTAGCCCCTCTGAGGAACTGTCTTAAGAGAGGGTGAGAGAATAAGGGTGGATCAGTGTTGTATTCTGCAGAAATGGCTGAGGCATGGATTTTGATGGAGGAGAATGAAAGTCCACTGCTTAGCAGCTCAGCTAGATACTGTAGTATTTGAGGTAAATTCAGTTTTCCAGGATCCTGGCCCTTTTTCTCATTCCAGACACAAAACCGTTTCCATTTTGCGGAGTAAGCTTTTCTAGTTGACGGCCTTCTGGCCTCCAAAATGACATCCTGCACCTCCTTGGAGAGTAGGGTCTGTTGTGATGCTAAGGAATCCTCCATGCGGCTAGACTGAGTGCTTTTAGCTGGCTGTGAAGAGTTTTGAAGCTGTGCTGAGTCAGGAGAAGAGGCATTAGAGACAGGGTCCATGGTGGGGAATGCATCAGGCTCCTCAGGATTGGATACCAGTGTTGTCTTGGCCAGTCTGGAGCAATGAGAATCATCTTTGGTCTGTCTGCTCTGGTTTTCAATAGAACTTTGGGCAGCAGAGGAAGAGGTGGGAAGGCATAAACTGTCATTGATGTCCAACTGAAAGAGAGAGCGTCCACTCTCCAGGCCTTTGGATGGAAAATCCTTGAGCACAATTTTGTCAATTGATGATTTTTGTGGGAGGCAAAGAGATCTATGTCTGGCCTTCCCCATGCTTGGATTATTTCTGTAAAAACTTTTGGATGCAACTTCCATTCGTGTGGATCTGTCATATTTCTGCTTAGGTTGTCTGCCAGCATGTTTTCCTTGCTTGGCAAGTACTGTGCTTGTAGTTCAATTTGTAAGTCCATGGCCATGTTCCAAAGTGACATGGCCAGTCTGCATAGGGGGTATGAATGTGTTCCTCCCTGTTTGTTTATGTACCACATAACTGTGGTGCTGTCCATTCTTATCAATAGTTGACCTGGTTGCAGAAGGTCTTTGAAAGCTATAATAGCATTTATTACTGCTAGCATTTCCTTTTGATTGATGTGAAGGTGCTTTTCTTTTTGGGACCATTTGCCCTGAATGCACCGATCTGTCATGTGCGCCCCCCAGGCGTAGTCCGAGGTGTCTGTTGTGATGACATGATTTGCTTGAGGCTTGCTGAATGGAAGACCTGTGTTTGTTTGGCATGCTTGAGCCCACCACAGAAATTCCTTTTGTAGACACAGAATTAGTGGTATTATTGTTTCCAAACTGTGGCTGTGTTGAGACCGTAGGTTTTTCAGGTACCATTGAAGTTTCCTCATATGCAGCTTTGCACATGGGATTAATAAGATGCAAGATGC
Source organism: Protopterus annectens (assembly GCF_019279795.1). Lineage (NCBI taxonomy): Eukaryota > Metazoa > Chordata > Ceratodontiformes > Protopteridae > Protopterus > Protopterus annectens. The sequence continues at coordinate 349,765,591 of NC_056740.1, forward strand.
CATGAATCCCAGAGCCTGCAGGATTTTCCTTGCAGTCAGCCTGGTGCAATTTGCTAGTGCTCTGAAGTATTGAGTTAGTTGCTCCTGCTTCTCTGGCGTGAGGTAAGCCATCTGGGTGTTTGTGTTCAAGTTGGCACCCAGGAAAATGATCTTCCGAGAGGGTATTAGACTTGATTTCTTTTTGTTGACTGTGTATCCCAGAGAGTTCAACAACATTATTACATAAGCCAGATGTTTCAGAAGAATGTGCTTGCTGTCCGCTTGGATCAGGCAGTCGTCCAAATAGGGGTATATTTGTATCCCTTGAAGTCTGCAGTAGGCAATTACTGATGCCAGGCATTTCGTGAATACTCTGGGCGCAGTAGATAAGCCAAAGGGCAATGCAGAGAATTGATAATGGGTTGAACCTGCAAGAAATCTGAGGTATCTTCTGTAGTTTTGTCTGATTGGGACATGTAGGTATGCCTCCTTGAGGTCCAATGCTACCAGCCAAGACTCCTTGCTCAGCATGGGAAAAAGCTGCTGTAAAGTGAGCATCTTGAATTTTGGTACGAGTAGAAATGTGTTTAGGATGGATAGGTCCAAAATAGGTCTCCAATCTTTTCCCTTCCTTGGTACCAGGAATAGTCTGGAATAAAAACCTTGACCTTGTTCGTGTGTAGGTACCTCTTGAATAGCTTTCATGTCTATGAGATCTGTAATTTGCCTTTGTGCCTCTGCCCTTTGATTGTGTGGCAGGTTTGGCATGCCTCTCATTTTTGGAAGGGTGTGAAAATGGAATCTGTAGCCTCTGTTTATAATGTCCAGGATCCATTTGTCTTTTGTGACAATATGCCAATTTTTTGAAAATAATGCCAGTTTTCCTCCTAAGGGGGCTGCCATTTGAGTCTTGCTTGGCATGCAAAGGGGAAAGTCATTGGGCTTGCTTTCTGAATGATTGCGAGTTGTCCTCACCACCTCTTTGTGTAGGTGCTTGCCATTGTCTGCCTCTAAACGATCCTTGGGATTGTCCTCTGCCCCTTGGGTGCCTGTATCTACCTCTTTGGGGTCTGTCCGTGGCTGGAAAGGACCAATTTTTGGAAGGCCAATTTCTACTGAAACGTGGGGGTTGTACCTGTAGAAAATCTTTCACAGTTTGCATTGATTTAGCCTTTTCCTCCATTTTCCTTAATACCTCCTCAGCATTAGCACCAAATAATACATCCTTTTGTAGAGGGGCATCTAGTAATTTAGCTTTGACATGATCAGGCAAGGTTTGTTCCTTGAGCCAGGCATGTCACGATGACTGATCCTGTAACAGCAGCTCTACATGAGGCCTCTAGAGCATCAAAACCACATTGTAAGGTATGCTTACCCACTTGTTCTGCACTATGCATCAAATCCTGCAACTCCTTCAAGTCTGGTTGATCAGGTTGTGACATTTTACTTTTCAATTGTGATAACAAAAACTGTTGGTATTTTAGCATATGGAACTGACAGTTTAAGGCCCTCATGGTTAAGGTAGCAGAGGTATATGCCTTTTTTCCCCACCTTTCTAAGGATCTGGAATCTCTCTCGGAAGGTAATGGATTTTTAGCAGTGGAGGCCTTAATTCCCTTGGGGCCCTGTGAGATGGTTTCTGGGTCAGCAGCATGGCTTTTGTATAGAAATTGGTATGAGTCAGGAACCCTGTAGTACCTGTCAGGCTTGACTGGGGCTGGAGGCAGAGAATCCGAGTTAAGGCAGGCCTCCGAGTAAACATCATCTAGGATTTCCAAGACAGGAGGTATAGCCAGAGACCTGTGCTGAGGTAGCAAGAGAAATTCCCTAAGCCTTTTCTTGGAATCTGAATAATCTTGGCCTTCCCAGTGGAAGTGTTCCCTTAAGGTATGCAAAGTTTCCCCAAAAGAGTAATCCTCTGGGGGGGGATACAGAATGAATGGACTCCTCTGCATCAGAGTCTTCAAAGGGGAGTAAGAATGTTCCTGATCATCAGAGTGCTCTGAAATAATGGAGCCCTGATCAGAGGAGGGGGATTCTTCCTCCACTCTGGGCCTTTGTCCGTGGGGTTGAGAACCCCTGATAAGAGTAATTAAATCCTCAGCCATTTTAAGCATCTGTTTTTTAGGCATGGGACCTGGAGATGGGCCCTGTGTAGCTTGTCTCTTAGAATGCATGGCTGCTTTAGACTTAGTGAAAGCCTTGATGGAAAAAGAAGAGGAAGGTCTGAAGACACCTTGAGTGGAGGTAGACCTGTCCACATTCTGAGGTTCACCGCCAAGAGTGGCTTCGGTATCTGTAGCCGGGGTGTGGGCCGAGGAGCCTGCGACCTCGGGCACAGGAGACACCGCCAATGAAGTGTCGTCGGTAGTCAGGGGCTGCTTAGGCGCCTCACTGAGAACCGGACCACGTGTAGTCGGCTTTGGTGTGGTGTCGGTAGAGGCCGCGGACCTCGTGTGTCGGTCCTTATCCTTGCGTTTTTTAGACAAAACTGGAGTCGGAGTATCTGACAACATAATATAGTTAAATGTTTTTCCAAAATAATGCTGGGCGAACTCCACCCGACACTTAATGGTGCGTTTGTTGAAAGTAGCACAAAAGCGACAGACCGAGACATCGTGGTCTGGGCCTAAACAAGGTATACAGAGGGAATGGAAATCCTTATGCGGTATTTGCTTCCCACAAGAAATACAATTATTAACTTTGTCTGATATCGGTCTGAGGCAAGAAAATTTCCCCAACGGGGTACTTAGCTTTCAAGAAGACTTCGGTTTCAAAATTTTCATAATTTCAGGAGCTGGCTGACCGGCACTTGCGAACTGCTTCTGCTTCGGGCACCGCGCGGCAAGAAAGACTGAAGAAAATGGCGTCAGCTGGTTCCTTTATACCCCTGTCACACTGACGTCAGGGAAGAAGCGACGACAACCGACGCCGGACCTAGACTTTGGAATTCGGCCGACTGAGGACCCGCCTGATGGCAGGAGAACCCATCTGTTATGACTGCACCTGTATGCACAATGAACATCATGGTGGAAATAAAAGAACACGAGATGTGGTTAAGAAGCAGGGACTGGCAAATGTTAAAGTATTGCAAAATAGGGGGAGTCTCACAGAAAGTACAGTTTTGTGCCTACCATAAATGTAGATGTTCGAGTGTTCACACTGCTGCAGTCATTACACTTGGGTTATCCTGCCGTCAGGCGGTCCCGCAGTCGGCCAGAGTCAGTTGCGGTCGCTTCTTCCCTGATGTCAGTGCGCCAGGAGTATATAAGATGCATCCAACGCCATTTTCTTCAGTTTTTCTTGCCCCAGATGTCAGGTGTCCCCAAGTAGGTAGGCAATACATATTGCTAATAAAACATATATATATATATAAAAAGAAAACAATACCTTCAGTTACAAGCAAATACACCACAAAGGTTGTATAGGATAGAGAGGTATAGATAAGTCCAGCTAGGACAGAGGGGGTGGAGGGAGGGTAACCTGGACTGCAGCAGTGTGAACACTCGAACATCTACATTTATGGTAGGTACAAAACTGTACTATGTTCATCTTGTTACACTGCTGCAGTCATTACACTTGGGTAGAATCCCAAAGCTGAGGTTGGGTGGCTGGTCTACAAAGAGTTAGGTTTGGCTATGAGGCCCTGCAGACCTGCAGTGGCAAATCCTGCTCTGGATTTAGAGTAAAGAGGCAAGTGGTAATGCTTGGTAAAGGTGTGCACTGAACTCCAAGTTGCAGCCTCCAAAATTTCCTTGGTTGGTACTCATCTGAGAAAGGCTGTTGAGGTGGCTGTTGCTCTAGTAGAATGTGGCCTAATGTTTTTAGGGACAGATTTCCCATACTGTGTGTAGCAGTAACGAATACAGTGTCCTATCCATTTGGAGATAGTCTGCTTTGAAATAGCCTTGCCCTGTGATCCTGCAGCATATGCAACAAACAGTTGCTCAGTTTTCCTTAAAGCTTTTGTTTTGTCCAAGTAGAAGTGTAGCTGTCTGTGTATGTCCAAAGAGTGCAGAAGTTTCTCCCCTTTATTCTGGGGGTTTGGATAAAAAGTTGGCAAATGGATGGTTTGGTTAAGAGCCACACTAGATACCACCTTTGGCATAAAGGTAGGGTTTGTCTTTAAAGAAACCCTGTCCTGATGAAAAATTATAAAAGGTTCCACTGCCATTAATGCCTGTAGCTCTAAGACTCTTTGTGCTGAAGTTACTGCCAGGAGCAGAGCTGTTTTCCATGATAAAAATTTTAGACTGGCTGTATTGGCTGGCTCAAAAGGTGGCAGGGTCAGTTTTTCCAAACCAAAATTGAGGTCCCAAGTTGGTGTTGGTGCTCTCCGGGGCAGTCTTATGTTTTTAGCCCCTCTGAGGTACTGCTTTAGCATGGGATGAGAGAATAAAGGAAGATCCGTGTTGTAATGTGTGAAATGGCAGAGGCGTGGATCTTAATTGATGAGAAGGATAGGCGTTTGTCCAGCATCTTAAGTAAGTATTGTAAAATCTGAGGAATGTTTGGGACAAAAGGGTCAAGGTTTTGAGCCTGGTTCCAGGCACAGAATCTCTTCCATTTTTCTGAGTAAGATTTCCTGGTGCTAGGCCTCCTGGCCTCCAAAATGATATCCATAACAGCTTTAGAGAGAGGTGTTGCCTGTTTGACTAATTAATCTGCCATGCAGCCAGGTTTAGGGTTTTGAGCTGAGCATGCAGGATCTGATTGTTTTGTTGAGTCAGAATGTGTGGAAATTGAGGCAAAATCCATGGTGGGCCTTGAGCTAAGTTCTTTAAGATTGGGTACCAGTGCTGGCGTGGCCAGTCTGGAGCAATCAGGATCATCTGTGGTTTTTCTTGTCTGGCTTTTAGGAGTACCTTTGAAAGGAGAAGCAGTGGTGGGAAGGCATAAACTTTTAGGCTTTTTCAGCTGAACGAGAGAGCATCCACTTTCCATGCTTGTGTGTGATAAGTCCTTGTGCAGAATTTCTGTAGTTGGCAATTCAGTGGGGAGGAAAAAAGATCTATGTCTGGGCATCCCCATTTTTGCTTTACCATGCTGAAGATTTGTGGATTCAGTTTCCATTCATGAGGGTCCATGATATTTCTGCTTAGATCGTCTGCCAGAGTATTTTTCTTTCTTGACAGGAATTGTGCTTGCAGATGAACTTGATAAGTTAGAGCTGTGTTCCACAAGGTCATGGCTTGCCTGCATAGGGGGTAAGAATGAGTGCCCCCTTGCTTGTTTATGTACCACATTACTGTGGTGTTGTCTGTCTTTAATAATAAATGTCCTGGATGCAGAAGGTCCTTGAAAGCTGTTAGGGCATTTTGAACAGCCAACATCTCTTTTTGATTGATGTGAAGATGCATTTGGTCTGTGGTCCACTTGCCCTGAATACATTTTCCTGTCATGTGTGCTCCCCAGGCATTGTCCGAAGCATCTGTTGTTAGTGTCTGCCTGGCTGTGGGTAGAGTGAAAGGTTGACCCTTGTTGAGGTGACATGCCTGTGCCCACCATCGAAACTCCTGTTGTAGGCAGGGAATTATTGGTATTACTGCTTCTAAGCTGTGAGAGTGCTGAGTCCAAACACTTTTTAGGTACCATTGTAATTTCCTCATATGCAGTCTGGCATATGGAATTAGTAGTATGCAGGATGCCATGAATCCCAGGGCCTGCAGAATTTTTCTTGCAGGGAGATGGGACTTTTTTGCCATTAGTTGAAAATATTGAGTCGGTTGTCCTTGTTTGTCTGGCGTGAGATAAGCCATCTGGGCCGTTGTATTTAAGCTGGCACCCAGGAATATTATCTGTTGTGAGGGCACTAGTTTTGACTTCTTTTCGTTTACTGTGTACCCTAGAGAAATTAGCAACCTTTTTACAAATGACAGATGCTTTAGAAGAATGTCCTTTGTCTCTGCTTGAACGAGTCAGTCGTCCAGGTATGGATATAACTGAATTCCTTTTTGTCTGCAAAATGCAATTACTGGTGCCAGGCACTTTGTAAAGACCCTGGGTGCAGAAGATAAGCCAAAGGGCAGTGCAGAGAATTGGTAGTGCATTGTACCAGCTTTGAATCTGAGGTATCTTCTGCAATTTTGTCTGATAGGGACATGCAGGTATGCCTCTTTGAGGTCCAGAGTAACAAGCCAAGCCTTCTTGCCCAGCATGGGAAGAAGCTGCTGTAGTGTCATCATTTTGAATTTCGGAACCTCCAGGTAAGTATTTAGAGTTGAAAGGTCTAGTATGGGTCTCCAGGCTTTGTCCTTTCTGGGGATCAGGAAGAGTCTTGAGTAAAGTCCTTGTCCTTGTTCCTGCTGTGGTACTTTTTGAATAGCTCTCATGTCCATGAGGGCTGATATCTGTTTTTGAGCCTCTGCCCATTGATTTTGTGGCAGGTTTGGCATTCCTTTCAGCCTTGGTAAAGTGTGAAAGTGGAACCTGTCACCTTGAGACACAATATTCAGAACCCATTTGCCCTGGGTGATTGTTTGCCAATTTCGATAAAAAAGTGCTAGTTTTCCACCTAAGGGTGCTGCCAAAAGGGAAGTGCTTGGCATACGAAGGGGGAAGTCATTGGGACCGTTTCCTGTATGATTGAGATTTGTCCTCACCTCCTTTTGGGGTTGGGGTACCCCACTGTCGTTGTCTGTTAGAGCCTTGGAGTTGAGATCTGCCTCTTGGGCGTCTGTATCTGCCTGTCTGACACTGGAAAGGACCAATTCTTTGTAGGCCAATTTCTGCTAAATTGAGATGGCTGTACTTGTAAGAAATCTTTAACTGTTTGCATAGATTTAGCTTTATCCTCCATTTTCTTTAACACCTCTTCTGCTTTAACACCAAACAATGTATCATGTTGTAAAGGAGCATCCAATAATTTTGCCTTAACATGATCAGGTAAACTCTGTTCTTTTAACCAAGCATGTCTTCGAATCACAGAACCTGTAACTGCGGCTCTACAAGAGGCCTCTAAAGAATCAAAACCACATTGCAGAGTACGTTTTCCCACCTGTTCAACTGCATGCAATAAATCCTGCATTTCTTTATAGTCAGGAGCTTCTGAGCTTGTAAGCATTTTCTGTTTTAACTGAGCCATTAAATATTGTTGGTACTTAAGCATGTGAAACTGGCAATTTAAAGCCCTTACTGCTAAAGTTGCAGAAGTGTAAGCTTTCTTCCCCCATCTATCCAATGCTCTAGAACAGGCATGGGCAAACTACGGCCCGGGGGCCACATGCGGCCCGTTAAACGTTTTGATTCGGCCCGCCAAACTTGAAAAAGTTTAATAAATTTTAATAATTTTTTTAAAATTTTCGCGCTGTCGGGGCTGACATAATCACGTGCGCGATGACGTCAGCACCGTCAGGCTACCAGCCAGTCGGAATTGAGCTCAAGGAGCTTGCATCATCATTTCCGGCTGGCTGGCGGTTAAGTTAACAGTCAGCGGGAATGCAACATGTGGAACAGAAGAGGCTGACTCAGCGAGCCCTGAAACGGATTCATGGCAGCAGCAAAGGGGCCAGGGATATAGCGAGCTCACGGAGCTGGGATTAATGGCGTTAGCAGGCTGGGGGATACAGCGAGACTTGAAACGGAGCTGGGCCCAGGATTAATGGCAGCAGCAGCAACATGAGGATGGATTGAACAGAAGACGCCGAGCACTACTCAGGGTAAGAGAGAGTGTGTGTGTGTGTGTGTGTGTGTGTGTGTGTGTGTGTGTGTGTGTGTGTGTGTGTGTGTGTGTGTGTATGCGATAGTAAAGAGAAAGTGAGTGAATCACTGAATGCAGGTTTGAAAGGTGAAGTGTGTGTGTGTGTGTGTGTGTGTGTGTGTGTGTGTGTGTGTGTGTGTGTGTGTGTGTGTGTGTGAATGATCGGAGAGAGAAAGTGAGTGAATGCAGGTTTGAATTGTGAAGAGTGTGTGAACGATTGGAGAGAGAAAGTGAGTGAATGCAGGTTTGAAAGGTGAAGTGTGTGTGTGTGTGTGTGAGCGATCAGAGAGAGAAAGTGATTGAATGCAGGTTTGAAAGGTGAAGAGTGTATGTGTGTGTGAGCGATTGGAGAGAGAAAGTGAATTATGAAAGCTGACGATTCTGTGTGTGTGTGTGTGTGTGTGTGTGTGTGTGTGTGTGTATATATATATAGATTGCAGCATCACTGTTCAAAACCTGCTGAAGTTAAATAGATGTCCAGTTTCACTGACAGAAAATGTATCTGCGTGTCTGGAGTGCACCTCAGAAGCCATTGTTAAAATTCCTATACTGCATTCATATAAAAATAGAATGAAAACATTTTTTTAGGGAGCCATTGTGTATGCTCATGCAATGTTACCTGAGGTAAAACGGTCTTGGAATCCTTCTCTTCCAGATGAATCTTCTCACAATATTTACTAGGTAACTGGTGTTAATGTTTTTGTTTTACAGAGGTATTAAGCTATTTTTATATGCTGTACCTAATACAGTTTTGTGCATTTATGTCTGATTTGTATTTTTATGCTTTTAATTATTTTTGTTATGTTTTATTCACTGGGTTTCAGTAGTTGTATTGCAATTAAGGCTTGATCGAAAGTGAGTCCTAGTGGTCCAGCTCACCTGCCTGAAAGTTAAATCTGTTAAATGGTTTCATGGTCATTGGGAGTCCAGTTTTGTTCATTGGGAATTCATTGTAGTGATTTGTTGTATTGATTTGTCAGTGATGTAAAATGACTGTGCAATATTTAGTCCCACATAGTCTCAACATCATCCCATTATGTCTTGCTATAAATTAAAGCAATCTGTAAGTGTTACTATGGGTGTGCCATTTTTTTTCTTTCTTATTTACAGTCATTAAAGCCAGAGTGCAACATGCATACATTATTCTTTGGCCAGGAGAAATGGATGAGACAAAGGTGGCAACCATGTTAATAATTAAGTAGACTTTTATGATGGAAATGTTCTGAATTGGGCAGTTTTGTCATTGCTGATTCATGCATTTTGTTTTATTGCCTACTGGAAAAAATGTTCAAACAATAAATTTAAAATGTGCTCTCTCTGTATAACTGTATTTTTCCCCCAATGAGGTGATGTTTTCAAAGCATGCCATCTATCTGCTCCTGTTCCAGCCCCTTTGTCAAATGTTAGAACTCAATGTGGCCCACAAATCAAAAAGTTTTCCCACCCCTGCTCTAGAATCTCTGTCAGAGGGGACTGGATTTTTTGCAATGGAAGCCTTAACCCCTTTGGGACCCTGGGAAATGGTTTCTGGGTCAGCAGAAGGGCTTTTATAAAAAAACTTGTGAGAGTCAGGGACTCTATAGTACCTATCTGGTTTGGCTGGTGCAGGGGGCAAAGAATCAGGAGATAAGCTGGATTCAGAGAACATATCATCCACAATATCTAACACAGGCGGAATAGCCAGGGGCCTGTGCTGAGGCAATAAAAGGAAGTTCCTGAGCCTTTTCTTGGATTCTGAATAATCCTGACTTTCCCAATGGAAATGTTCCCTCATGGTATGTAAAGTTTCCCCAAAAGAGTAATCCTCAGAAGAAGAGGCTGAAGAGATAGATTCTTCAGCATCAGAGTCCTCATAGGGGGTAGAGAGTATCCCTGGTCTGAAGAGGAATCTGAGGAAATGGAAACCTGATCAGAGGAATCATAGTCTGTATCCTGCCGAGGCCTTTTCTCAGGAGGGGGATGGGAACCGCTGATTAGAGTAATGAGGTCTTCGGCCATTTTGAGCATCTGTTTCTTAGGCATGGAGGACTGTCCAGGAGAATGCTGTAGTTGCTTCTTTGTCTTTAATGGTGTTTTTGTCTTGGCTGGTGCTTTAATGGCAAGTTGTGAAGGTCTGAAAACACCCTCAGAAGCCGATGCCTGCTCAGCGGCTCTGGACTCATCTGAGGGATTAGTTTTCGTAGGCCCAATACCTTGAGTTTCCAGAGGCCTAGTTGTCTCCACGTGGGAGTCGGAGGCGGCCTGTGGCTCTGAGGTAGCGGGTGTCAGGGGCTGCGAAAGCGCCTCACTGAGAACCGGCGACTGGCCTAGAAGAGGTTTCATCATCGGTTTTTGCACCTCTGATGCCTGTCTTTATCCTTGTCTTTGCGTTTTTTATGAATTGCGGTCGTTGGTTGTTCCGATGGCATTGTATAATTGAACCTTTGGCCAAAGTAGTGCAAAGCAAAATCAAAACGTTGTTTTATAGTGCGTTTGTTAAATCTGGCACAAAACCGACAACTAGTGATGTCGTGATCAGGGCCTAGGTACGGAATACAGTAACAGTGGAAGTCCTTATGAGGTATTTGCTTCCCACAAGAAATACAATTATTAACTTTTTCTGACATCGGTCTGAGGCAAGAAAAAAGTTTCCCCAACGGGGTACTTAGCTTTATTGAAGACTTTGGATCTGAAATTCAACTTCGAAAATCTGAGGAGTCGGCTGACCGGCACTTGCGAACTGCTTTTGCTTCGGGCACCGCGCGGCAAGAAAGACTGAAGAAAATGGCATCGGATGCATCTTGTATACCCCTGGCACACTGACGTCAGGGAAGAAGTGACAGCACCCGACGCCGGACCAAGACTTTGGAACTCTGGCCGACTGCGGGACCGCCTGATGGCAGGATAACCCAACTGTAATGAATGCAGCAGTGTAACACGATGAACATCAAGAAGAGCAGCAAATGCAGAATGCTAAACAGAAAATAAGGGATTACCTCGATAATATACATGACTTTAGAAAAAATGTGCTGTTAAGCAACTGTTTTTTGATAATAACTCTAGAGCACAAAAAGTTTTAGCAGAACAACTCGGGCAACAGAAAACAGAAAGGGCTGTTGTCATGCTTAGGGAGCCTATAACAAAGGAAGATACAACAGTTCCTGTAGAAGTATTAGAAATATTTCAGAAATTCTATGAAAGTCTGTATAAAGCAGATAAATACAGAAATCAAGAAAAGGTACAAATGGAAATGTTTATGGAAGAATTAAATATGCCAAAGGCAGAGGTAGATGAGGCTCAATTACTAACGGTTAGGATAGGAGGAGATGACATAAAAATGGTAATGTATACGCAATCTACAGGAAAGTCCCCAGGAATGTTTGGTATTCCTGTGGAAGCTTGAAAGCTAGGACGGAGAAACACTGATAAATATCTGGGAGGTTTAATGGTATTTTATGAGGAGGAGCAGCACCAACATCATGGAAGAAAGCTGTGGTAGCTGTAATATCTAAATAAGGTAAAGCTCCATTAGATCCAGCTTCATACAGGCCCATTTCAATACTTAATCATAATTATAAACAGTTTATGTCTATAATGACTAAAATAATGGCAAAAGTTATGCCAAAACTGATACATATGGATCAATGTGGTTTTGTGGAGGGGAGGCAAACATTAGCAGAACATTGATGACCCACAGGGAAGCAGAATTTAAGACAATACCACTGTTAGTGGGTCTTGATGCAGAGAAAGCATTTGACAGAGTAAGCTGGGACTTTATGAACAGGGCAATTGTAGCATTTGCATTCCCTGATAAAATTATAAGGTTGATTAGGAGGATATATGTGGGATGGAAGGTGAAAATTAAACTGTGTGGGTTCTTCTGATAAATTCTGCTTGAGCAAGGAACCAGGCAGAGGTGTCTTCTTTCCCCTTTGTTATTTACATTATATTTAGAACCATTGGCAAAGAAAATAAGTGACTCAGAAATTCAAGGATATAATTGCTAATGTAGTCAAAAAAGCTGGCTCTATTTGCAGATGATATTTTATACCTGATAAGACCAGAAAAGGACATTACAGTGTTGTGGAACATTTTGGGACAGTTTCAAATCTTTTCGGGATACAAAACTAACGAAGCTAAAAACAAAGGCAATAGTGGTAAATTATGTACCCACATACGAATTGGATCAGCAATATCCATATTTATGGGGACATGATAAAATAAAGTATTTACGAGTATGGATTAAAAATGATTCTGGTGTAGTAGCGAAGGATATGTGGGAAGAGACTAAAAAGATAATACAAAAACTGAGAACTTGAAATCTATGTTATATGGCTATGGATAGCAAGATACAAGCAGTTAAAAATGTTTTTACTCCATTTAGGTTTATACACAGGTCAGGCATATTTTAATCAACCAGAGGAGAAGTTGCGGACAGCAATTAAAAAAGAACTGAAGGATTTTATCGGGGGGGAGAAGACAGTAAGAATCAAGTGGGATAAGCAGATCCTTCCAAAAGAAGATGATGGACTGGGATTACCCTATTTGAAGGGGTATTTCAGAACTACACAGTTAAGCCTTCTATACATAGCACAAGCAGAAACCTATAATTCAAAGTGGAAAGAGATGATGATGAAATGTGGGCAAGAAGAGACAGGGATTTTGAACACAGACCTTAAAGGAGAATAACAATAATCATGCAATATTATATTCATCTGCAGTGGTACAGCAGTAGCGTTGTTGCCTCACAGCAAGAGGTTCTCCCGTTCGATTCTCTGAAGTGCGGGGAGGGCCTTCTGTGTGGAGTCTGCATGTCCTCTCCGCAGTTGGATGGGCGTTCGAAAGACATGCAAAAATGGGCGTGCCTTCGTTGAAGGTTAAACGTCGAGCTGGCACCTCGGCATTCGTGAAAATCTACTGCCGATCATTAGCGGACCGGAGTTCGCTGTGGCGACCCCTAACCGGGAAAGCCGAAAGACAAACAACAACAACATATAGTATTATATTCATAAAGCAACAGAAAGTATTCTAAGAACTAAGCCAACACTGGAATAGAGAAGGGAGATTCTGCCGATAGGGGAGGACTGCAATTGGCGAAACAGACAATAGGGGGCTAGAATTTATCGCAAAAAAACTGGCAAAGGAACCAATGTACTGGGAGCAAATAACTAGAGATGGAAAGGTAATAGGATGGGACTATGTCAATAATTTATTTGGACTGTAGTTTAGAGATTGCCTTCCCCATCAAGGACTGATATCAGAGTAAAGGCAAAGAGAAAGAAATATGGGGTTCCTAAATGAAAGACCAACACTGGTAGAGATTTTAGTAGAATCTAGAACAGAAGCTGCTGTTAAAACAAAAAGAATAATTAGTACAACATATAAAATATTTCATGATAACTATAAGAACCAACCACAGGAGGTTAAAAAGGATTGGGAGAGAGACTGAATAAGCAATTCACAAAGAAACAATGGGGGGAATATATGTTTATGCAACAAAATCTAAAAGATTTAGGCAAGTAGACTCCAGAGAATTTTTCCTCAGGTAGACAGCAAATGTTGGAGGTGTGATGGGGAAGAGGTAATTGGGAACATGTTTTCTTTGAGTGTAAGAGTTAGCAGAATTTAAAGATTCCTGCAATTACTCTAATCGGAGATACTGGGTGAGCAAATTAGTGTAACTAGGGAAATGATTTTTCTGAGCTATGATACAGAATTGAAATTGCCTAGATATACTAAGGCCTTGTTGAGTCGAATTATGGTGGCTGACAAAAAAAGCAATTACTACAAAATTGAAATCAAAGCCTAAACCAAGTGTACTAGAAATAGTGAATATAGTAGAGATAAAACAAATGGAACTGGATTTTTAGAAAATGGTAGGATCAAATTATATAGGAAAAATGGGAACTGTGAGAACAATACATACAGGGGAGGAATGGGGTTTAAAAGAAGGCAAGATCTGATTAAGCTATGTAATGTTTGACCAACAATGATTGAGTAGATAAGTTACGTATAATGTTAGCAACTAAAAATTATGTCAATATGGTCTGTGATGTAAAATGCTTGCAACTAATATTTTGTACTAATATTTGTTTTCATTTATATAAAGCCTATAATGCCTATGTCATTAAATAATTTAATAAAATGTTTCTTGCTTAAAAAAATATAGAATATGGGACCTTTCTCGTTGTGATTTAGATATGAAGAAAACTCTGCTGCATACTGTTTTACCAGCCGTGATGCAAGTCTCCTCTACATGACGACTGAGACATCTCCATCTTTTTCTCCACCTGCACAGTAGCTGTATAAACATGTGGGAGACATTATAACCCTGCACAGCTGGAATGCTCTCCATCATTTTAAACCAAGTCGTGGTTAATACAAAGACATCTACATCCTCCAGAGTGGAGGACTCAGAGTGGAGTGGAGTTTCTCGTTGAGGATTCTAGCACTAATCAGAAGCACCTTTATATTTTGCCTTTACTTGCTTCATTATGTTGGTAAGTTTACCAGGTTGGCATTGCCTATAAAAGGCACTATGGGGGAAGGCAATATCTTTCCTAAATAACAGAAACCCTAGAAGGGGCAGATGCAGGTCATCTCCAATAAAGTAGTGTGGTCTGTCATCATATCCTCCCAGGTTGAGAAATATTGGATTTCCTTTGAATGACACTAAACACTATAACAATTTCTCTTTTGTTCATACTGCAGCATCATCCTTGGTGAAAGTGGAATGCTTCTCAATATCATACCTGCCCTGGACACACGGTCTGAGATCTCCAACATGCCTCTCTTCCTATAGCCCAAGGAGATACAGCTCAAGTCAATGACATCTATATGCATCATGACAGAGTCACACCAGTACTTACTGTTCAAGGACTTCAATGCATGTGTGATCTGTTGAATTCTGGCAACACAGAAGCAAATGCCAGTCTTTCCTTGCTCACCCTGGTAAGAGACACATCTATATATTTTACAAGGCATCACCTATAACAGGAATACTTGGCTGGGTAGATGCCTGTCTTACAGGCTCAGTATCAGTGACTCTGGAACTCCTTGTGCTATGTTGGACAGTAGGCTAACTTGCTGAGTGTGCTTTGTGCCAGTGTTGTGTTTTAAAGATCTTTGAGTTTTAGGCAAGTTAATCTTTAGAACCTCAGCATAGGATGGATTGTGTGTATTTTGATAGCCTTGGTGAGGCATGCTGTGTGATGCGCTACTGATGAATTTGGTATTGATTTAATGTGTTTGAGATTTGTCTCCAAGGACATTATATATGTACATTTCTCACATGCTGTGCTACTCTGTTCGAGTAATACAGGATTATTAGACAGCATGAGATTCTTGCAGCATCACAAGATACCCATTTCAATTATTCTAACTACAAAAATTGTGAGGGGAGTGCTGGCCCATAGTTTCAGCAGGAATGAGTCAAAGGGACCAGATGTGACTACAACTGCTTGTTATTCATTTTCTTACGATACTATTTGGATGGACTTACTACCAAGGTGTGGAGAAATGCCCCTTTATTTGGTCAGGGGTGTACTGCAGCTCAAAGTCTGTTTATTTTGCACTTGGCACAGGTTATTTGTGCCTCAGACCTAGATTTCTAAAGTTGTATAGATTTTGCAGGTCACTTATACGGAAAAGCTCTTGCTCAGCCAGCCCACCACAAAGAAAGTCGAATGGCAGTGGTGCGCTGAGTGCAGCTCGGTGCACTTTTTCTTCACTTGTTGATGAAAAGCTAGATTCTCCCAGTTCAGGACTTTCAGTGCATTTCAGAGTTTTAAATACAAGCACCTAGGCGAACATAGTTCATGCAGGTCGTAGCAGTCAAGCTATAAAGGGATCCAATTAAATAAAGCCGGGCGTTCTGTGACTTCAGGACCTGTAGCAAATCACGGTTTTTCTTAGTAACCTATTTGTGGGTCATAAGACTATCACAAACATTTGCTTTTACAGTGGGACAAGGAAAAACTAACTACTGTATGTACAGTAGGGAGCAGTCGAGAGAGCAGTACTTAAAGGAGAACTGCACCCACAGACTCAAAAAAATAGAAGTTATGTACTTACCATAATGTTCCATGTGAGTTGTTTATCTCACCTTTATTCTCACTGATGGGTTCGGAGCCAATCCTCGGCTCCGACACGGCCGATAACAAAGCTCAAGTTTTGCCAGTAGCTCTAGACCAAGCCCCTTATCCCACAATGCACTGCTGGAATTACCTCAGATCTTGTTTTCTGCGAGTAACAGTATTTACATACACATATTATATATATATATATATATATATATATATATATACACACACACACACACACACACACACACACACACACACACACACACACACACACACATAAACATATACACACCCTTTTATGTATTTCTACCAAGAACACTTCCCAAAGGGGAAGAAAAAATACTGAATAACCAGGATGGTACCAGCCTCTAAGTCAACAGTCAGCCAGGAGGGGGAAGGAGGGAGGGATGTGAGAATAAAGGCGAGATAAACAACTCACATGGAACGTTATGGTAAGTACATAACTTCTATATGTGAAGTTGCTAAATCTCGCCGTTTATTCTCACTGATGGGTAGCGTCCCTAGCACCCTGAATCCTGGGTGGCTCATGGAAGTATGTTCTTCAGCACCGTAGAACCAAAGGAAGACCTGTCCCTTGAAGTCTTATCCACTTTGTAATGCATGATAAAAGTATGAGGCTTAGACCAAGTGGCTGCAGCGCAAATATTGTCAAGGGGCAATACAGCTTGAAAAGCAGAAGACGTAGAGACGGCTCTGGTAGAATGAGCCTTAGGTTTGTGTGTTAATGGCATGCTCGCATTTTCATAAATAAAGGATATGCAATCGGATAACCATTTAGATAAGGTTGTTTTAGCCACTGGATTGCCTTTTCTTGCTTCTGAGAAGGATACAAAAAGTTGATCTGATTTTCTAATATCCTTAGTTCTGTCAAGATAAAATCTGAGCCATCTGTGAACATCAAGTTTGTGCAGCATGTATTCCAATTTGCTGTAGTGGTTGGGAAAAAAGACTGGCAGCTCAATGACCTGATTGACATTTGACTCAGAACAGACTTTAGGTAAACATGAGGGGTTTGTTCTGAGAGATACTCTATCAGCATGGAAAATCATGTAAGGTGGTCTGATAGATAATGCTTGAAGTTCTGATACTCTGCGGGCAGAAGTAATGGCCACAAGAAATATTGTTTTCCAGGACAAAAATTTGAGATCACAAGAAGATGCTGGCTCAAAAGGAGGAAGAATAATTTCAGACAGCATAAGGTTTAAATTCCAGGGAGAATAGGGAATTTTGATCGGAGGTCTCATATGAAGAACGCCTTTAAGAAAAGTCTTAGATAATTTATGGCCCATAACATTTGAGCCACCAAAACCAAGGTGAACATTTGAGATGGCAACTAACTGAACTCGAACTGTAGCAGCTGCTGCTCCTTCCTTAAAAATTTCTGTCAAAATTCTAAAATAGAAGATAGCGGAGCTCAGAAAGGGTCAATGTTCTGCGTGTTGGCCCAAATTGAGAACCTTTTCCATTTACTGCCATATAATTTCCTGGTAGATGGCTTGTGAGAAGACAAGAGAATTTGTCTTGTATCTTCTGAAATTGAATGAAGCCTGGCAATTAGGGGAAGTGGATTAGTCAAGCAGTCAGTTTCAGGGACTGCAGTGAAGGATGAAGGTCCCCTGACGGGTGCATCAGAAGGTCCGGAACTGGGTCCAGGATCCATGGACCTTGCAACAGATGATGGTGGAGAAATGGAAACCAAATCTGTCAAGGCTAGTAGGGGGCTATGAGTATAACAGTCCTTCCCAGCGATTTTGGGGTATTAATGGGAAGGGTGGAAATGCATAAAGGAGACCCGGAGGCCAATCGTGTATAGTGCATCTCTCGGGGGATGACCGGGAGGTGATATTAGGGCAAAGTAGCTTCTGCATTTTGAATTGATGTGGCTGGAAAAAAGGTCACAGCAAGGCTGGCCCCATTTGCAGAAAATCAACTCCGCAACCTGTTGTTTGAGAGACCACTCATGATGAAGCAATATCGCCCTGCTTAGCTTGTCTGCTATCATGTTGGATTTCCCCGGGATGTGCATTGCTAATAGAAAAAGTTGGGATGACACAGCCCATTGCCAGACCCTGAGGGCTTCTCGACAAAGGGGAGTCACAGATAGTACAGTTTTGTACCTACCATAAATGTAGATGTCCGATAGGTATGCATCTGCAGTCATAACATATGGGTTGTCCTGCCTTAGGCAGCCCTTCGGTCGGCCGGATTCCAAAGTCTGGGTTTGGCCTCGGCTGATGTCGCACTTTCCCAGACGTCAGAGCGTCTGGGGTATAAAAGCATCAGCCGACGCCATTTTCCTCAGTTTTTCTTGCCCCAGATGCCAGGTGCCCTCTAGGAAGGCTAAATTTGGATAAATGCTGAAAAGTTCCAAACATTTGCAAATTATATACAAGAATAAACAAACAAATACACCATAATAGATTCTCCCAGCTAGCTAAAAGAGGGGTAAGCACCCTAGGAATACCAAAGAGGGGAAGGAGGGAGGGTAATCCTGACTGCAGATGCATACCCATCGGACATCTACATTTATGGTAGGTACAAAACTGTACTATGTCCTTCAAGGATGCATCTGCAGTCATAACATATGGGTAGAATACCATAGCCAATCTGGGGGTGGAGGTACTAAGAAAAGGATGGTGTAGTTAAGATCCCCTGCAGGACTGCAGTTGCAAAACCTGCTCTGGATCTAGAGTATAAAGGTAGATTGTAATGCTTGGCAAATGTATGCACGGAAGTCCAAGTAGCCGCTTCTAAAATGTCCTTGGTAGCCACCCCCCTTAGGAAGGCTGTAGTGGTGGCCGTGGCCCTTGTGGAGTGAGGCCTGATATTTTCAGGAACTGTCTTTCCATGAAAGGAGTAGCAAAAGCGAATGCAATTTCCTATCCATTTTGAAATTGTCTGTTTGGAAATTGCTCTTCCTTGCACCCCAGCTGCATATGCTATAAAAAGTTGGTCAGTTTTTCTGCTAGTTTTTGTTCTGTCCAAATAGTAGCGTAGTTGTCTGTGTATATCCAGGGTGTGCAAAAGTTTTTCCCCTTTATTCTGTGGATTAGGGAAGAACGTAGGCAAGTGAATAGCTTGGTTCAAGGATACCCTAGATACCACCTTTGGCATAAAAGTAGGATTGGTTCTTAGTGACACCTGTCCTGGTGGAAAATAAGAAAAGGCTGCACTGCCATTAATGCTTGTAACTCAGATACTCTTCTTGCTGAAGTGATTGCCAGAAGGAATGCAGTTTTCCAAGATAGAAACTGTAGATCCGCTGATGCTGCTGGTTCAAAAGGAGGTAGTGTCAGTTTTTCCAGCACGGGTTGAGATCCCAGGCAGGTAGAGGGGGTCTTATTGGAGGTTTAACATTTTTGATCCCTCTCAGAAATTGTCTGAGGAGAGGGTGTGAGAAGATAGGTGGATCCTCATTGTATTTTGCTGAAATTGCTGAAGCATGAATCTTAATGGAAGAATAGGACAGGCCATTGTGGAACAATTCTGCTAAATATTCTAGGATATGTGCTAGGCTTGCCACTGTGACATCTGTGCCCTTTGATGTGCTCCAAATGAGAAATCTCTTCCATTTAGCTGAGTATGTCTTCCTTGTGGAAGGCTCATGAGCTTCCAGGATAATGTCCTTCACCCTCTGAGATAAAACAGTCTGGTTGGGATTTAAGGAATTTTCCAGGCAGTTAGCTGCAATGTTTTCAAGTTGGGATGTAGGGTCTTGAAATTGTTTTGCGTTAGAAGAAGAGGCCATAGGGGGAGAGGCCATGATTTTGCCTGAGACATGCTTCTCAGTAGTGGATACCAGTGTTGCCTTGGCCAGTCCGGAGCTATTAGTATCACTTTTGGCTGTTCCTCCTGATTTTCAGTAGAACCTTGTGCATCAATGGGAGAGGTGGGAAGGCATATACTGTTAGGGCTTTCCAGCTGAAAGAGAGAGAGTCCACCCTCCAAGCTTGTGGGTGGTATGTCCTTGAGCAGAATGCCTTCAGTTGATGGTTGAGTGGGGAGGCGAACAGATCTATCTCCGGCATTCCCCATGTCTTTGTTATGAGCTTGAAGATGTCTGGGTGCAGCATCCATTCGTGTGCATCCATGGTAGTTCTGCTTAGGCTGTCCGCCAGTGCATTTTCTTTCCCTGGCACGAATTGGGCCTGTAGCTGGATATTGAGGTTCAGGCATAGATCCCACAGATTCATAGCCATCCGGCATAGCGGGTAAGAATGTGTGCCACCCTGTTTGTTTATGTACCACATGACTGTGGTGTTGTCTGTCCTTATTAATAGCTGTCCTTGCTGTAGGAAGGGTTTGAATGCCTCGATTGCATGTCTCACTGCCAGCATTTCCTTTTGGTTTATGTGCATGCTTAGCTGCCCTTGAGGCCATAGGCCTTGGATGCATTTGCCCTCCATGTGTGCTCCCCATCCTCAGTCCGAGGCGTCTGTGGTGATGGTCTGCCTTGTTTTTGGTTTGTTGAAAGGCAACCCTCTGTTTGACTGGCAGGCCTGAGCCCACCACAGGAATTCCTTTTGAAGGCATGGAATGATTGGTATCATGGTTTCTAAACTGTGACTGTGTTGAGACCATACACTCCTTAGGTACCATTGTAATTTCCTCATATGTAGTCTGGCATGTGGGATTAGAATTATGCAGGATGCCATGTAACCCAGGGCCTGCAGGAATTTCCTTGCAGTAAGCTGAGTTAATCTTGTCAAAATCATGAAGTAATCTGGAAGTTGTTTTTGCTTTTCTTCTGTGAGAAAGGCCATTTGGGTGCTTGTGTCCAGATCTGCCCCCAAAAAGGTGATCCTTTGGGATGGTACTAGTCTTGACTTTTGGATGTTGACTGTGTATCCCAAAGCCTGTAACAGGTGTATGGTATAGGCCAAGTCCTTTAGCAATTTGTTCTTGTTGTCCGCTTGTATTAGGCAGTCGTCCAGGTATGGAGAATTCCCTGTAGTCTGCAATGTGCAACTACTGATGCCAGACATTTCGTGAATACTCTCGGCGCAGTAGATAAGCCAAAGGGCAATGCTGAGAATTGATAATGCTCTGATCCTGCAAGAAATCTGAGGTGTCTTCTGCAACTTGGTCAGATAGGGACGTGCAGGTATGCCTCCTTGAGATCTAGAGTCACCAGCCAAGACTCCTTGCCCAACATGGGAAGAAGTTGCTGTAAAGTCAGCATTTTGAATTTTGGCACAATTAGATAAGTGTTGAGTGCGGACAAGTCGAGAATAGGCCTCCATTGATTTTCTTTCCTTGGTACAAGGAATAGTCTGGAGTAAAATCCTTGGCCTTGTTCTGAACATGGTACCTTTTCGATAGCTTTCATCTGAAGTAACTTGTTGATTTGTTTTAAAGCCTCTGCCTTCTGATTTGGTGGAAGGTTTGGCACTCCGCTTCTTTTTGGCAAAGTGTGGAAATGAAACCTGTATCCTTTGTCTATCTACTATGAACCTATGAACCTATTTGCAATGCCCAAGTATCCTTTGTAATATAATGCCAGTTTTTTGAGAATAAAGCCAGCTTTCCGCCCAAGGGTGCTTCCAGTTGATCCCTGGTAGGCGGAATCAGAGTCAAGTCATTGAGTCTGTCCGGTAGTAGTGGTTGTTGTTGTAGTTGTTGCACTACTCCTCTGGTTGGCAGGCTGCCACTGACGGCCTCTGTAGGAGCCCTTCGGTTGATCTCTGCCTCTAGAGCGCCTGCTCCTGCCTCTCTGGGCTCTGTTCGAGTCTGGAAAGGACCAATTTTTTGTAGGCCAGTTACTGCTGAATCTCGGTGGTTGAACTTGCAGGAAATCTTTAACTGTTTGCACAGATTTTGCTTTTTCTTCAACCTTTTTTAGAATCTCCTGAGCAGGGGAGCCAAATAAATTTTGTTTCTCCATTGGAGCATCGAGGAGTTTAACTTTGACATGGTCTGGCAAAGATTGTTCCTTCAGCCAGGCATGTCTACGAATAACTGCCCCAGTCATAGCTGATCTAAATGAAGCCTCCAGTGCATCATAGCCACATTTTAAGAAATGATTACTAACCTGTTGTGAGTTATGTACCAAATCCTGAAGGGATTTACGGTCTAGGGGTTCAGGTGAGGAAAGTTTCTTATTCAATTCATCTAACAAAAACTCTTGGTACTGTATCATATGGAATTGACAGTTTAATGCCCTGACAGAAAGAGTTGCAGATGTATACACCTTCTTACCCCATCTCTCTAAAGCTCTAGACTCTCTATCAGAGGGTAGGGGATTTTTGGCAGTAGCGGCTGCAACCCCTTTAGGGCCCTGAGAAATAGTTTCTGGGTCTGCAGAATGGGCTTTATATAGATGGGAATGTGAATCCGGGAGCCTGTAATATCTGTCAGGTTTGGCAGGGGCCGGAGGAAGAGTATCAGGGGTTGTACTGACATCATTGTACACGTCATCAATTACATTTAGAACAGGAGATATAGCTAAGGGCCTATGCTGAGGCAAATGCAAAAATGTCCGTAATCTTTTTCTAGAATCAGAGAAATCCTGACCTTGCCATTGAAAGTGCTCTCTCATGGAGTGTAAAGTCTCCCCAAAAGAAAACTCTTCAGGAGGGGAGGCCGAAGGAATAGACTCCTCTGCATCTGAATCCTCATAGGGCGAGTAAGCCCCTTCCTGGTGGTCTGACAAGTCAGATCCATCCGTGGAATCATCTGAGGAGAGTGGTTCGGAGGGGTCAGTCCTGGGCCTTTTGTCTGGAGGAGGTTGAGAGGCCCTGTCTGGGTGAGGCTGTGAACCCCTAATTAAGGAGATAAGGTCCTCAGCCAGGCTGAGGATCTGTGAGCTAGAGGAAGGCCTCTGGGTAGTAGATTTGGTAGGCAAAGCTTTTGAAAGTTTGGCAGCTTTAGCCCTAGAAAAGGCCTTAATGGACATAGAAACTGGGGGCTTAGCAGCCCCACGTGCAGGGGTAGAAATGTCCAAAGGAATGGTGTCGGACAAATCCTGAACACTAGCTTCGGTAGGTAGTTCTGAAGCCGACTCAGCCGGGGCCTCTCGGGCCTCGGTGGTCGGAATTAAGGTTTCGGAAGAAGGAATAGCCGAGGACTCGGTTTCAGCCGAAACCGAGACACTCGTGGTAGGCCTTGCCGTGGTTTCAGCCGAAACCGCGGGCCGCGAGTGTCGGTCCTTTTCCTTGCGTTTTTTGACCATATGCGAAGTCGGAGTCTCCGACGGCATTTTATAAGCAAAAGCGGCTCCAAAAAATTCCTCTGCAAACTCCGACCGACGTCTAAGAGTTCGTCGGTTGAAGGAGGCACAGGCTAAACAGGCCGATACGTCGTGGTCTGGGCCTAAGCAAGGAAGGCAGTAAGAATGGAAATCCTTATGAGGTATTTGTTTCCCACAAGTTAAACAATTATTTACTTTGTCTGACATCGGCTGAGGCAAGAAAGAGTCCCGAACGGGGTACTTAGCTTTTTTGAAGTCTTCGGTAGCTGAAATCTCTGGATCTGACCGACCGGCACTTGCGAACAGCTTCTGCTTCGGGCACCGCGCGGCAAGAAAGACTGAGGAAAATGGCGTCGGCTGATGCTTTTATACCCCAGACGCTCTGACGTCGGGGAAAAGTGCGACATCAGCCGAGGCCAGACCCAGACTTTGGAATCCGGCCGACCGAAGGGCTGCCTGAGGCAGGACAACCCATATGTTATGACTGCAGATGCATCCTTGAAGGACATCCTATGTGTCTTCACCGGTGAAGGGAGGTCCGGAGACCTATTACGTTTCTCTCTAGACTTTTACTCTCTCTCCTTCTCTCTGCCCCTTTTCCACTCCACTTCTGCAGGCTTTTACACAGGAGGTTAAGTCCCAGCTTGGGAGGGAAGAGAAGCCACTGTGACTGAAGCCAAAGATGAGGCAACTGCCTCAGAAGAGGGAAGAAGGCCTTTCAGGGCCAACTTAGCCTTCCTGTCTTTGATTGCACGCGGGTTAAAACTCGTGCATATAGTGCAGTCTGTACTAAGATGGGCCACGCCCAAGCACATAACACAGAGTGTTGCCATCTGCAGGGGATAACTTATGGCCACACAGTGCATCTTTTAAACATCGGCTTATCAGTCACAGTCTCAGTGGAAAAACATGAAGAAAAAAGGTATTATCTTCCTCACTGAAACACCCACTCACCACACTCACAGACAGAACACACTGAGGGGAGAGGGGAAGCAAACACACTCACAAACTACTCTAAAACTAAGCTAACAACTCTAAAACTAGAAAACGCGATGCATCAAGCGAGGGGAGGAGAAAGGGGAACCTACACTATCACTAACCTAAAATTAGAAGAGAAAAAAAGACTAACACCCACTTACTACCCGGAGCTCTGTAGATCACGATGCTTAAGCTAGCCGCGGCAAATGAGATCTGGGGGTTGGAAGGTAGCGGAGGTGTATTATGGGTAAGGGGAGGAGCCTGGAGCTCGAAGAAGATGCTAGTAAGGCTGCCGGCTTGGATCTGATATGGATCCAGTATCCCACAGGATGAAGACCAAATGAAGTAAACTACTTCAGATAATATTTTAGAATCAAATGGAGGCAACTCACAGCAAGGGATGATGAAGAAATGTGGGGCTTGCACCTATTGCTTTGTGTTGGAGGGTAGTAAATTTATAGTGAACAAAATTAGAGTGCAGTTGAACAGGAGGGTCTATTGCTTCACTGAAAAAGCAGTGTATTGTGCAGTCTGTTCTCTCTGTGAATGTTTTTCCATAGGAAAGACTGAAAGAAAATTTAAAACAGAATATATGAACACTGTAAAGAAAAACCAGGACATTAGTTTAAATTCTTTATTTTGGATGTCCTTGACTATGATGAAAAGGGTGACCCCTGGGCACTTTTGATAGAAAAGAAAGAATTAACATGGCAAATTTGTTTAAATGCTGGCCAGTGGCCAGGTTTGAATGACTACCTCTCCATTTCTTGCCTTCTAAAATTAAAGGCAATGGGGAGATGGTTTTAATTTAATTGACTTCACTTTGTGTGTGTTTGATATGGTTTTGTATAGTGTGACACAAAATGTTTAATTAACCTTTTAGCCTATTTATAAATATTTAACATTTTCATGTATTTATATTTATACATCTTTGGATCGGTTTAGGAAATGCAGTTTCCTTCAAGTGCAATAATGATCCTGTTTGGATGTCATTAACCACTTTTGATTTGATTGGTTAGGATGGTGGGCGTATTCTGACATCTGCTTTTAAAATAACTGCTTTTAGTGTTTGGTACTTTGTCTGATGAAGTATCCAATAGTTGATGATGCAAGGGCTTATTTATTGTGTTTTTCTGCAAATAAAAAGTGACTACAACTTCTCCTTGTGCCTTGGATTTGTTTGCAACTAGTTTTGTGGTCCACGTGTGCCTGACATTTTTTTTGTTTTAGTGCAGTCTGTGGTTCTGGGGTATTTTCAGCATCTTAAAAGTAATTCTGATCGTTTAGTCTGCCTCTAGGTATCCCACACTGCAGTGCTTGTCTGTAAATAATTACATCACACAGATCTCTTTCTTCCTAAAGCTTCCATCACTACACTGATTGTACATGCATACACTGCTGTCTTTCAGTCAGTTAGTTTTAAGTAACACTTCATGCCTTTCAATGGCTACTTAAAACACAACAGTGCAAATGCCAAAGAACAGATTTTCAAAGTGCTTTTTACTGCTGCTTCTTTTTAGAATGGCTAAACTGCAGTCTTTAGTGAAGCCTGAATTGTACTACTTTGACTCCTCCCCCCCTTCACACCTAACTTCCCTAGTTGTCAAAGTACCAAGGGTAATTTGAGCTGTTACCTGCTGTAACTGACAGCTCACATCAGGAAACTTGACTTGTGTACTGCTTCCTTGTTCTAGCCTTTACTTTCTGTACAGTTAGGGGAAGGACCAGGGAGCTGTGACATCACAGAATGGTTGGGTTTTTAGGACGGTCATGGTGATGCTAGTTTGGGGAGGGAACTGGCCAGAAAATTACCTGTATTCAGTGGCCTTGATGACATAAATGAAATGGAGACTGCATCACACTTTTCCAGGATGGGATAAAAGCTTTTTAAAAGTGAAACCACCACATTACAGTAAGGTACTGTTCTAGTGGAGAACAACACTCAACTTAAAATATTTTAAATGCTGTATTGTTGTTTATTCACAGCAGGGACAGTAAAGGAGAAAAAAGAGAAGTTGAGCATTTAATAACAGAATCCTGTTGTTGTCCTTTAATGTATCAGTGGGGGCTGGGAGGGCTATAACCATACAGCAGACACAAACAGGAAAAACACTAGCAAATGGAACAAAGACACTGAAATGCAAGTTTAAGCAGGCAAATGATAACCAAAATATAAGACTCTAGCAGAAAAGCTGAAAAGTAAACAGCTGTAGAAGCACAGAAGCAAAAACACTGCAGCAAAAATTACAATGCTGTCTGTCACTACTGCAATCCAAACTACAGTCTAAGACACCAGACAAGGCAGAAATTTAGCAGTACCAGAATGCCGCAGTGGTATGGCGGTAGCGTTGTTACCTCACAGAAAAAGGTTTTCCCATTCGATTCTCGGCGTGGCTTGGGAGTGCCTTCTGTATGGAGTCTGCATGTCCTTCCCGCGGTTGGGTAGCAATCGAAAGACATGCGTGTGTAAATGGGCGTGCCTTTGTTGAAGGCTGGGCGTCGAGCTGGCACCTCGGCATTTTGTAAAAATCTACTGCCAATCGTTAGCGGACTGAAGTTCTGCTGTGACGACCCCTTACCGGGAAAAAGCCGAACGACAAACAAACTACTTATAGAAGGATGCAGTAATAAATCATTAAATGAATCTCAGATCCTTACAAACATCCAAAACGAAATAGTCACATTTTTTTCTAAAAATGTATTTTACAATAGTCAATCAACAAAAATGTGAAGTATGGATAAAAAAATTATTTCAGACTCTAGTTTTGAAATGGAGAGAACTGAAGAGCTAGAAAATTATAACTTTATAAAAAATATGTAAAATAAACACCACAAAATAAATAAAATAAGACAGAATATAATGCACAATTTAAACAATAAACAAGGACTGCAGGTCTATTTATTTATTTATTATTTATTTAACATTTATTGACAGAGCCCTTTTTCAGTGGAGACCCGGGGAGAAAAGCTCCACAGTTAAAACAAATACACAAAAGATACATTGATACCTACAGTATATACAAATGTAAGTAGATATATACAAAAAGCAGGTTGACATGAACGGTAATTAGTACATATCGGCACTTCTTAAGGTACACTGCAGCAGTATAAAGAAATCATTCAGATAAATTTTACAGGGCAATGGCTAGTGGATATTGTGCAGTAAAAGGTGGGTGAGAATGGGTTTCTAAGCTTAGTCATTCTACTGTTAAAGTCTATACATCAGGGGCGTAGCCAAGATGCCAGACTGACAGCAGCAGTGAACATTAGCTCTGCTTATAACATTTTTATTCCAACAAGAAATTTAATCTGCAAATCAGGCAGTTTAAACCGTTGATTTGTGGTGTGGTGACTTGCGTTATTCAGCTTGTTTTTTGCCTTTGTTTGTGAGCTTTCCTAGTTTGAGGAAATTTAATCTAATTTTTGGAAATACTAATCCAAAAGTATATCAGAGGTTTTGTAAATATAGGTCCTTTATTATTTTTCAAAAAATAGTACTAAAACATACATTTTTATTATTTTTTTCCTGTCAAGAAGTTTTTCCTCAAGAAATCCAAGTATGAGTAATTGAAGAACTCTAATCAGGACAGTGTGGTAATGAAGGAGCTGCAAACATTAATAACTACTATTCAAGAACTATCTATAAAAATGGACAAACTAGAGAATAGAATAGATACTATTAAACAAGACTGTAGTAAGCAGCTGGACATTCTTAGTGAAATGGCTAAAAAGCATTCTGAACAAATTGCTTCTATCGAGGAATCTGTAACAGATCTGGATGGCAGACTGATGGAATATGAAAGTCAAAATGAGTTTCTTTTGAAACAGAATACAAAACTAACAGAAAATTTGGAAGACCTAGAAAGTAGGTCACGGAGAAACAACATTAGAATCTATGGTGTACCAGAAAAGGAAGAGGGAACTGATATGATACACTTTCTTAATAACTGGCTTCCAACAGCACTAAAATCTTCCTGAAGCCCTTTCTATCGGTATAGAGAGGGCTCACCAGTCTCTAGCAAAACCTGCTTCAACAACAGTTTCTCCTAACCCCAGATCTATCATTGTTAGTTTTTTGTCCTCCCAAGATAAGGATTTGGTTCAGAAGTCTGTGTGGAATAATTCTCCCATCAAGATAAAGGAAAAACTTGTTCGTTTTGACAATGACTATACTTCTTCTGTCATATCTAGAAGGAAAAAATGTGTTCCCTTGATAAAATCTCTTAAAAAAGTTAACATCAAAGCACAAATTCTCTTTCCCGATAGGATAAAAATATTTTTACCAGAAGGTGAGAAGATCTTTAGCTCTTTGTCAGAGGCTTTGGACTTTATTCACAAGAAAACAATACTAACTAATATAGAGGGCATGGAATGGTCTACACAGAGTCTGAAAAGGCATGCAACTAAGAACACTTGGATTGTAAAAGAAAGTGCAAATAAAAAATTAAAAGACAAACAGGATTGTTATCAAATAATACTAAACACTTTCTTGCAGAACTCTTTACTTAATGGAATATATACACAAAGCAAAAAGGTAAAGTGTCTTTACTTTACATAATATTTTATTGGAATACATATACAAAACAAAGGTCTTTATTTTACACAGGCATATATCTATGTATGTACACATGTATGTATGTGTGTATGTATATATATATATATATATATATATATATATATATATATATATATGTGTGTGTGTGTGTATATATATATATATATATATATATGTGTGTGTGTGTGTGTGTGTGTATGCGCATGTGTGCATGTACATATGTATGTGTGTGTGTGTATATATATCTATATATATATCTATATCTATATCTATATATATATATATATTTTTTTTTTCTTCTACTTCTTCTTTCATACTATATGTTTACTATAACCGGGGCACAGTTAACTTCATTATATATTCATTTGGGATACAAAAGTCATGCTATCTTACTATTAATTCGTGATTTCCAAAGTAAAGCATTTGTGTGTTAGTGGTGGGGTAAGAATTTAGAGTTTACTGTTTGGTCTATTATGATTACACTGCATGGAATCCCCACAACAAAAGTGCCCTTAGGAGATGGTTTACTTAAGGTAGTTTTGTTTCCTCTTGACATTTTTGAAAGATGTTCATATCATGATTAATATATGTCTTTACTTAAAATCTGCATTTCTTAGTGTAATATATCAACATTCAGTGCTTTACATTAACTAAATGCTCTAATTTTAATTCTTAACCTAATTTAGTTTAAGAGATGTAAATTATTTATGTGGAAAATCTTACTTTCCCAACATTTTTAGAGAAGGGCTGTTCATGTTTTTTTTCACTGTGGAGGCTGCTCATGCACTTTTTAGGCTTCTTTAGAATGGAGAAAACTTAGTTGTTTGAAATTCCCACCAAAAACGCATTTTCTAAGCCTCTGTGACTGTTTCTTTACATGCACGAGCATCTACAGGGCACCAGCAGCAAGCTAGAGAAGCTGGAAGCAAGAATACTGTGAGTTATGACATCACACGACCTTTGAACTCATGCATGACTCAGAAACCAGGAAGTAAAGCTGAAAATGAAACTAGAAGAAAAAGTAACTGTTTTTTTATTTATTTTTTTCTTCTTTTATGCATCTAAAGGTATGGAATAACTTTAAATATATATATTTTAACAAGCTAGGACTTTAATGGAGTGATTATTTTACTACTCTAATGAGGAAAATTGCATTTTAATGCTACTGTATGTCTGTTGCTTTGAAACACTGAAGTCTGACAGGATACCATTCTTTGCTTTGATAGTATGCCATAAATGATAATATATAAATATTTCACTACTTAAACAACCAATTTCTTTAATATTCTGAATGCAAAGATATATACAGGATTGAGTCTCCTTTTCCTTCTGCTACTTTCATGCTTAAGCAATATTAATCTATATTAGGTATTCTCATTGATGCAGATTTAAAGCAATATAATCAGACTCAGTTCCAATGATAGTTATGATACTACGATTCAAATCTTTGTATGACCACATACACTGTAGGAATGGACTGTTAAAATGTTCTAGGTCACTCTAGTCTGTTCAATTAGTATTAATAGACCAACATATGGTACCCCCCGTTTTTTCTGTATTGCTATAGTTATAAACACAAGAGACTGTAATACAGGTATAAAATATACAGGTATTAGAAGCTTATGTCGATAAAGCAACTAGGTTAATTGGTGAAACTGACTCCTTATTTTCCAATACCTAGTAGTAGTTTACACAATATTACATACAAATCCACTGTGATTGCCTGATGGAATTTTTATGTTCATATTTGTTTGAGTTACCTTCGAAATGCTTTACTGTTTGTATATACTACATTTAAAGCTTAAGCTATTTATGTATGTTTTTGGTGTGTGAGATGGTGTTAAAGGGTGGTTTAGTTAATTTATTAACTAAACCTGGAACTTTAGGTTCCATGTATGTATGTTTTTTTAGTTATTGGTTTCAGAATTTGTTTCTAAAGATTTTTGACTAATAACTTCATGAACTACTTCAAGTCACTATACTTGGATATTATTGATGCTCTAAATATAACTTTAACAAATGATGATATATACATGCTTATCATTAAATATTAATGGCTTAAATAACAATGTAAAAAGAGCTGGTTTAAAATGCACAGAGCTCAGATAATCTTCTTGCAGGAAACCCACTTGCTGGAGAAGGATTTGCAAAAATTATCATTTAATGGTTTTACAGTTCTCACGGATTCCTGGTCTAGGAACTAAATATGTGAAGAAATACTTGGATCTCATTACTTTACATGCAAAGGGAGAAATTATTCTGGTGAGAGACTTCAATTGCTTGTTATCAGATGAAGACACCTCTAAAAATAGTAAGGTTAAACTAACGACACAAGCTAAAAAGGTAAACAGTTTTATAGCCTCAATGAATTTTAGAGACAGACAATTTAAGAGTTCAAAATTCACTTCAATACACTCATTATTCTTTCCGATTTGGCACACAAACTAATATTGATAAGATTTTTGTGTCTAACACTCTTTACTCTAAAATAAGTGATGTTGCTTCACAGTTGTGTCCACTCTCTGACAACAATGCCTTTTTGTTCAGCTTGACTGTGAAAAAAAGATGATATGATAATTTTTCAAAGAATCCCAGCCTATGTCACTAAGTTAAAAGGTTTTAAGGAGTGGTTATTAAAAGAAATAAATGCATTTATGGAAAACAACAATAATGGTGAAGTAACAGATATACTCTGGGATGCATTAAAAGTTCACATCTTTAGTGGAGTTAAAGCTTGGTATTTTCAAAGGAGAAAGGAATGGGACAAGAAACGTTCTGATTTACAAGCCAAAATAGATAAGTTGAAACTAAATTTAAAATCAAATGATAAAGCAGTACTTACTGAAATTTCTAAGCTAAACCACAAATATTTAGAAATATTGAATCATAAGGTTGCTATAAGCTTAGAAAAGATTAAACTACAGTCCTATTCAGTAAACCCCTTGTTACTTGATTACTTTTGACCAAGCTTTTTGGAATTAATGGTGAACCTTTATCTAACGATAATAAGAAAAAGTTATTAAATTCAATAAAAAACACTTTGTCATCTTTATATTGGAGACTATATACCTGGAGATTTATTCATAGAAGCTCTTACACTCCACACAGAACTGACCTTATAACCAAGAGTAATGAAAGTAAATGCTGGAGGTGTGGTGATATTCTTGAAGCCAACTGGGTTCATATGTTCATCGAATGTAGAAATCTCACACAGTACTGGAGTGATTTTCGGCATTTCGCAAAAGCCCTGTGGTCTGATGACTGTCACATTACTAGCTATTTGATATTATTCAATGTCCCTACCCAAAGTGTAATTCCTAGACATCAGTTACCTATTCTTTGGTCAATTCTAGCTATTGCTCGAAAAATAATTATATTGAACTGGAAAAATAAGCAAGATCTTATGTTTACTGCGTTTACTTCAATAGCAAAATCTGTATGTAAAAAAGAAATGCAAACTATTCATCAAATATCATCAAATGTAACACACAAAAGACTAGCTTACCAAAAATTGGAGAGATTGTTAGATAAATATTGATTACCTTTCTTGGATAAAACAAATGTTTATCATGGATGTTTGTATATAGTGTAAATAGTTATTATAAGGGTTGGTAGTAGGTAGGTGTGTGAAAGAGCAATTTTAGCGGTACTACAGAGAAGTTTTTTGTTTCTACAAAGGAGACCAAGTTTTTGATGGGCTTTCTTTATGTTACTTAGAACATGCAGGTCAAATTTTAGCTGATCATCAATAATGATCCCTAGGAGTTTGGTGTGGCTTTCCACTGAGATGGGTGTGTTACTGTGGGAGGTGATGGAACAGGATGGTTTTAGTGGGCCATTGTTTTTGGTACAAAGAGTAAGAGTTGGGTCTTCTTTGGATTTAAGATAAGCTGGTTTTGGTTGAGCCAGTTTTCAACAGACAAGAAGGAGTCCTGCATTAAAGTGTGGAGCTCAGGAAGGGTATCAGCTATGGAGATAACAGTTGAGTTATCTGCATACTGCACTACTGATGACTGTGGGGTTGAGGTAGATAATTGATTAGTAAACATATTAAATAGCAGTGGTCCTTAAATTGACCCTTGGGGTACTCCCATCTGTATAGGGAGTTCTGGGGAGGTTGCAGAGTTCCATTTGACAGATTGGAAATGATTGCTGAGGTAACTAGAGAACCAGGAGATTGTGGTGGAGGATAGGTTTAATTGAGAAAGTTTGACTAAGAGGAGTGGGTGGAAAATGGTGTCAAATGCCTTTCAGAGGTCAAGAAAGAGACAGTAGGCTAGTTTATTCTGGTCTCTAGCTTGAGAGATGGTGTTTATAAAGGAGATGAGGGCATTAGAGATACTATGACCAGGGCGGAAGCCATGTTGGGTGGGGGTTATTAGGTTTTCTTGTGTGAGGTAATGTAGTATTTGTTTGTGTACACATTTTTCTAAGAACTTACACAGGGGTGATAGAATTGCAATGGGCCTATAGTTGGCCAGTTCGGTGGAGTTGCCTCTTTTATGGATGGGAAAAGTGTAGAGATTTTTCCATATGGCTGGGACTGTAGCTTCAGTGATAGATCGATTGATGAGAATAGAAATGGGCAGGGCTCTGGAGTTGGCAGCTAGCTGGAGAAAGAGTGTCTGGAGACCATCTATAGAGGGAGAACAAGGTTTGAGCTTAATGAGCATAGATTTTATAGAGCTGGTGGATACAGTTTTTAAGCAGAAAGAAGGGGAGATGCTGGACGGAGTAGGAGGGATGGTGGGTGAGGTTGAGTTGGAGTTAGGGTGGCTGATCAGTTTGCTCATGGAGTCTATGAAGTGGGAGTTAAAGTTAGAAGCGGTTTGGAGGGAGGGATTGTTGGACCTGGGTGGGGAGTGGATGGGTTACCTGGATGAAGGATTTGATTTATAGTATGCCAGAATTTTTGGGGGTTATGTAGGTGTGTTTCGGGGGGGGGGGGTTAGAGTAGTAGTTTCTCTTGTCATTGTTAATTGCTTTCTTAGTAAGGTTACGAAGTTGTCTATATTGATGGAGGTGGATGGGCAGTTTAGTTTTGGTCCAGGGTTTCCAATTTTTGTCCCTCTGTGCCATTAGGGAGTGGGTGGAGGGAGTTAGCCAAGGGGATACGGCAGATTTTATTCTGACACTATGTATGGGGGCAAGGGAGTTGAGCATTTTAAGGAATAGGTTATTAAATTCTGTGACAGCTTCATTGAGGGGTAGTTGGCTGAGAAAGGTCCAGTTAATAGCACAGAGTTGACTGTTTAGTTCATTAGGGTCAAAGGGTTTTAGTTTGTGGCATGCTTTGATTGTGTGGGGTTTGAGTATGTGTGGAGTAAAACAGAGGAGTTTGATTGAAGAGTGGTCACTGAGGGTGTCAGGTACAATTTTTGGTGAAGTGATAATTTTGGGGATGTGATACTAGGATCCAGTCTAATAAAGCTGTGTGGGTAGTGGATTTAGTGATATAAGTAGGTGTAGTTACTAGTTGGGTGAAACCATGCAAGTTAATGGAGGTGGAAGGGGATATGGTGGTGAGTGTTGACCAGCTGATGTTGACATCCCCCGATTATAGTCTCATTGAGGAGGTGAGAGGACAGAGAAGAAAGAATACTTTCTAATATTGTAATGCTGTTGCCAGGTGTGATGTAGATTGCAGCAATGCTAAGTGAGGTGTAGAGAGTGATTTCATAGTTGGCCAAAAGAAGTTCTGCAGGACAGTCTGAAGCGAAGGGGGATATTAGAGAGGTTGCTGTGAGGTTTTCAGTGTACATGATAGCAACACCACCTCCTTTGTTTTGGTTCGACCTAGTCGTAGGATGTTATAACTGGGGGGGTCGTTATCTGAGATGAGGGGTTTTAGCCAAGTCTCGCAAAGGGTTATGATGTCAGGTGAGTGCAGTGAAATCCAAGAATGGAATTCAGCAGTTTTGTTTACTAGGCTTCTCAGGTTGATGGAGTAAAATGAGATGTGTTTTTGTGGGATATGGGATTAGGGAATAGAGGTTTGTATTAGGGTAATATCAGGGGGTGAGGGTAGCCCTGAGCCAGGGTTGGGATGTATGTCACCTGCGAATAAAAAGGAAGAGGAGAGTAGGGATTGGTTGAGGTTTAGGTGTAGAAAGTACTTGAGTTTTCCTTTTGGGTGGGTTGGCTTAAATGAGCTAAGTTTTGTTTGGAGGTAGGGTTTTAGATACGTGTGGAATGGTGGGGTTAAGAAAGAATGAAGGAGTTGAGGGAAGACTGGTGGATAAGTAGATGTGTACGGCTGATGAATAGAACAAATTTCAAAAAATCTGAGTACTATTAAAAGCATTACCATTAATAAGTCCACAAATCACAGAATACGTAACCAAGCGGTGTTTCTAATGTGGCAATTATTCTGAAAAATCTGGCTGTTATGCACAATATACTAAAAGGACAAGTGATGCTTGAGAAAGGGTTTAATGGAATTAGAAAAAAAACACTGCAAGTTTTATTTAGACCAATTTACCTTAAAATATCTTAAAATGCAATAGTATTGAGACATAAAAAACTCATCTGCAGCATAATTTTAACAAGATATGCTGGTCAGTGTAAAAAATGTCACAAGATTCTTCACAATAAAATGAAATGGTGTTCAAGGTCCCAGTTTTACATAACATGGTGTCTTTCACCGAAAGTATAATAAAGTAGTGAAATGCTACATGCACTCTCCGAGAATGTTCCTTTCAATATATTAAAATGTTTTATCAGCTTAATAAATAGACCTCACTCCTACTCTTTATGACAAATACCACAGGATTTTAAAGAAATGTCATGGTCAATTTCTCTCAGTATTATACACAGTTCTGATACAGCTGCAAACAGTAAGGTGATAATGATTTTGATTTAGTTTACTGCCGTTTTAGTAAGGGAAGCACTTTGTACTGCATCAATGTCCTCCCCAAGTAAAAGATTCTTATGTTTATATAGACAGTCCCCGGGATTCAATAACACCTACACTAAGTGTACACCATTCTGAGTGAACAGACAACACTGGCATAACTCACATCTTATTCCTTCTAATTTTAGTTTTCGTAGCTTTAAATGTTGGTAAGGATTCATAAAGGATACTGCAAAGTGTAGACTGCATGTATGCTTAGCTAAGATAATCTTTCTGAGTGACTAGAACGCACAAAAAATGTGGTAGGGATGTTCTTGAATACATACATGCAGTGTTCCCTTAGTGTAAGCATTATTGAATCTGGCCCAGTACAGATGCGTGCCTTGTATTTTAGCCAGACTCGGTTATACTAAAGACAGGATTTGTGATGAAACAGTAAACTAAAATCTAAATTGTAATGGAAAAGTAAGCTGCATCGATAGCAGATGCACAGTATGTTAACATTAAAAACACACGCCAAAATGTGTTAAGAACAGCATTTAAGAGAATAAATGAAAGTGAAATGTGTCAGCATGGCAAAGCTCCATACGGTAACACCATGCATCTTCCTTTTTACAGCACCATCAGACCTAATAAAACTACTATTACTTTAAAATCTGCATTCTAAATGGCCTGTACATTTTTTTACAAGCTGATTCTGTGTAACTTCTTAAACTGGAATTATTATGCAAAATTATTTGACTGTACACATTGGTGACATTTTACAAACATTCCCCTTATCTCCAATCTGAACTGCCACAGAATAATAATAAATAATAATTTTAACCAACCCTCTGCCAGTGCATTCTCAAAGCAACAGCTACGAGACAACAAAATGTAGTTTCCCCAACCCCACTGATGCCAACATTTTCAACTTTACACAACAAATGAAAGCCTGTCTAAAGGTCACATTCAACAGAAATAATGCAGACAGGAAGTGAACAGGAATAAACTAAGAACTGAAGTACATGGGAGAGACTATGATATTCAAATGAGCATATTAACAATACACAATAAAAAAGATAAGTTAATAAGGTTGCAACTGCTAACCATGCTTAGCTCTTTCAAATCTAAAAACTAAGAAGAAATTAAAGCTTCTCAACTTACCTCTTTATCTGTTAGCTTTGTGTGAGGTGGGTATACTACCTAAAAGACAGAAAAATAAAATGTTTGCCAACAACAAGCAAATACAGCATATCAGACTTCTGCACCTATGCAGCATCTGTACATTCATAACTGCTTCACTTACAAATCACTGCCATTATAGTTAAAATATACAAGCAGCAGAAGAAAAGGCAACACAAGACAGTCCGTCCACAGATTTTGTGAATCCCACTGTTTAAACACAGCAACAGTCCAACTTAATATTGGCAATTCTTCCTGAAGTCAATTATTACAGATGTCTAACATATGCCCTAGCCAAATTTTCCCAGTAGCAGAAATACCACGTCAGATCTCCCCTAAAAAAAGGGGTCATTAGCCTATTAAGACTAACCTGGTCAACAAAGGATAAATAAAAACAAAAATAAAAATAAATATATTCATGAAGCAAACTTTACAGCCATAGCACCCATTTTTCATACAGCACCTTTACAACAACAATACATTTTTTCATTAAAAAAATAATAATCTCCAATCCACTGGGTACAAAACCTTCCATAATGCACACAGAGTGGAAGAAGCAAGCAGAATGGCATAAGAAAGCAGTCAGTTTATCTCCATTACCTTGAACTTCTTCAAATAATCTCAAATATACGAACAGGCATCGCAGAGGACAATGTTTCTGAAATTTTAAAAAATTAGTACGACAGGACAAAGAACTCTCACCTGATGGAGGCAGTTTTCAGAGGATATCTGCTCTATTTTAAATTTAATCACAAAAGCAAAGTTTAAAAAAATTTTAATATACTCCCAATAAACTGATGGTATAAAGATACAACTTAGAAAATCGAGCTGCAGCTTAGTGAAAGCTGGTGATGAGTCACAGGGCTTATGTAGTGCACAGAGTGTAGCCATTATGCTCTAAAAAGTACAGTTGTGTACACTTACCATAAATGTAGATGTTCGTGTGCATTCACTGTTGCAGTCATTACATTTGGGTAATCTGCTGGCAGGTTGCCCTCAGTTGGCCTGAATTCCAAAGTCT
Source organism: Protopterus annectens (assembly GCF_019279795.1). Taxonomy (NCBI): domain Eukaryota; kingdom Metazoa; phylum Chordata; order Ceratodontiformes; family Protopteridae; genus Protopterus; species Protopterus annectens. The sequence continues at coordinate 349,803,113 of NC_056740.1, forward strand.
TGGGTCCTGCATCGGTTGCTGTCTCCTCTCCCATGACGTCAGGTCGTCAGTGGTATAAAACAAGCAGCCAACGTCATTTTCTTTAGTTTTATTGCCCCAGATGTCAGGTGCCCCCAAAAAGGTAGCAAAATATATATATATATATATATATATATATATATATATATATAAACTATACACATGCAACAATACAAACGTTACCTTCATCTACAAGCAAATACACCACATAGGTTGTAGAAGATGGTGAAGGAAAGAGAAACTCCAGAATAAAAGGGGGATGGCGGGCGGGTAACCTGGACTGCAACAGTGAATACACTCGAACATCTTCATTTATGGTTAAGTGTACACAACTGTACTATGTTCTTCGTGTTTCACTGTTGCAGTTATTACATTTGGGTAGAATCCCAAAGCTATGGATGGGAGGCTGGAGCTAAACAGCATTAGGGGCGGCTGTATGGCCCTGCAGAACTGCATTGGCAAAGCCTGCCCTGGACTTAGAGTAGAGAGGCAAATGATAATGCTTTGTAAAAGTGTGAACAGAACTCCAAGTAGCAGCCTCTAGAATGTCTTTGGTTGGTACTCCTCTGAGAAAGGCTGCTGATGTAGCTGCAGCTCTGGTGGAATGAAACCAAATGCCCCTTGGCATAGGTTTGCCATTGTGTAAGTAGCAGAAACGAATGCAGTGGCTTATCCACTTTGAAATAGTCTGCTTTGAAATTGCCTTTCCTTCTGATCCTGCAGCATATGTCACTAGTAACTGCTCAGTTTTTCTTAGAGATTTAGTCCTGCTCAAGTAGAATCTTAGCTGTCTATGTACGTCCAATGAATGCAGAATCCCTTGTTCTGCGGATTTGGATAAAAGGTTGGCAGATGAATAGTTTGGTTAAGAGCCACCTGGAAACCACCTTAGGCATAAATGAAGGATTGGTCCTCAGGGACACCCTGTCTGGGTAAAAAATGATAAGACTCCACAGCCATGAGGGCCTGTAGCTCTGAGACTCTTCTTGCTGAAGTAATTGCCAGGAGCAGGGCTGTTTTCCATGATAAGAACTTTAGGTCTGCAATAGCAGCTGGTTCAAATAGAGGCAGGGTGAGCTTTTCCAACACATAATTGAGGTCCCATGCAGGAACTGGTGATCTTCTGGGAGGCCTTAAATTTTTGACCCCTCTGAGATACTGCTTTAGTAAAGGATGAGAAAAGACTGGTGGCTCTGTGTTGTAATGAGTCGAGATGGCGGAGGCATGGATTTTTATTGATGAAAAAGATAGGCCTTTGTCAAGCATCTCAGTCAAGTATTGTAAAATCTGAGGAATATTTGGCTCTGCTGTATCAGCTCCTTGTGCTTGGTTCCAAGCACAGACTCTCTTCCATTTATCAGCATAAGATTTTCTAGTACTAGGCCTTCTGGCTTCCAAAATGACATCACAGCTTTACTAACTTTGAATAACTACATGATCAGCCATGCTGCCAGGTTCAGTGTTTGGAGCCGATTGTGCAGGATTTGATTGTTTTGTTGGGACAGTAAATGAGGTATTTGAGGCAAGTACCAAGCTGGGAATTGAGACATGTTCCTTAGGATTGGGTACCAGTATTGGCGGGGCCAGTCTGAGGCAATTAGTATCATCTTTGGTTTCTCCTGTCTGACTTTTAGTAGTACCTTGGGAAGAAGAGGCAGAGGAGGAAAGGGATAAACTGATAGGTTTTTCTAACTGAAGGATAGGGCATCCACTTTCCATGCTTGTCCGTGACAAGTCCTTGTGCAGAATTTTTTCAGTTGATAATTTAGAGGAGAGGAAAATATGTCTGGTCTCCCCCATTTCTTTATTATCATGCTGAAGACTTGTGGATCTAGTTTCCACTCGTGAGGGTCCATAAGATTTCTGCTTAAAAATCATCTTCCAGAGTATTTTGCTTTCCTGACAGGAATTGAGCTTGAAGATGTACTTGGTAAGTCAAGGCTGTGTACCACAGTGCCATGGCTAGTCTGCAAAGGGGGTATGGAGTGCATGCCCCCCTGCTTGCTTATATACCACATCACCGTGGTGTTGTCAGTCTCTATCTGTAGTTGTCCTGGATGAAGTAAGTCCTTGAAGGCTGTCAGGGCATTTTGAACAGCTAACATCTCTTTTTGATTGATATGCAGATGCATTTGTTTTGGGGTCCATATGCCCTGAATGCATCTTTCTGCCAGGTGGGCCCCCCATGCATAATCTGATGCATCTGTTGTTAAGGTAGACAGAAAGCCTGTCCCATGTTCTGGTAACATGCCTTTGCCCACCATAGAAACTCCTGTTGTAGGCAGGGAATGAGAGGAATCATTGCTTCCAGACTGTGACAATGTTGACTCCATAAACTTTTTAGGTACCATTGTAGTTTCCTCATATGCAGTCTTGCATATGGAATCAGTAGGATGCAGGATGTCATGAACCCCAAAGCCTGTAGAGTTTGTCTTGCAGATAACTGGGTTTTTGTTGTCATCAGTTTGAAGTAAGTAGTCAGTTGGCTGTTTGTCTGGTGTGAGGAAAGCCATCTGGGCAGTTGTATTCAAGCTTGCACCCAGGAATGTTATCTTTTGAGAGGGTACCAGCTGTGATTTCTTTTCATTTATTGTGTACCCTAGGCATGTTAGAAGCCTTTTCACAAACGCTGGGTGCTGAAGAAGAATGTCCCTGTTCTCTGCTTGAATGAGACAGTCGTCCAAGTAAGGATAAATCTGTATACTTGTTTGTCTGCAAAATGCAATTACTGGTGCCAGGCACTTTGTAAAGACACTGGGCGCAGTAGATAAGCCAAAGGGCAACATAGAGAATTGGTAATGCATACAGCCAGCCTTGAAACGGAGGTATCTTCTGCCCGTTTCCCTTATTGGGATATGCAGCTATGCCTCTTTTAGATCTAATGTCACCAGCCAAGCGTTCCTGCCCAGCATGGGCAGAAGCTGCTGTAAAGTTAGCATTTTGAATTCTGGAATGTCCAGGTATGTGTTCAAAATTGATAAGTCCAGTATTGGGCACCAGGCCTTGTCTTTTCTGGGTACCAAGAACAGTCTTGAATAAAAACCTTGTCCTTTTTCCTGTTCTGGCACTGGCTGAACAGCCCCCATATCCATGAGGGATGGAACCTGTTTCTGTGCCTCTGCCCATTGATGTTTTGGCAGATCCAGCCAACCATTTGCCATTGGCAGAGTATGGAAGTGAAATCTGTATCCCTGAGATACTATGTTTAGCACCCACTTGTCCTGGGTTAATAACTGCCAATTTTGAGCAAAAAGTGCTAATTTTCCCCCTAAGGGTGCTGCCAAAAGGTAAGTGCTTGGTGATGGCAGAGGGAAGTCATTGGGACTGTTTTCTGTAGGGTTGCGCTTTATCTCCTCCAGATTTGGAAGTAGAAGCACTCCATTGCTTTGACCTGTAAGAAACTTGTGCCTGGTATCTAGAACCTTTAGGGCGTCTGGATTTGCCCCTTTGAGCTCTGTCGGACACAGGAAAGGACCAATTTTTTGTAGGCCAGTGTCTACTGAATCTTGGTGGCTGCACTTGTAAGAAGTCTTTTACAGTTTGCATAGACTTAGCTTTGTCTTCCATTTTCTTTAAAACCTCTTCTGCCTTAATACCAAACAGAGTATCATGCTGTAAAGGTGCATCCAGTAATTTAGCTTTAACATGATCAGGCAAATGTTGCTCTTTTAGCCAGGCATGCCTCCTAATCAAAGATCCAGTAACTGCGGCCCTGCAGGAGGCCTCTAAGGAATAAAAACCACATTGCAAAGTATGCTTTCCAACTTGTTCAGCTGCATGCAATAACTCCTGCAATTCTTTATTTTCTGCACATTCAGAAATCAACATCATTTTCTGTTTCAGCAATCCCATAACATGTATGCATATGAAACTGGCAGTTTAAGGCCCTAATTGCCAAGGTTGCAGATGTATAAACCTTCTTTCCCCATCTATCCAGTGCCCTTGAATCTCTGTCAGAGGGGGTAGGATTTTTTGCTGTTGAGGCCTTCCCCTTTGGACCCTGTGAAATAGTTTCAGGGTCAGCAGCAGGGTTTCGAAATAAAAATTTGTGCGAGTCAGGGACCCTGTAATATCTGTCTGGCTTGCTGGGACCCGGTGGTAAGGAGTCTGGAGTCAAGCTTGACTCCGAAAACACATCATCCACAATGTCTAAAACAGGAGGTATGGCTAAAGGCCTATGCTGAGGGAGAAGAAGGAAATCCCTGAGCCTCTTTTTTGATTCTGAGAAATCTTGACTCTCCCAGTGAAAATGCTCCCTCAAAGTATGCAAGGTTTCTCCAAATGAATAATTCTCAGGAAGTGATGCAGATGACACAGATTCCTCTGCATCAGAATCCTCATAGGGAGGTACAGATAATTCCTGATCAGAAGAGGAATTAGAAGAAATAAAAACCTGATCTGAAGAGTCATAATCAGTGTCTTGCCTAGGCCTCTTATCAGGAGGGGGTTGGGAACCCCTGATCAAGGTAATTAGGTCTTCAGCCATTTTGATAATCTGTTTTTTGGGCATAGAGGCCTGTGCAGGTGGCTCATGCGTCATTTTTTAGCTTTAGAAGTTGCTTTTGTCTTTGATTTTGAAGCTGTCGTCGGTTTTATATAAAAATGTTGAGGCCTGAATATATCCTCAAAAGCCGGTGCCTGCTCAGCGGCTCTGGACCCATCCGAGGGAGAGATATCCATGGGTACAATACTTTAAGTATCTCGTGGCATGCCGGACTCCATATGGGTCTTGGTAGGGGCCTGCGACTCGAAGGTAGCAGGTAGCAGGGGCTTCGAAAGCATTTCACTGAGTACCGGCTAACCGGCGACTGGCTTAGGAGAAGCATTGTCGTCAGTTTTGGACCTCAACGGTCTGTCTCTGTCCTTTTCTTTGCGTTTTTTGTGTACTCCGGTAGTTGGATTGCTATCCGACGACATTTCAGGGTAGTTAAATCTGTTTCCAAAATATTTTGAGGCAAAAATATACCAACGCTTAATAGTGCATTGGCTAAATCTAGCACAAAATCGACAGCCAGGCACGTTGTGATCAGGGCCTAGGCAAGGAATACAGTATAAATGAAAATCCTTATGAGGTATTTGCTTCCCACAAGTAATACAATTAACTTTTTCTGACATCGGTATGGAGCAAGAAAAAAAGTTTCCCCAACGGGGTACTTAGCTTTAGTGAAGACTTCGGTTCTGAAACTCGAACTCGAAAATTTCAGGAGTCGGACGACCAGCACCTGTGAACTGCTTCTGCTTCGGGCACCATGCGGCAAGAAAAACTAAAGAAAATGGCATTGGCTGCTTGTTTTATACCCCTGACAACCTAACGTCATGGAAGAGGAGACAGCAACTGACGCAGGACCCAAGACTTTGGAATTCAGGCCGACTGAGGGCAACCTGCCAGCAGATTACCCAAATGTAATGATTGCAACAGTGAAACACGAAGAACATCAGGCTTGTTGTGCATGCAGCGCACTAATTACGCTCTGATATTCAGAACGAGACAAGCCAGTTAAGCAGCAGGAGTGGCGCAGGACCTGAACCTAAATGTTAAGCCCCCTGTTCTTATGTTATGGTCAGTTTCTGTGCTAGGCAGTAAAATCTGCCTGTACTGACAGTGTCCACAACTTCTGAAACAAATTCAGTTGTTAAAATAACAGGCTGTAGAAGCATCCATTTCCTGATGGAAACAAACTCTGAAACTCAAACGGATGTCATTATTTAGAGACTTCAGTCCTCAAAGGTTTGTCTGGAAACCACAGATTTTATAACAGGCAAAAATTATGAAACTATAATCTGGATGTCCTGCCAAAATCTAGACAGTTGAGAGATATGAAAGGGGAGTGTAAACGTAACAGACTACATTACACTATCTTCTCTTGACAGCGCTTTCAAAGTGTTTTACGGGTTTGAAAGCCAGGAAAGCACTTATAGATTTTTTCCCTGCAAGTAGTACTACATGGAGCAGGTCAAGCTCCATGCACTTCGAAGAATTATAATCATCTCACTGATTCTAGCTCCTTATTATGTGCTCTTGACGTGGATGCCAAGACTGACATCTCGAATTTCAATCTCAAGGTGAATTTCTTGGTATCCATGTCTCAAACACATAAATGGGTTATGATGAGTAACCCATTCATAATCTTCTATATTAAACACTTTTCTGACATCAGTGTAGAAAATATATAAGGATGTTATAAATCAACAATATTATATACAGAATGATTAAGATTAAGATTCAGTAAAATTAAGTTCCAGTCAGACTGCATAGAGAGAACAAAGAAGAAAAAAAAGCCAAAATATGGATAAAATACAGTGCAATCATGCATAGAATAAACTTATACTTCTAAACACTTTTGAAATATGCATGTATAAAATGCCACATTATGAGGTGGAAAAAAGTTCCTTAAATGTATTCTGTTATCTATGTGCTGAGGTGGTAAGTTAACTGTGGCAAATTCTGCAAAGCAATACTCTTCAGTGCATACTTGAAGCATTCAATGGTTTCTAGATACCTAATGTCAGTAGGCAGGTAGTCCCAGGTAGTAGGTCCTAATCTTGAAAAGACTCTTGTATACAGCAGTTTTAATTTAGGGGCCTACCAGAGAGAAACTGCAGCCCTGTGTACTTCTGAGTTCATAAGGGTTGTCTTGTAAAGGCAGTTTCCTTCTTATAAGGGGCAATAACAGAGCTTTAGAACTTTGTAAATTATAGCACTTAGAAGAAAGTGGCTCTATGAGGTAATGAAAGCCATTTGGATTTTTTTTTTAGCAAACTACAATACTGCACATGGGAGTTTGCTAAAAGAATGGATCTGCACAATATTCTTAGCAGTCTGCATTATATGAGTATTGAGGGCTGAATTCATAACAAGAAAAGGAAGGCCACAGGTTCATAGGTAGTTACTAGACTTGCAGTAAGGGGAACCATTGAGCTTAGCCAAAATTCCCAGTTGCCATCAAGCTCTGTCTGGATAAGTTTCTTGCTCAAGGTCACTCAAATGCAGGCTCAGGGACTCAAACTCTGTACCACAGGAACTATAGTCAACATCTTTAACCCAATGCACCAACTGCCAGACATTCCAGTTAGTATTAAAATGTTTTTCCAATGGTCCTGCCAGCAGTGAGTGAGAGGAGTTAAATGATCTTCTAACAATTTTAACTGTGCAAGAACTTTACCACACATGCAGATTTTGTAAATAAATGACAGAGAAGGGACAAGTATATGGCCTAGGTACCTCTGTTCAGTGACATTTTTATTTTTTCACTTTATTTGTATTCATTTTCCAGGGTAGAGCACTGATCTCCATGGGCTTTCAGACTCAGCCCTGGAGCAGTGTCTAGTTAAGTGACTTGCTCAGTCACACAGTTAAGTAATGGAGGCTGAAGGACTCAAACCTTGCACATTAGGTATTATGTTCATAGGTAGCTACTAGGCTATTGGCCCTAGGGCCTATACAAGCCTAGCCAAAAAGGTACCCTAGCTTTCGCCACCCAAGAAAATTATTTTCCTGTGCCCCTGTCAAGCAGAACACAGAAGTGATCCCCAGGGTGAATTTCCTATTACCCATCCAATCATCAAGATTTTTCTTGAAGAGTGCTAATGAGGAGCTCTGTTTGACATAGATAGGTAGTCTGTTCCAGAGTATGGGAAGTCTCTGGGACAGGAATCTATCCCTCCAGCATGTTCTGTTTATTGTGGTGACAAGGTTTAGGTCCCTACAGCGTGTAGCTCGGAGGGATTGGGATTTCTTTAAGTGGTGCATGTCCAACAGCTCTGGGTTTGACATAGCTTTGTATGTTAGGCAGAGATCGCCTCTGAGTAGGCGATATGCGACGGAGTAAAGCTGGAGATTTTTGAGACAGTCTGCGTAAGGCATCTGTTTGAGGCCAGTAATCTTCTTTGTGAGGTATTTTTGCGGCCTTTCCAGTTGTTGTAGATGTCTTGTGAGGTACATACCAAAAGGGGCATTGTACTCTATAATGGGTCTAATGAATGATGAGTAGAGGGGAACAATGACCTCTTTTTTTTCTGTATGAGAAACCTTTTGTGATGAGGTGTGCCACGTATAAGGATTTCCTGACCACTGTGGCGATGTGATTATCAAAAGGAGAGACTACTGTCCGCCTGTGTCCCAAGGTCTCTTATCACACTTTCGGTATTAAGTAGACTACCGCCTATGTGGTAGTGCATGGGTACAGAGTTTGTACCAAAGGGGATGACAATGCACTTTTTGGCATTGAGCTTGAGACCATGTCTTTGACACCAGGCATCTGTCTCAGTGAGGCCCTTTTGTAGGATGTCCACATCGTTAGAAGTTCTGATTATGGCTCCTAGTTTGCAGTCATCTGCAAATTTAGTTAGCCAAAGACCATCTGTGTTAGCCTGTACTTCAGAGAAGTAGATACCAAACAGGAGAGGACCCAGGATTGAACCCTGTGATACTCCACTTGTCACTGGTCTGAAGTCTGATTTGGAGTCTGCTGCTTTCACAGTGTGGGTTCTGTCAGTAAGCCAGTTGGCAACCCATCTTGTGACATACAGATTTATACCTAGTTTAGTGAGTTTATCTATAATTCCAGAGTGGGGGATGGTGCCAAATGCCTTGACGAGATCTAGATAGGCTGTGTGAACCCCCTTACCCTCATCTATGGATTTGGTGACTACTTCAAAGAAGTCTATCAGGTTTAGGAGACACAATCTGCCTTTTACAAACCCAAACTGTGTGGGATCCAGAGTTTGGAGATCTCCAATGTCTTTGTTTATGAGTTCCAGGATGACACGTTCCATGGCCTTGCAGACAAGGCTCGTCAGGCTAATGGGGCGGTAGTTCCTGGGGTCTGTTGTGGCCCCCCTTTGTGGAGTGGGATAACTGTCGCGGTGCGCCACTCAATGGGCACAAAGCCTGAGGTGAGGCTATGATTGAACATGGTACTTGGGTGGGGTGCCAGTTCATTCTGTAGTTCATGTAGAAGGCAGCCTGGGATATTGTCAGGTCCCATGAATGCTGTGTTCTTGGCTTTGGAGAGTGAGGTTTTTACCTGTGCAGCCGTGATTGCAGGAACTTTGCATTCTTCCAGTATAAAGATGGGTCCTTTAGGGGGTGAGAGGGGGGTAAAGTTAGCACTGAACCTATCTGCCAGGATGTTGGCAATATCAGTTGGTTCTGTATATTTAGTGTCATTGTGCTGTAACTCAGAGCAGATATGAGTGTTGCTATTAAGATTTTTGACATCGCTATAGAATGCTTTCTGGTTGTCTTTAGAATCAGTGGCAATTTTGTTTTCATAACTAGCTTTGGAGGATTTTATGAGGGATCTCAGCTACTTACTGAGGCTGACCAGGGAGTTCCTCCAATCGTGGGATTTTACTCTTTTTTGCAACAGTTTCTTTCTTCTGTTGTAGAGTTTGTTTATGGCAGAAGACCACCAGATTGGCTTCCTTGGAGGATAGCATCTTGGTTCTGTTAGGGATAGCACAATCCAAGCACTCGTGTAAGTGCTTATAAAGTGCATTTGTGTAGGATTCAGCAGTCGTACCTCTATTGTCCATCTGCATGGGTGTCGTGAAGTTTGCCACTTCTGTCTTAAGAAGCGTGAAGTTGGCTTTGGAGAAATTTGTTACAGTTGTTTTCCTAATGGGGGGTGGGAGCGGGATGTAGATGTCTAGGGTGATTTGCTTGTGGTCGGATCTGACCAATGAGGGGTTGACCTCCACCTTACAATCTTAATTTCTTTGGTAAGGAGAAGACAATAACATTAGTTTTCTTATAGTTAATTGGTAGCATGTTAGATGTGGGCCAGGTGCATAATTTAGTGAAGTTGGCCTGTAATTTGGTCTACAAGGCAGAGTTGCTTTTACTGGATTACAAGAGCACCATATCACCTGCATACATTATTAATGCACATCTTGGTAGTTCTATGGGTAGATCATTGACAAAGAGGGAAAAGAGTAAAGGACCTACCACAGAACCTTTTTGTACACCTGTATTAACTGTACCAGCAGTAGAGAGCTACACATTACCATGGACTTGGAAGTTTGTGTCTTTCAGAGAGCTGAGAAACCAGCAGAGTGTTATCTCTAAAGTTGAGTCTTGTTTGAGTTTACTGACAAGACGGTTATGACTGGCTGTTTCATAAGCCCTTGTCATGCCAACAAAGAGACCTGTAGTAACGAGTTTCTCATTTATGTTGCAATAAATGGTATCAGTGGCCCTTACCATGGCAATGAAGATAGTGACAATGTTGCAAAAGCCATGTTATGCATCACATAACAGACCATAGCTGTTAATGTGGTTAAATAGTTGTTTGTACAAATGTTTTTCAAACATTTTGGTATTAGGACATACGTTAGAAAAAGGTCTATTATCCTTAAGCCCATTAGGAGAGACGACTTTAGGTATTTGGATTGTAACTACAAGCCTGAACAGAGAAAGATGTTAAAGACTCATGCAAAGAGTTTTTTTACCCAACTGCAAGCCTTAGAAAGGCTGAAGAGATGATGATGATACCTTCATGTTCACCTCAAAAAAAGGATGATTACTGGCCACTACCAGAGCTGGTGAATTCAAGGAATTAGATCTTGGAAGGATTACAGATACATTTTGTCAGCTCTATAAGTATGATGATATAGACACCTTGAACCATCTGCCCACTATAATGTCCCCCAACTCAGGGCTGATGTACCTGTGATTACTGTAGCCGATTGAGTGGGTAAATGAATAGGAATGCCCATGGAAAAACTGGCAAGATTCTTCCACCACAACAGGTGGTGCTTGCAAGATCTACAGATGACGGTCTGGCAGAACACGGCAATTTGTGACTGCTTGACTATTAAAGCTACTGCAGAACTCCTCATATGGTAGACAGCATAAGGAACCATGGGAAAAGTTGCACCCATGAGACCCAGTACAGGGAATCAGAGAAGAAGGGAGACTTTTAAATAAGGGAAGATACCTTCAGATGAAGGTATTAGATACTGTCTGTCAGTAGTAGTGAACTAAGTGTTTTGGAACCCAAACTGAAGTCTATTAATGTCATCAGCTGTGAAAGCATTAGCTGTGACATTGAAAAGTGTCATGTTATTATATGAGATCAGGATAATGAGGTCAGAGACTACCAAGTACCATAGCTTGAAATGCAGAAGAAGACAGTAGACAGTCAACTAAAGAAGGAAATATCTTGACTCCCTACAGTCTCTAATGAGCTGCTACCACAGATATGCACTTGGTAAACATCTTTGGGGCTTAAGCAAGACTAAATGGAAGAGACTAGAATGGATAATGACAGTCTTCAACTCAGACAGGTATGAACCTCTGGGACCATTTGGCAATGAGAAAGGTGCCCTGGAGGTCCAAAGAGCGCATCCAGTCTTCTCTGGTTAAGCAAGGAAGGATTAGACAACTGCTACTTGTGGCCATACAAAAGTTTTCCTTTGGGACAAAGGTATTTATATCACCTATGTTTAATATGGATTTTTTTTAATACAGACAACCTGGAATAAAATCCAAATCCTTTCTGGTATGATGGGACCTCATGCATGGCTCTTTTAAAAAGAAGGGCTAAGAGATTAATTTATACCACCTCTTTCCAACAGGGCACAAAAACTGGGCAAGTGTGAGGAGAGTAGAACTTCAGTTGAATGAAATGGAATCCTGACTGTCTTGACTGATCTGTCCTTGGTGATTAGCTTGTAAGTAGAAAGATGAAGAAACTGATGACCCCCAACTGGCTCCAAAAGGGTGTAGTTGAGCAAGGCTTTAGAGCTGCTGCTAAGCACCTGTGAGTTGCCCACAGCTGCCAAATGATTGCCAAGGACCCTTAACTCTGGGACCATACAACCTCTGGAAATCCCTTGGCAGTTAAGAGCCTAACTGGTTTGTTACTGTATGACATGACAAACATTTGGCATTTGCTCCTCTGTGTCAAGGTGCATTAATACAACCAAACCGGACACTCACAGACATACTGTTCTCTATGTTCTCAAGATGGGCCTTAATATCTAGTCCAACAAACTCTTGAAAAGGAAAGTTAAATGAAAGCCACTTCCATGTCCTCAGCAAAGTCCATTAGGTAAAGCCATGCATGATAGCGATTGGTAATATCAGATTCCCACAGCCCTAGTCAAATCTTTTGCTGCACTGCACGTGATACACATCACGAGGACTGTTCTAGCCAAGACAGCTACTAACAGGGAAGAAGACTGTCCTTAGCAAGTCTATCATCTCTATGTGCTATGGTCTGGTGTACTTCATCTGGCAGATCCCTCCAGAAATTATCTAGCCCACATGATGGATTAAGTGTCCTAAGCACAGGACATGCAGATTCACCTTCAGATATGATCCACTATTCCTGACTATCTGGTGGACAAAGCACTGGGATTTCTGACATTAGAGCAGCTGTTGAACTTATAGTATCTAATTTGGGAGTCTGATCAAAAACTCCTCTTCCTGGAAGGCTTAAGGATATGGACTGCCTTCTTAGGTATTCAAGCAATCAAATGCTGGCTTTCCCAAACTGCATTGGCTGCTACTTTAAAAATGTCCACTAATGTGGGAAGATTGCTGAGCTGACTGAATGGTTTCTGAAGTGTCCTTGGCATGGAGGACATGCTGCTTGTGGGTCACACCCATTCAGCTCGTAAATTTCTGGGAATTCTTCAAACATGGAGTGATCGGGGGGATGTTGGGGAATTAGCATCCTCACAACCAAGACCAATAGAGGAAGATTCAACAGGTGACTCAATATACTTCTTGCAAATATCTTTTGGAGGGGAACAGTCCAAAGATGAGGAAGACTGCCATTTTGGAGCTGAACCTATACTGGGAGCTTCATAAGGTCCTGGGTCCCTCTCTGCCCTGTTACAAGGAAGAGGGCTCATACAAGGAGTCATTGAATGACAATAAATAAGCTAGGGTTCAAATGGGAAGCAGCATGAGGGTACAACAAGAAAGAGGTTTGCTGAACTGGCAGCACGACCAAATTGGGGACTGGTTCAGAGATGAGGTAAATGGAACGCAACATTCCAGCACTGGGCTTGAAGGGCTGAATACTGAAACTTCACACTGATAAGCAATGATGCTGCAGCCCAACCATCAACCTCAGAGGCACTGTCTAGCCTGGTAGAAAGGACACTGTTAATATCAACATGGGACTGGGATGTCAAGGCTGGATCGTTACGATAGTTAATTTCAAAAATCAAATGTTGACTTCTCAGTCAGTTTTTGATAAGGGCTCTGTGATGTTATGAGGTAGTGCCATCTGTACCAGGGAGAGTAGGGCAGTACATGTGTACATATTCCAACACAGCTACCTGGAGGTTTGTAAAGAATTTAAGCTATTTGACAATCACACTGATTGGTACAGATGTTTGAGTTAAAATATATTTGTAATGTTACTTGTGTTAAAAATGCATCAACAGTAGGTCCTTCTGGACAGAAAGAATGTATGCGTGTATATTAGGTTGTATTGTCATAACTGATCAAATGTGTGTGTTTATCAGAGAATCCTGAAAGTGTGAAAAATGAAATTGTGTTCTAGGTTTCAAATGCTGCCAAAGAGCTTAGCAAAGCTCTGTATGTATATATTGCACCAGAGGCAGGTGACCAGAGGTGATGTCATCCTCTAACCAACATCTGATTTCTCTGGAAGTCTCACAGCAGCACTTTGGAAACTGCCAGGAAAGCTTTCTGACAGGACATATATCTCACACATCCACACAAACAAAGGGAGACATCATCTGGCTTTTGCTGTGGAAAGACACTCAGCACACATCAGCTTGCCTTGCTTTAGTAAGTAATCAGGGAACAGTAACTCTTTAGTCAATCAGGAACATTTAGTGAGAATAGTTGGACCCGCGGTAGTGGTGCTGTGGTAGCGTTGTCGCCTCACAGCAAGACATTGTCCCATTCGATTCTCAGCTAGAGTGTCTTCTGTGTGGAGGCATGCGTAAATGGGCGTGCCTTTGTTGAAGGTTGTGCTCCAGGGCTGGTAACTCGGCACGTAAAAATCCACAACCAAACATTAGCGGACCAGAGTTCCGCTGTGGCGATTCCTAACCGGGATAAGCTGAAAGTACACAACAACAGCAACAAGTTTAATACCATTTCCTGTACCTGTGAAAAACTATCCAACTGTATTATTTTCTCTCTCTCTCTGGTTAAAACTCTGTTTACTGTTTTCCATATTCTCCCATTTCTGTTTTATAAATTTATCATTAAATATTTTAATACCTTTAGTACCTTTCATTGTGGTTGTACTTATGCTTGTTTTAGTGACACTGTGGCCACACCTGAAAGCCTTGCTGCTTTGGTCACATCCTGCCATTTGTATTAGCATTAATTCTACACAATATAATTGGGTACTCTTTGTAAGAGCCTTAGGGTAGCTGACTGGTGGCAGTGTGATTACCTCAGAGTCTGGATAGAAAGGAGTACAGCCAGTAAATCTATGCCAGCTTTTCTCAGGTGTGTATGAAACTCAAATATGTGTGTGTGTGTGTCAGCTACTGGGAACAGGGATTCTGAGCTCCAATGTGGTCAGTGTGTAGTTCTGCACGGGCGTGGAGAGAGAGAGAGTCCAGCCCCACATCTGCTCCCTAAGCGTTCTTAAGGGAAATTGTGTTTGATGCAGGTTGCTGTATCTGAACATACTGTGTGAAGCCATCTTTTCTCTTAGTGACCAGCCTTCAATGGAGTCAGTGGTGAGTATCGAGTCTTCCTGATTTCTGGCCCAGAGTAGGAACCAGTCATGGCCTCCATCACCACAATGGTCAAGACCAGCATCCTCACGACTAGCACCAGGAAATGCAGTGCTAGTGAAAATAATCTTGGTGGGGAGAAACACAACACTGGACTTCCAGTAACCAACAATAAAGGGTAAAGAAGAGCACCTGAAAGCCTTGCCTTAGCTCCAAGGATTGTTAATGTCCACCTGTCATACTTACAATTTTGAATGACAAGGGTAGGAGTATGAGCCAACACTGAAAGCTTACAGAACTTCTCTGTTAGGACTCATATCAGACAAATTTGACAAACTCTTGTTACTGTCATGTTCCCAAGACGAACTCAGCCAAATTCACTTCATGGGAAACCTGAACCTCAAACACTGGTAATGTCAAACACCGATAATTTGGAAGGACAAATCTCTCCCCATCTCAACCCATGTTAGCGCTCATCCCAAGATTGCATTCGATTTGTATTTTGGCACTGTCAGTTTTCATGGACATGAGTTAGTGTTATGACCATTCAAATGAGTCCATCTTGGGAACATGATAGTTAACCATTCAAGAGAGAGCTTCATACTTTTCTGCTTGACCTCAGATAATAATATGAAGCTGGTGAGGAAGAAGTCAAACAATTTATATGATCTATGCTTTTTTTAATAAGAAATGTCTGATAGACCCTAATTCTAAGCATTAAACCTCTGGTGGCTATATCACTGAACAAAAACACAGTTTGAACAAAAACACAGTTTGAATGAACTAAAACGTCAAGGGCTTTTGTCTGCTAAACTATTCTATTTTTTAATTTTCTTTTAAAAAACAGCTATTTTTTCCCAAATGGCCTTCAAGATCAACAATGTGGTGGGCCTCAATGCTGAGGAACATGAAGCTTGAGAAGAATCAGACAGAGTCTGAGTAAAGAGAATAGCCTCAAAAACAACTAAATTTAACTGGTTTTGCATTTATTTTATAGTAGAAAGGGAAAACTGTCAACAAATGAAAATGTTATGACCTCCTCCAACACAAATAACACATTTATCATGGTGATCCCGTGGAGGAATCTTCTCCCCAGAGGAACTTTTTTAAGGCATGGCCTCTTTTGGTAAGTTAGCAGATTCTCACATAACTTTAAAACCAGAGAAAAAGAAAAAAAAATCCTAGAATAGTTAAGATTTTTTAAAAAACAGTCACAGTAAAAACATACTAGGCAAGCGATCTTGGGGGGGGGGGGGGTGTCATAAGATGTCTAGCCATATATGTCCTTAAGCAGACAAACTTAAAAGTTTTTAACCACCCTTTTCAAACAGTTAATATAGCCCACCTCCCAAACTGAGTAGGGACATACATGATAACACTGGTGTAAATTTGTGTCTACCTATCCAATCAAGACAAATCTTAAAGCTAGCCAAAGTAGTACTTTGACCAGTAGTGGTAACATAGGCTTGGAATACATTGAGTTAGGAACCTATCCCTCTATCGGATTTTGTTTTTATTTGTTGTAGATTTTGGTGCTTAGTACTGGTGTTTGTAAAACCATCCATTTTACTAAGAATTAGGAGGTCAAATAAGACTGAGTCTTTTAGTGAGGCACAGATCACCTCTCAACAACCTGTCAGCTACAGGAGTATAAGGAGTCAGGATAATCTATTAGAGTAGTTGAAGGATTTAAGACCTTCAGATTTTCTTGGCAGAAATCTTTGGGGCCGTTCAAGTTGAGCAATACTGTTACATATGTACATAACTCAAGGGGCACTATGTACATACGACAGGGGGCACTATATTCAAATCGATAGGTTTGACATGGGAGGAGTACAGTGGTAGGATGGCTTCCTTGGATTTTGAAGACAATCCCTTGAAAATTAACTAGGCCAGAGAGAAGGATTTCCTGACAATGGCAGAAACATGATCGAATGAGCGAGACCTATCCACATAAATAGGCAAGTCTCTTCTGACTATTTGTCTGAAGAGGAGTACCATTTATAACAATGTATGAGGTGGCACAACTTTTCTGCCAAATGCTACTATGCTGCACTTTTTCCCCCTAATTTAATTTGAGACAATTTTTGATATACCGTGCTGGAGTTGTTTTGCACTAGTGGACAAGCAGATAACACTGCACAGTTTAAAGTTCTCAACAATCTTACCAACTACACTGCCTGGGTATTAGCTTTGATGTCTGCAAAACAAAATAAATAATAGACTTATCCCTGTGGCACCTCACTAGCTACAATTCTACATCAGGTAGGAAAAAAGCAACTTTCACAACTTGGGATCTGTTGGATACCCAATTAACAATCTGGCAGACAATGTATGGGTTTATATTAACCTATACATCAACAATACTAGAGAGTGTGGGAATAATGTCAAAAGCGTTGGGTCAGGTAGAGATGTGCAATGCGCACAGAATGCCCACTGTCCACAGCACCTATAGTTTTTTCAAAGCACCTGACCTTTACAAAATTAAACTGACAAGAATCTAGATCAGTTAAGTTGCTTATGACTGCATAAATGAGTTCAGCTATGACACCTTCCATAGTTTTTCATACAAGGCTAGTGAGGCTGATGGGTCTATAATTACTGGGGTCTACAGAGGAGCTACCTTTGTGTAGGGGAGTCACTGTGGCTGTTCTCCAGGCATCAGAAACAAAACCTGTAGATATGCATGGGTAGTTTAAGAAGAGGCTCAGATAAGTGCACATTGGCACTGATAAGAATGCATCCTGGAATGTTCTCTTGTCCCATTTAAGTATTTTTAGCCTTTGACATGGGTTATAAAAGACCTGTTCCAAGGTGATTTTATGGTAAACTAGATTTGAGGGACAACAGGCGTAACAATCTGAGTAGGAGGGGTAAGTTAGCATTAAATGCGTCTGACAGTACATTAGCTAAATTGTTGGGGTCAGAATGGGTGATATTATTATGGATTAGCTCAGTGCATTATTAGCCATTTTCCTCAACTTTTCGACATAACTGAAGATATGTAGTTCCTTTTGGAAACTGTAGCACCCTTGAATTCATAAACTGCTTTACATTTTCTAATATGATTTTTTAAGCTCCTTTCTGGCATGTTTCAATGTAGTTTTGAGGTAGGGAGATGAGGATTTCTTGCAGTTTTTCATTATGTTCCTACTTTTGTTTTATTTTATTAATATGGGAATTCCACTGGAGAAGTTTATTCCTGAATAGCTGAAGACTGGTAAGGCAAGGCAAGGCATGGCTCAGAAGGGGGAGGAACAAATCAGATAGGAAAATCTTAAGAAAGCTATTAATGATAAAAGGGGAGAATATAGTCAAACCCAAATGAACTAGAAACACAGTCCTCTCAAAACAAAGGCTGCCTGGCTAAGTTTTGATATCAATCCAAACTGAAGCATGGATGAGGATGATGATGATGAGGAATACCTGGATGGACTGGGCACCACGATGCATTAGAGAATAAAAAAGAGGCCTCTTGGCAGTCTGCGGAAGTTTTCTCTGCCAAGTGTGCCTAATTCCTGTCAGCTATGTTCCTGCTGTTATAGAAGATGTGGCACTGACTTAGCAGATTTAAAAATTCTACCAAGCCTGCAAGCCTGACAGGTAGAATTATGAAGTTACTGTCTCTAGTAAAAAAACAGATATCCCAAAGACAAACCTGACGCCCCAGAAGAAGCATTAGAAGCTTTACAGAAGCCAGGGAAGCTCCACTGGCCCAAAAGTGGGAAATGGAAATGGCCATTAAATGTGCTGTATGAGACCGAACTAAGCAATTCTCCAGGGCAATTAACAACAGCAAAGAGAAAGTATACAACTGAGGTTGTACTACCCAAAATGAGAACTTCTTGCTGGAATAGATCTTGTGTATGAAGGACTTCCAAAAGCCCACCAAATTACTAGGAAAGGGAAAGACATGCAACTAGCAAAAGGAAGTATTCACACCATCAGACTGAGGGCATGGGTGGAAAAATAGAAACATTAGACAGATAATGAACATCCTGATTAGAGGAAATGAAAGAGTGGAGAACTGAATGGCCCCAAAGCACAGTAAACCAAGGCTACTCGGCCAAAAGGGCAACATCAGAAGAAGGCTCATCTCAGAAATTTGGAAATCACGGGAATTGGTAGAAAGACATACATTCACTGCATTCAGCTGATGTTCCGGTCGCTAGAAAGATACCCTCTCTAAGAAGGGTTCGGAGAAGAATAATTGCAATAACCTGCATTCAATGAGAAAGTTATAATAAAAAACGAATAACCAATAAACTTTTTTATGTTAAAACAGAATTTAATATGTACATCAGGAAGCAATTTGTATTAAAGAATGCTTCTTCAAACAGTATACTGAAATCTGCTATCCCAACTTTATATTCCACTCAAAGACATGCATCAACTGCCCAGCTTTCAGGATTAGTTTGAGTCTTACAGATTCACTCAAGCCAAGGTATGGAAAAGTGCATTCAGAACAATCAATAAAGAAAAGTCACACCCTTATTATACAGTTAGTTCTGGATGAGCAGATCCAGCCTGTCAACTGTACATCTAAACCATCAAGTGTTTGGTGACTTGGCATCGGAAACTTTTCCAGGCCACCATCCCCTCCTGTTTTACTTCTGCACAACAGCTTCCTGCTACAAATCTTGGTTTTGCTACATCGGTACATACCAGAAAATAACAGAATAGTAGGAGTAAGGTTCATGTCAGTAAAAGAGCAGGGAGAAGGGTGGATATGTTTATGAGACTGGATATATAGTAAGCACAAAACATTCATAACTGGTGTGAGGAGATCAGTCCTTATCAGCAGCAACAGAGTCCTAAACATATTCTCCTGGGTGATCCCCTTCATCAGACTTACCTCTGACAACTGTGGACCCCAAAGAAAATGTAGAGCTAGGAGATCAAATCCAGCTTTTAGTGTTTTGCAGAAGTATTCAGTGAAACCCAAGTAGCTGCTGCACAAACATCATACAAGAAAAATACTGCAGAAATAGCTGCCACCACGACTGTCTAACCTCTAAGTGCAGAAGGCAAAGATCTGTTGTATTTTTAGTAGCAACATTTAATACAGTCAGTCATGCATAGAAACAAAATAAATTTGGACACACAAGAACACAATTTTTTGAGGAAAGGACAGAAACAAACATTTAGGAGTCTTTCCTTAAAGAGTTGGCCCTGATGACAGAAAATTTAAGCAGTCTATGGACAACCATAACATGCACCAACCATTCTCACTTGTTAGCGTACTTGGGATAGATTACAGATATATATATATATATATATATATATATATATATATATATATATACGCAAACTAATTATGATTTGCTTCAGTGACTACATTAGGCATAAAATGGAATTTGGATGCAATGACACTACTGTTAAAGTGCCTCTCAAAGTCTTGCATACTTTCACAGATGTTAATGATAAACAGAACCTTGCTGAAAATATGAAGTAGCCAAGCATCAAGAAAACTGGTGCTATAAAATTATCCAAATCTGTATCAGTCCATCCAGACAAATGAGCTTCTGGGGACATGTATGACTATTAACTACCATGACATGGTATGAAGAGTCCGTACATATAACTAGATCTGAAACCAAGCCATTAAATGGATGGAGGAGAGGTCTGGGTTAAAATATTTGTAGCAGTAGGGTTCTGAAGGGCATCATATATGCAGGCATTTTCAGAAAATGATGATGGAGCACAGGAAATGTACTTTCCTAACTCTGAACTTGTTCTTTCTGGCTTTCTGTAAAAGTTTTGAAATTACTGGACATGGGAGAATGTACAAAGGAATTCATGGAAGAGAGAGATGAGGACAATGTTGCTCCACTTGGTGATGGCAGAAGATGAAAAAAGATCAAAGTTTCCCCAATGATGGGGCATTTTCTACACTAATGACAACTGAAGGGACCACTCATAAGGTATCAGTAAGCAGTAGGTGGAGCTTATCTGCTAAAGAACCAGTTTCCCTCAGATGCGTCAGTGGCAATCAGAAAATTCCATTTTGACAAAGTCCATGTCCTTATCACTGCAGCTTCTTGACAGATGAAGTTAGTGCAAATTCCACCTTTCATATGTACCAAGCCAATGTCACATCGTCAGTGTGCATGGCTATAGCTCTTTTGGGCAGGGAGCTCTAAACTACCTGCACTGTGCAGAGAACTGCCCTCTCCCCCAAAATCCTGATATGCGGAATGGACTTTGTGTGTGTGCTCATGCTCCAGTGTGCTCATGCTCCAATAGTCTCTCCTTGATGATGTCCCCCATACCATAGAAGAGAGGCATCTATGAAGAAAGCCACTGCAAAACTGGGGATACAAAAGGACTGCCCATGGCAAGATCTAAAGTGTGAAAATGACATCAGAGATGTAACTTGTAAGTCCTGGAAATTCTAGTGTTTTGTGGCATGGGAACTATTAACTGGGACTAAGACTTTCAAAGTCCACTATAAATTCTAATGTACAGCCAAGCTGAGGGAATGATAAACATTTGCATCTATTTTATCCTGTGCTATTACTCATAAACATGCTGTGCCTGTCTGGGTCTGACTTGAGATTCCAAGTTATATAAATGAAGAATCCATTCCTTGGGAAGTTGAGCTCTGCAGACCAAAGTGCATTCTACAAACAGCAGCTTTTAACTGGGACTCTGCAATGTCCTCAATTCCCAAACACAGGAAGTCTTTAGAAATGACGCCCAAACAGAAATTATCTTATTTCATGTTACAGCAGCTAGGCCCGTCATTCAGGTAAGGAAATATCTTCACTTCCTTGCAATCTCTTGTCCACTGCAACTACAGATATACATTTGATAAACACCCTAGAGGCTGAGAACGAGTGAATTGGAGAGCCCTGAACTGACTGGACAGTGGCTGTCTCCAATCTGGACATGTATATACCTTCTGAATTTCTTAGAAATGTTTATGTACTGAGAGGCTTCCATGAGGTCCACAGAGTGCATCCACGGAAGGAAGTACCACATCATGACTACCCAAAAGCTTTCTCTGGGGATAAACTCAATTAGACCACTCATACCTAGTATTAGCCTGAGGTCCACACCTTAATACAAAGGCAAACAAATTTAAATAAAAGAAAATAAACCATGCCAACATGTTCCCAGTTACACACATCACATATGTTCATTTACATAGCCATTGTCAGTCCAACATTGCAAAAATTGCTCAATTCCTGCCTTCCCTTAAACCTCACTCCTCTTGAACATTATTCTGCATGTACTGTTCTCACAACTTCCATTTATTTCTATGTAATTTGCTACTACCCTGCACTCAAGATCCCACTTATTTTATCTCTTACAGTATTCAACACTTCAAATATATTTGGTTTAGACTTTGGTTTCCATTTTCTAGTAATTGTTTTTTTTTTTTTTGGAAGCCACCAGAATTAAACTTAACAAGGCCTTACTATGTCTAGGAATTCAGATCCTGTGCCCCAGCTAAAAAAAAAAAAAAAATGTTAACACTCATATGTTCACCCAGTACTTCTGACAGAGTACTATGTAAGGATTTTTTAAAAAGTCTGTCAACTCATTACACTCCAAAAAACATATGTTCCAAGTTACCTCTTTTTTCCCAATCACATCTCCAACATTTGTCATCTAATGCAGTCTCAAAGTCAAAAGTCAAAGTAAACTTTATTGTCTTTCAGAAATCACACAAGTGCAAAAATTGAACGAAATTCCGTGTCTCCAGACTCAACGTGTAGACAACATATAGACTACTTTCACAGACATTTACACATACAACACCTAGCTATTACATCACGGACATGCAGGTAGATGGTCTAGAGCCTGCTTGTAAAAATACCTATGCAAACACTTCCAAGCAAAACTCTTCTAGACTTTGCTGCATACTTGGGAACTATGCATAGGTCCTCCCATTGTTCCTTTGCGAATTGCTTATCCATTCTCTCTTCCCAATCTTTTCTAACCTCCTCCCGACTGACTCCTATTGTTATTGTCCAGTATTTTCTATGCCCTATTAATTATACCTTTTTAAAACAGCAGCTTATGTTGTAGATTCAACAAAAAACTCTACCAGAGTAGGTCTTTTATTTAGGACTCCCTTGTCCCTTTCTCATTACCTATACTCAGATCAAGGCAGTCTCTAGAATGCAGTCCAAATGTCTTCTAGGCCTCTTTCTATTCTATTACCCCCCCCCCCAGTTATTTGCTCCCAATACCCTAGTACCTTTGCCAGTTTTCTCCAGTAGATTCCAGCCCTCACATGCCTATTCTGTATACCCCTAAATGCAGTCATCCCTATTGGCAAAAAACTCACTACTCCATTATTTTGTTGGATTTGTTTTTAGAATACCTTCTGCTGCTTCCTGAATATAACATTCCATATGGCTGTTATTCTCCTTAAGGATCTGCATCCAAAATCCAACTCTCCCCTTACTTCTTGAATTTCCCCCAGTTCCTTTCCACTTTGAATTATAACTTTCTACTTGTGTTATGCATATCCACAAAACAAACAGCACCTGAATTACCAGTTCTAAAGACTTAAACCTTCCCTGTGACATAAATAGGATCTGCTGGAAAGATAGGTATGTACCCCAGAGACTACCCTGGCTATGGAACAGACTCCCCATCCATGTGAAGCGGAGTTCCTCTCCAACCCAATTCAAGTGGAGCTTAGACAACCGGATGAGAAACCGGTAATTCATTCCTGGTTTGCCACCTATGTCTCTAATGGACACAGGTAACCTGAAAATGGTTCATTTCCCAGGCCCATGCTTGCACTTATCACTGGTATCAGAACTTGTCAGAGATTTGGGATGCAAGGATAGGCTTGAAAAGGCCCTTGTGGTCGCTAGCCTAGTAAACACCTATGAACCTATATGAGCCTTAACTGTGTAGCTCTAAAATATCCATTCAAATCAGGTAATCCTAAACCACTTTGTTCTGTTAGAAGGATCAACTTATTTCAATTGACCTTTATTAAATTAATCTGGAAGCAGAAGAGTACAAAGAGTTGAAGTAATTTTTATGCACAACTTCTCTTCTGGTCAAAACAAATATGCCTGACATATATAAAGCTAAAGGGAATAAAACATTTTCACCGTTTACATCTCGCTATCCATATCTACAAACATGAGTTTCAGTTGTATTATGTTTTGTTTATTCTCTTCCAACATATCCTTCGTTGCCATAACAGAAGCCTTTTTAATCCATACTGCTAAATACTTCATTTGATCATCTCCCCATAAGTATGGGTACTGCTGAACAAATTCATGTGTGGGTACACAATATACAGCTATAGCCTTTGTTTTATCTTCCTTAATTTTTTATCACAGTAATACATGAAACCTCCTCAAAATGTTCCACAACACTGAAATGTCCTCTTCTGGTTTTATCACATACAGAATAACAAGCTGTCTGCAAATAAAGCCTACTTTTCGTGATTACCATGTCATTTATATCCCTGAATTTCTTAGTCCTTTATTTTCTTTTTTTTTTCTTTGCCAGTGGCTGTTAATATAAAGCAAATACCAAAGGGGAAAGAGTGCTTCCTCTGCTCAGACACAACTTATCAGAGAGAGGTCCACTGTCTTTCTGAGAACTAAAACAAACATACAGCAATAACTTCATCCTTTCTGATCAAGTAGAACCTGTTTATAAAAGGTTTGACACATCCTTTCTTGCCACATTTTTGATAGGCTGGGATGTCTGGCATGGGCACAGAGGGGCTGAGGTGTGTAGAAGGGAACTGTTCAGCTTCTGGATATTATTGTCCTGATCCACTTATCCTGCAAAATGTCCATCCATGCCTGCATGTGGAGAGACAGGTGCCCCCTCACCTGCCCCCAGAGTGACACAGTCAGGCAAGATCTCAGGGATTAGACTACTGCCCCCCCCAAAGAACCACATTACCCACATGCTCTTATTAACTGTTCCCATCTCTGGCTGGCAATGTTTTTGAAAATTACCACGACCACAGTGGTTCATTCCACATCTCTGATGTTCATTCCTGGTCATAATGAATCCAGAACCAGCCTTTCCCTTTTTCACTTACTTCAGGTGAGTTTTTTTTTTTTTTTTACAATCTGGCCAAATGCAAAAAAATGGGGCATCAATAACTGCACTGGTGTCTGCAGTGAAGTTGGTCAAGAACATCCAGGTGTGATGGTGAAGGCCAATACAGGCACCTGCTGCCCTAGTCATAGCATCATCTGAGTTTTGCACATCCTGTACTGAGGATGCCAAATTCAGACATACACACCATCTGTGACTGCAATTTACATTTAATGATGTCTATTAGGCACCTCTTTCAGAGACAGGCTCACTTCATCAGCTAGCTATCACTCAAATCTTAACGTGTGAGAGAGGGGGAAGAATTTACCACCCTCATGGAAAAAAGTGTACATACAAGCATACTTCCAAGTCTGTCTATGGGCATTGTTTACTTTTTAAGGAGATGGACACCAGGACCTTACAGGGCCTGAGCCTTCTTTAGGGCTGATGCACCAATAATGGAATCAGGCTTTGGAGTCTCTAACCAGCAAGTGCAGTTTTCGGAAAACAGCAGGATCTTGTCTGGTCTGTTCAAGACAGGTGCCACCACAGATGTGTTGTCCCATGCAAACTTCACAAATCAAACCATTTTGTCTGTAGCAGGAACCACCCACAAAGAAGGCTGGGTGGGTCAAGAAAACCTCTTGTAGGACCCTTAACGGAAAGGCCACAAAAATCAGTGGGCCATATAACTCTCTGGCTCATATTTAAGTACTTCTCCAAATTTGGGGACATCAGGGAACAGATGCTGGGAAATAAATGGCTTCCTTATCCTGAACATTTCAAGTAAGATGCCACTGTTCAGTTGATTGAGAATGCCGATGGGTGCTGCCAAGGTCAAAGTCATAGACATTACAGTCACCAAACGTGGCATATACAGAACAGTATGCATCGAAAGTACTGATATGGACATCAATTAAGCATTTGAGGTCAAGGGTACTATCCCAATATTGTCAAGTCTGAAGCCGGCTGAGGCCAAAGTTGTTACAAAATGAGTTGGTATTGAGCCTGGCCCTGGCTTGTCAATCCCTGATACACTGGCTGACATACCACTCAGCCCTGGAGTCAGCATCAGGAGCTTCAATCCCCAAAGATCAAAAAGTTCAACCCCCTTCTATATTAGCATCGACATCATCATTGCCTAACTCATCCTTTACGGTCACCATCCAGACCCAACAGCAAAAGACCTTCAGATGTCAATAGCATCACTACTGAGGCATTCAGCATGAAAGGAGTCTACCTCTATGTCATTTGTGCTGCTACTGAGATCACAGCTGATATCAGCAAATCTGCTAAATTGATGATGGTGCCAGGTAGTTCAAATCTCAACACCCCAAGACCAGTCCCTGGGTAGGGCTGGTGAGGAAAATGTAAACGATTTTTCAAAATCTGAAGATATTAAGTGCCTTTTTCAGTTCTAGTAGCAAAGGAGGAAAAGGCAATAAAAATAATTTGCTGGACCTTCAGGAAGGTCTCCACAACTTTTATAAATCAGTTTCTGGATAAGGTATTAAGTAGCATATGAAGGACCTCACTAAAATTCTACATATCTCTGTATTTTACCGAGAAAGGAAATTTTCAGATCTGCTGCGATTTGTTAATACTTAAGTAATTATCTACAAGGTGAGAAAAAAACAGATAAACTGTTTACAAAAGATTGGGGTGTACCTTATATACAAGGTGATAAGAGTCCGCACGACAGATTGAAATACATTTACAGGACAGGATAAACTGTGATCAGAAAGACAATCTGCACTTTAGTAGCAAGACATTTTGCATAAGTGGATAGCCCATGTTAAGTAAAATAATACATATTTTTTCTAAAAATTATATTTCTGATAGTATATGGAGGTGAACAACGAGTGTTCTGATGCCAAAACAGAAAGAAAATAGAATGAGATGAGAAAGAAAAATGTGCAGGAAGGAAAATTAAGGACATATAAATAGAGCTGATTAATATTGGACAGATGAAACTATTATGGAAGGACACCACAGAGATAATGAATAGTGGAGAGTGTCGGTTACTAGGATGAAGGCATAAAAGAGCATTAAAGTGAGAGTTACTTTTGATGTAAGGCCACTACTACCTGCTGAGATATGGAAGTGTTAGTGATTTAGTGTGTAAAGGCATATTAATAGTAAGCAGGTGCTATTACATCTGTTTTGAGAGTTGTGTAGGTACAGGTGCTTGACATACATTTTTTTTAGATTGGTCTTGCAATCTGAAAAGTCACTAGTGTACTGCAGATTTGTAGTTCACCTTAATGTAAAACACGCTGAAATCATAACTGAATGTATAATTTACCTTTCATAGTTATGATTCAGCTGTTTTTACATTAAGGTTACATTAAAGTTCTTGCAGAAAATCCAGTTTAAAAGTTCATGATAAAGCAAGTGGTGGCAACCAATCAAATTATTGCAATCCAATCCACCACTTGCATAACACCTCCACCCCCAAACTAATTTTTTGTTTCCCCCTAATAAAAAGAGGGTCCAACAGCAAGTATTTCCTTTCTTTCTGCAAGGAATTGGAGAATTGGAGATTTTACCTGCTACTAGATCCTCTATTTTATTTTCCGCACTCCGGGATTTCATGGATTACCATACAGGCACTACCAGGAGTTCCCGTTCAGCTCAGAGTAACTACCACCTTCTTTCCCTCCTGGTAATTATTACTTTTTCACCAACTTTCTATAAAATAAATTAAAGTTTGTCCTGTACAACTCCGAAGTAGATCTAAAAACCTACAGTGATTTCCGTAGCTGCAATACTAGTTACAGTGGTATTGCCTACTGAGACAATCTGGAAGAGCAGTTATTTCTAATTAGAGAATGACATACTCCTAATCGAATGCTCCCAGAGTCAGTTTAGCTAACGTTATTTGCCCGCATTCCCTTTTTGGGGAAGCTTTAAATTGTTTTGCTAGTTTGACCTAGCGTTCAAAGGCTTTTTCACCTCTGCTAGTCTTGAAATGTGATCGTATGAGAGTCATGGTTTCTTCTTATGTACCTTCCAGTGTGTAATTTGTTGTTTTATTTGCAATCTTACTTTTAAGGGGAGGCAGTGGTGCATTTGTAGAAGTGTATAGATTTGATTCAAGGAGGAAGTTTGCTCTTTCAGTCAGTGGCAGATGGTTAATGCACTGTCGCGGTTGACAGTGATGTGTTTGTAATTCAGCAAGTAGTACAGTTCTTCTGATTTTTATTAATAGTAGTTTATATTTTGTGTGTGTTTGAAGGAAGATGAGTGTAGAGTTAAATAAACATACACTTGGTACTGAAGTTGTATTACATTTCCAGCGTACCATGAGTGGACTCTATTTTTTCCTTCCTCATGTTGGGGTGGAATGTTAGTCACTAGTGTTTTCTAGCAGACCTTCATAATACTGAGATTTTGTTTGATAAGAGTTTTAAATCAGTTTCTTGTTGCATTGTCTTTAGCTGATCATCAAACTTTTGAATGATAGTTACTTGTTAAGCTCTTTGTTTTTTAACGTTATCCAGAAATTATGTATATGCCCCCCATATGTGTGCCCACATTAAATTAAAGGTGCCTGGAAACAAAGGCTACAAATATTTGGGTGCTGCCAGAGATTTGCCTGGAGTGCGAGAACTGTTTGAGAAAGAGCGTAAGTTGATGTAATTAGCTAAAGGTTAAAGTGTTACTTTTGCAAAAAGTTGCGTTGTGCATTTTCTGGTCTTGACATTCTTATCACAGTCTGTTAGCTTGGATGACGCAACCCAAAATATTTTTTTTCAATTTTTATATTACACTAAAACAGAAATAGCCATTTCCTTCTGTTGTTACATATAACAATGTCCTAAATTATAAGTTGTAAAGGACTGAAGTACACATCATATTTATTCTGGGTTTGTTGCAACTCCCTAGTCCATTTATTACTTTTCTTTATCATCTTGCAGAATTTGCACCGATATTCCATATACTATGTCTCATAGATCATAGGAAGTTACTAGGCTACTGTCCCTGAGGCCCTTACAAGTCTAGCCAAAAATTCATCCCATGTTCCAACAAGTCAGCACCCTATGCCACTGTCCAGAGGGACAAAGGTGGAATCCCAGGGGCATATTTTCTGTTTCCCATCCAGTTATCCAGTTTGAGCTTAAAAGGGGTTGCTTGATGTGGAGAGGAACTCTATTCCACAAAAGGGGGGTCTCTGGGACACAAATCTGTCCCGCTAATAAGTCCTGTTGATGTCACAGACCAGGCTGAGGTCACACGTGGGTTACTCGAGTGGAACTGGACTTGCGAATATGCAGCAGTCCCATCAAGGCAGAAGACAGTGGCTGTCCTCCACTTGGCTGGGATGAAGCCAGTACTCAGGCTTTGGATGAATAGGGTGCCTAATGGTGCTGCAAGTTCCTGCCCGAGTTCATGTAGGATGCAGCCTGGGATGTTATCAGGTCTCATGAAGGCTGTATTTTTTTTGCCTTTGAGAGGGCAGTAATTACTTGCTCCCTAGAGATAAAGGGAGGGGGCAGGTACTGGGGATGTTCTGATTTACTGATGGAGGACAAAGGGATGAAGTTTTCACTGAACCTGTCTGTCAACAGGTTGGCTATATCTACAGCGTTTATCTGTTGTCCTTAGCCACCAGTTCTGAGCTGATGTGGGTGCTTCCTTTGAGATTGCGGACATATGTGAAGAAGGCCTTATGATTGTCTTTAGTAGATGTGTCCATGTTTGGACTCGAAGTTTACTTTGGAGGATTTTTCTACTCCTCTTATTTGCTTGTTCAGGCTAAGGAGAGACTGCTTCCAAGTAGGCACCTGCTCCTTCTTGGTCCTGGACAGAAATTTGTTTCCTTTTATTAGAGTTTATTTATTGCAGATGTCCACCAGACAGGTTACTCTTCTTTGAGGAGGAGGATCTCATCCTGTCGGACATTCATAATTCCATGCAGCTATATAAATGCTCTTATAGTACTTTGATGTAGGTTTGGACATATGTGGCAGTTCCTATGGAGGGGGAGGTGGCCGTGAAGCTGTTTATACCTTTCCTCAGGAGGATGTAATCAGCTTTGGAGAATTTTTTTTTTGTTTGACCCTAGCTTTGGGGGGGGGGGGTCAGGGAGATGGTGACTTTGAAAGTGACCGCTTTGTGGTCAAACCTCATCAGGGTTGATGACACTGTAGGGGTGCTGCAGTGGTTGCTCATGTTGGTTAATACCAAGTCCAAGATATGTTCACCTTTTATGGGGATGTCGTCCAACTGGTCCAAGGCATTTGCATTGAAAAATTCAAGGAATCTCTGGGCATTTGTGTTGTGGCATGAGTATTTCTTCCAATCTATGGTTGGCTAGTTAGTCACCCACGATCAGGGTAAAAGGTTGAAGCTTGATACATTCAAAGAGGTCCAGATAGGTGGAGTGGTTGTCAGGTACTGGATCCCCTTGGAATGACACCAGAAACTAAGCAAACTGTTAAAGTCAAACACGTTCTGTTTGTATTGGGGCATCATTCTGGGTGACAGTACAGTGTTGCTTAAGGCTAGCAACATACCTGCCTGGGACACATATTCAGCAAGCTTTATCATGTCTCTCTCCATGTAGTCCAGTGAGTTACATCTCTAGTCATTCACTCCAACATGGACTATGACAGAGGCATAACAGTACTTGTTGAGAGACTTGAGTGCATTGGTGATATATGGTGGATTCTGGCACCCAACAAACTAACCGTGACTTTCTGTTCTGTTGTCATAGGTCTTATGGCAAAATATAAGCTAATGCATATATTGTTTTATTATTAATAAAATGCACTACTATATATCGCTTACACCTAATCTGAAACAGTCAAGTCCAAGAAACAAAAAAGTGGGACGGGAGTTAGAATGGTAGATGGGGATGATCAGCTGAGAGATTCCACCAAGGGTGGCGGTTTATTTATTTGAGTTATTTCTGTACTTGATGCTGTTGGGTTACACTTAACATCTTATAGACGTCTCCTGACTTACTTGATGACTATTTCAAGCATGGAGCTACCACATGTTTTGGACTTTTTTCTTGGCTTTGTCAGTCATTTGTGGAATTTAGCTGGGAGGAAAGGCTTAACATCT
This sequence comes from Protopterus annectens, assembly GCF_019279795.1. Lineage (NCBI taxonomy): Eukaryota > Metazoa > Chordata > Ceratodontiformes > Protopteridae > Protopterus > Protopterus annectens. Next base: position 349,833,920 of record NC_056740.1, read on the forward strand.
AAATGTTATACTATTTTACTGAATTACTCAGGTTTTCTCCTTACTGATGATAATGAGTCTGTGTTACATAACAGCTGCACAAGGTAATAACATGAATGCCTATGTTATATGCAGCAATCATCACCGGTGTCTGAGCATGCAGACCTTTGCACATCATTATCACAGTGCAGTTACAATTTAGCACCGAGTCACTATCACTTTTCAGGCAAACTGTCAGCAGCTGTCACTGTTATTCACATAAGGAGAAGTCGTTATCACACTGATGAATGCACAAGTCAGATTTGGCTTTTTCTCCACTTACAGTCATTAACCACACACACACACACACACACACACACACACACACACACACACACACACACGCACCACACACACACACACACACACGCACCACACACACACACACACACACACACACACACACACACACACACACACACACACACACACACACACGTTCTTTCTGTCCTTTGTACAATGTCAAGAAATGTAACAAATCTAAGAGGCAAAATGTAGACATCCGGCAAAAATCAGGACACTTCACAGGACAGGGATATATTTTCAATTTGTTATTTTTTTCAGAAAGTTGCCAGAATAACAGGATATGTGGTAAACTGTATGAATGATATGAATACATATGTTATTTAGTGCCTTGTGTCCTCTGATTGGGCAGAAAATCACAACTTATTCTGATAAACAGACCAAAACTATGAAGCTTAATCTGGACAACTGAGATTGGGATGCGTCCCTCCCCTCGCTACTTAAATATACCAACTCCGAGATCGCTGAAGCCCCATGCCTGCCCTCAGCATATTAGTGGAGTGGCGGTCCTTACCCTGCTTTTTCTGTTTACATGTGCCCTTTCTGTGCCCCCTTATCAGTTACCGGCCAAGTCCTTATGCACCAAGACCAGGAAGGTCCCTCTTCAGACTTTTGTGCCAACTGCTCTTGTGTTGGTGCATGCATCACGATGGGCATACCTAGCCACCATAGATCTTATGAGCCACCTGGATCGCAGTTGGGAACTTGGAGGCTCTTCAGCTCAGTCCCATAGTGCTGCTGTCCTAGGTAAGCATGGCCTCGGGGTGCCACTGTGCTGCAATGTTTCCCTCCGGGAAAGGACACATGCAAAACGACAAAGCCTGGGTCATTCTTGGTCTTTTAACATGTTGTCTTGCTGGAGCTCTTCACTCAGACTCCCTCTCTTCAGGTGTAGTAAATGTATGTAGGTCAGGGCAAGAAGGTTTACATTGGCTCGTCCCTGTCAGTCCTTATGGCCACTGCCAAAAGAACACATGTAAATGGAAAAGGCAGACGTAAGGTAGAGTGCTGGCACTGCATGCAATCGGGAGTCATTGCTGCTACCAGCAGTCTGAGTGGGTAGCCACCACCGATATGGGACACTTGGATAGAGTTCCAGGAGTGGGCTACAAGCTGGAATAGAGAGGGTTACTGTTAACAGGTGTGGTTTACAGGTAGTGAGCAGCATTTTATTTTCAGATCAAAGTGACCGGGGGGGGGGTCTATATTCATATATATATGCAGCAAGACTAGTAAGGCTTTGCTTTGTTCTGGTTTGTAATATTAATATGTGGAATAGGAGAAGTTTGCGTGAAATCCTTAAATTAAAGGCGAGACTTGACCAGTTAATGCTAACATCACAGTATACCTGCCTGTGTAGTACATTGGGGGATAACCAGGATAGAATGTCCTCCAATGTGCTGATATTGTCTCCAGGCAAAGTATAAAGGGCTGCCATACACATTGTTTTCTGTGTATATAGTTTTAGGTTCCTTAGCAGCAGCTCAGCATTGTAGAGGGAAGGCACGGTAGATGGGAAATGTGACAGGTTTATGTTACACTGCTACATTAGTTACTCCTCCCTGCTTTTGTTGTGTTTAATCTATCAGTTTTAAGGCTGTTAAAGCATATTTGGGATATTAATATTGGGTTTTAACCAAGATTCAGTTATTGCTAATATGTCATGGGAGTGATTTTTTTTATCCATGCATGTAGTTCCGGAATTTTATTTACAATGTTTATGAGTTCATATGGAAAAGATTGAGTTTTTGTTCTTATTTTTTAGTTTGTGGGGAGAGGAAGTGAAGTTATCTGGCAGGGTTGATTTATTATTTGTGGAGTAGCTCAGTGCTTGGGAGGGTCCAGGGTTGGGATGAATGTCACCTGCTAATAGCAGCTTCACTAGCACACTTGTGTAGCTGTGTTCAAGTTTTGTGGAAAAGTTGGTGATAGTACCTTTGAACCTTCTTGTAGGTATGCAACAGTTTAGGTTTAATGACGTTTGTGTAGTGATTTTATACAAGTGGGGACCTATACTGAACTGGATGGATGCAGGGGGTTAATTTGCAATCATGTGTCTTTTAACAGGTAAAGCAGTCAGGGGTGTGTCTTTGGGAAGATGTACAGTAGATTAATAACATGAGTATGAAGGAAGTTACACTGAGACACTATCATTGTGGGGAGCAGGGAGTTTAGGGTATGGGTTGTTTTACAGGAGAGAAAAACTAGATGGAGAAGAGTAGGGGTAGTGGTACTGTCAGTTCTACTAGAAACAAGATGTAAAAGATTATTTGTTACTTAGGTTTTAGTAGGAGGAAGTTGTTATGGATAGGTAGTATTACTATGTGGGTGGGCCAAAGTATTTGGCACTTCTAGTAATTTGAAGATGTAAAGCCATGGAAAGAATTATCACTGACGCTATCAATAATAACAAAGGAATACTCCAGACACTGGACCCAACCCAGTTTGGTTTCATCAAAGAAAGGCCTACTCAGTCTGGTGGACTTCTTTGAAAATGTCACCAAAGTAATGGATGATGGCAAAACTATTCACACCGACTACCTTGACCTGGCCACGGCATACAATAGAATAACCCACTCTGTCATAGTTGATTAGAATATAAACCCTTATGTCACCCAGTGGATAGCCAGCTAGCTCACAGACAGGATCCAGGAAATTAGAATTGGGGAGTCCACCTCTACAATGAGGCCAGTCACAAGTGGAGTTTCTCAGCAATCAGTCCTAGGACTGTTCTTTTTTGGCATCTACTTCTCTGAAGTCAAGACCAAAGTCGAGGGCCTGTGGCTGACCAAATTTGAAGACAAATGTTCTCAGGGAAAGGCTGACTTGTGCCAGAGCCATGAACTAAAATTAAATGGCAAGAAATGCATAATAGTATCCCTTGGGAAGTCATAACCCCTAGTAACTATCATACTAAAAACAAACCCAAACATTTGAGAGAGTAGTCAGGGGGACTTGGGGAACACACATACACAGTAGTCTAGCCTTTGGCCATCACACATCTGCAGTTGAGAGGAAATCATTCTATGTTGTGCAACTTACAAACAAAGGTATGGCATCCAAGTCCAAGGTCACTGTTCCACTGTACTCATCTGCCATGTCATGGAGTACATTGCCCCCTTTGATATGTACCTAACCAAGCACATCCAACAACTAGCATGTCCACAGAGGTTCCTCACTAAAAGAATACAGTTTGTGATGTGTTCTGTGCAGTACACCTCATGATTCTAGCCCTGTATTGTCTCCTACAGGTTGTTGAGGGGAGATCTACACCTGGCATGCAGGGCATTGTCGAACTCTAATCTGTTGCACCTCCTACACGGCCATAAAACAAACAGCACCATAATTACCCATTCTAAAGACTTAAACCTTGCCTGCGATATAAATAGGACCTGCTGGACAGACAGGTAGGTATCCGTGAGACTACCCCTTCTCTGGCACAGGCTATCCATCCATGTGAAGCAGAGTTCCTCTCAAACCCAATTCAAAGGTAACTTGGACAACTGGATCGGGAACAGGAAATTCAACCCTGGTTTGACACTTGTGTCTAATGGGCACAGGCAGCTCATAAAATGGTTTATCTTCCGATCTCCTGCTTACACTTATCAAGGGGACCAGAACTTATCAGAGATTTGGCATGCATTGCTGGGCTAAAAAAGGCCTTAATGGTTACTAGCCTAGTACACAGCTACAAATTTAAAAAGAGGTTGCTATTAGTTAGGTTTCGGTAGGAAGACGTTGTGGAGGTTTTCAGTCCCAAGACAGCACTCAATGACAAAACAACGCTCCCAGTACCAGTGGAGTTTTATTATATATAACTTCGATTTATACTTCTGCACCTGAGAGTATCAGCTGCAAAATGTTTTACATGCATCACATTCGCAAGAACATTTTTAATTTAGGCGAAATGCAGTGAATGCTTATCATGTACCTTACAGGTTTTTTAAGCTTTACTCTCCATCTCAAATGGACACTTACTATCAACACTATCACTTTTCGCAACAGAAACCTTCTCAATAACAATATTAAAGACAGCTGCTTGGCAAAAAGCTAGAACAGAAACAAAACGAGCAAAGCAGTAAATGAACAGAAGTAGTTTTGATACCATACAACCCTTCCACAACCAAGCCCTCTATATTTTCAAACTTCTTTTGCAATAGCTGCATTGAAATCTTATAGTCTGTATCATTCACTGTTACAGGAAGCAGATTCTAAATATCCCTGTTATCCCCTTTCTTCAAACAGCTTTATATAATTTCACAGGACTCATTTTAAAGCACACCTTCTCTACCACTCATTCAGTATAATAAAAAATGTCCTTCCATTTGTCTTTCATAATCTTATACATTCTATAACGTATGCCATATACTGCAAATACAGATTCCACAGTTACTACTTCTAACACATTAACTCTTACATTGTGATGTTGTTCTCCAGCACTTCTACAGATTTATTTTAAGGCTGTGTTACATCCCACCTAACATCACTGCCCTCAACCACATTATCAAACATAAAAGTAAAGTACTTCTCTATTATAAATCTCCTGGACAAAGCCTATACTCATACTCAGTAGCAAAAAAGGACCACCTTATCTCTAACCACCAGAATTATTTCTAACATATCCACCTTTGAATGCTCCCTAGAAGAATACCGTAAAATCTTACACCTGCTCCTGTGCCAATCCTGGCTGAGCCTACTGACTTATATTTCACTCTCCTCCTTCAACCCATGTCACACTTCACTAGTCTCTACAGCCTCCTGCTCCACTCCCTTTTTGTTTTCCCTACTACCTAACTTTTATTTAATTAATTTCTGCAGACCTTTCCTCAACATCTTCCCTTCCTACTCACCTAAGCTACCCTGCACTCTTATAATCTCCTTCTCTCCATCTTTATGGACACCTCCCTCATACTAAGATATCACTCAATTTCACCTCATTGTCTCTACTCATGTAATCTCAGATATCTCTTTAAATATCTCATTAGAATTGTCTCAGGTCTCATTTACCGCATACTAATCTATGTAACAGATATGACTACTAAATTTTTCCTCACATATTCTCTTCATCTCATGTTATTTTATTTGCACTCTGCTACGAAACATATGTTCTATGTTTTCGCCAGTGGCGGCTGGTGACTTCAAATCAAAGGGGGGCTGCAGGAGACAGCTGAATGGGTGGGGCCAATGGGGATGGGTGTGGCCAACAAAAAGGGGAGGAGCTATGCTCAAAACCACAAAAACTGTCATTTTAATTAAATACGCTGCCCTGGGTGCCAAACCATCATTATGAGAGTCCAATCAAGACAAAATGAAGTGTAGAAGAAAAAAAAAAGTTCAATCCATTGGCTGCATGCCAGCTTACTTAATATCTAGATGGAAACAAAAAGGTTGTGAGGCACGAAAAAATAAATTACTTTTTAAATACATTACTGGAATGCCAGTCAAAATCAAGTATAAGAAAAACAAGCAGCACTCAACTCAAACCACTTATCCTTGCACTCCAGTTCTAATTATAATTTATATTCAGCTTTATTAAAGTACCAAGTAACATGCTGAAAGTAGCAATCTCTGTGATACCCCCACTTGTAAAAATGTTTCTTATCCAAAAAAGACCTGCTGCCTGACAACAACTATCTACTTGAAAACATGATCAAAGTAAAAAATGAAAAGCAGACAAGAAATAAGCTCAACATACATTGCTTAAAGGATTACTGCACAGGATATGGACCATGCATAATAGATTGGCATTCTGTTTAGTTTGCAGGTAAATCCCGTAATGAGCTTCTTAAAATAATGTAATCCTGTCCTTTATTACAAATACTGTCATATGCATTTCAATACCCAAGGCTTATACGTTATCTAGTTATGCAAGTATTCTCTGCATGGCAACAACAGAAAGGCAGGCTTTCAATGTTGGCAGTTCTTTAACAGTACGCTTATTAAAACTTACTTGCATCTTACAATCTCAGACAAGCTTACCTGATGGTCATTAAAGCACTGCTACTTAAACACAGAGCAACAGGCACTTTCTGAATAATAATAAGCATAAATCAACAGTATAAAAATATGACAGAAACCAGAACAAAATCAAAGACAGATGAAAAGCCACTGTAGTACTTGTATCTACCTTGGATGGGGGGAATAGTCTGCACCTTTACACTGCATAACTGCTCCTTGCCTTGCTTGGACAAATCCGGAGTCACTATATAGGGGAGTGGGGTGCAACAAGTATGTCACAATTTGAAATGTCTCTGGCTGACTGTGATGGCCCTGACACATTTGTCATACCTCTCAACCTCAGAGCAATAAATCTGGACAAAGCCATACACAGAAGTGGGACAAAGGCCCAAAAATAAGGACAATTTTTAAATATTGCTCTTAAAAATTTAGAAAGATAATAGAATAGTAGGTCTTGCATTAGTATGAATTTTCTGAAAGGTATGAAATCTGAAACTGAAACGTCTGTCGTTATTTTCTAACTTCAGGTCTTTAATGATTTGCCACTAATTTGCCAAAAAAACACAATTCTATGAAAAATGGATCAAAAATGTGATGCAAAAATATAAAATAGCCACACAATACAGCTGGGAGCCTGTCAAAGAAGGGACACTTTTTTAATATTAGTACTGCTAACTTGAGCAGCTGACAAAATAAAATAATCTACATGCATTTCTGAAATAAAAGTAATCTATAACTGATTATTACAGTTACTTATTAATTGTAAACCCTCCATGTTTTCTTCCAAAATTGCCATTTTGCTTTGGGATTATTAGGGGAAGAGCAACATTTTGAGCCAAAATCAGGAACAGTTGAGAGGTTTCAATATGCCTAATTCTATAAAGCAATTTATTTGCACATACCTCTCAACCTGTTAATGCAGGAAATCTGGACAAGGCCAAATACATTGGGGGAACATATAAACAGTACTAAAAATTGCTATTGTATAAACTGAGACAGTTAATAGAATAACAGGTCTTGCTTTAGCATGCATTTTTCTGAAGGTTATGAAGTCTGAAACCCAGTGTCTGTCATTATTTAGTGACTTAATTCCTAAATTATTTGCCAGACAACCACAAATTTTATGAGGAATAAACCAAAAACAAGAAGCAAAAATCTATTCATTCTGCAAAAGTCTGGACAGTTGGGAGGTATAGTTCAGCCGGGGTTGTCTTTGCGTTTGCTGCCCTTCCCCCCTCACAAAATGATGGTTGAATGGAGCTTCCCCCCCTACAGCCATTCCAATGAACCATTACTTGGCTATTTCACCCCATTTACCATAAACACTAATGTGCACACTGCTTTACTTCTGCAATGATTTGGACTTCATTTGAAAGTTTTATTTTGCATTTTACAGTGCAAACACCAACAGATATCATATCTGCTAAACAAAGCAATGCAGTCTCACAATGAAAACAGACTTGGCATTAAAACGTTTCTGCCCTTGAAAACTCACATTCACTTAAACAGCATTGAAACCCACATTCAAAGAAAATACATTTTGCCAGTGGCAGATAAAGATTAACTTTGGGTTTGGGCTGTTTTCAAATCACAGGCCCCTTGCACACAAAACATACACATGCTCTTTCATACACCTTCATGACTGTAATAAATTATATTCCTTGTACAATACAGTACAGTTTTAGAGGGCATTTTAAATTTGTTTTGAAAATTTTCCAGTAAACAATGAAACAAAATGCATGCACCAATAATGACAAAACTGCCCAATTCAGAACATTTCCACCATAAAGTCTACTCAGACTTCTACAGTCCACCAGTATCAGTACATATGCACAATCTCTGAAGAAGTAAAAGTCATCTAAATAATTCCACATTAAAGAGATCTGTAACTAAAGAAGAGGCTGCTGCTAGCAAACAATTTTGTATTTCATTGTTTCATCTACAAATAAAGTGCCTGTTGCCCTCGAGGAATAAATTGTCTATGTTACACTAAAAAAATTATAAGCTAGCAATATTGCAATAGGGAATGAATGGCAAACTGATAACAGGTTCATAGTTACTAGGTATCTTCGCCAAAAAGGAGTGCAGCATCCACCCCCTTTGCAACACAGTACAGTATCAGCAATGCATCTATCTACTGTGGGAGTAGAACCCACAGCCTTCTGCACCAAAAGCAAGTATACTACCTGTTGTGCTATTAACAATGCAAGCAGACTCAGCATAAGCAGCACTAAACTTTTGCTACCCTGCAACCCTCAGCTCCTTTTAAAATCTACTCACTCAGCTGTCTCTGAACTTTGCAGCACAAAGAAATCTGGAAAAAGCCAAAGTTTATGGGGGGGGGGCAAAAGCCCAAAAACCAGGGACACATTTTAAACATTGCTTGTATAATGTTGGAAAGTTGTGAGAATAAAATGCTGTGTTACCACCATACATTTCACTGCCAAGCCTTGAATCTAGGACCCTGTGCAAAATAGTCAGAGCAACATGCCGCTATGCCAATTCTGCTGTTTTGTCAGAGCAACATGCCGCTATGCCAATTCTGCTGTTTTGTGAAAGAGAAGATGGAAACCTAAATGGCTACCATTTAGTGAATTCAGTTCTTACCATAGCACAGCTCTCAACCTCTTAGCAAAAAACACCTGGACAAAGCCAGTAATGGGGAAATACAGCCCGCAAACATATTCAGTGAATTCAGTTCTTACCATAGCTCTCAACCTTAGCACAAAAAACCTGGACGAAGCCAATAATGAGGGAATACAGTCCCAAAAATAGGGACAAATTTCAAATAATCATCTTATAAACTTAGAAAATTGCTAGAATAAAAGCTTTTGTTACCATGTACTTTCTGAAGAATATGAAGTGTGATATTCAAATGCGTGTCATTTTTATTTAACATTTGTTAACAAGGAAAGTCTGACTTGGAACAAAAGCCAATTTTTAGCAGAGGCCCAGGGAGAAACACTCCAGATAGACACGTGTCCTTGTAAGATGGGAGGACACTAGAGGAAACCCACACAAACACAGGGAGGGCATGCAGACTCCACACAGAAGGTAAAGCACCCCAGCCAAGAATCAAACCAGAGAACCTGTAGCTGTCAGGCAACAATGCTACCACTGCACCAATGCACTACTGACTTTGCAAGGACACAAAAATACAGAAACACAGATTTTATGAGGAAGAGAACAAGTATGAGGGAAAAATCTGCAGTTTTTTTTTACAAATGGTGGTGGGTAGGGAATTCAGGCTCTTGCTACCTGGGCCCAAGCCTGTTCTCTACCCACCACCATATAGCACTTGGGGCATTTTACACAGACACACACACATTCACACACACACACACACACACACACACACACACACACACACACACACACACACACACACTGCAATAATCATCTTGGCCATCTCCACAGCACAATCCACAGCAGCAGCCGAGTATCAGCTGTCCCCCGAACTGCACCAGCTTCTAAAATACAATAAAACTCCACATCCAGGCAGAGAGTAAACTGCAACAATCCACAGCAGCCGAGTATTCAATTTCCATGTGCAGGTTAGGAGGATTAGGACTGTACCATTGTGGTTCACAGCTGGGGGGGCTGCAGTCCAATAGCATGAGCAGTCAGTTTTCCTCATTATAACATTCCTTCATTCTTATGTTTGTACTGTAACATGATACTTTGTGATTGAAAACATCTGTACTTTATTTTTGAAATATTGTGATTGTGGAACTTTTCTCCCTGGGCCTCAGCAGAAAATGGGTGCTTAAATTCTGGCCCAGTCGGACTTTCCTGGTAAACAAATGTCAAGTAACTAAGTAAATAAATACTATTCATGACTTCTTCGTGTATTTTTCATCCCCTTCATTATCCTTCATAACTTTAACAATACTTCCCATTGCTTGTTTGTTTTTCTAAGAGTGGAGGAATGTCTTCCTTCCTACCCTTCAAATAATAATTTTGGTTATACAACCGTGACTCAGTTCTTTTCATATTTTCCTCATACAATTCCATCTCTCTCTCTCCATAAGTATACTATACACTTCTAATAAAATGTCCAAATTTTTAAAAAAAAAATATGCATTCTTTTTTCTATCCCTTTCTTAACTTCATTTTTTACATCCATATATATACATCTATAGATATTTTTACATCCATATATATATATCTATATATCTATATCTATATATATATATATATATACACACACACACACACACATTTTCATACTTCTTAAAATGCCACACATCTAACTGTCCAGAAATCATAAAAATCCCTCATCATGAAATGATCTCCCCATAACTGATCTGCCTCTGTCTGAAACCATTCATTGTCTGAAATATCGCCCATCAACATTTTAACTCCTTTCCTTCTTTTATAACACACTTACTTTTCACTGCTCTACCCAGATAGCAAGACGAACTGAAAAAACAGTTCTTGTGATTCTTTCATTAACTTATTCTGAATATTTTCACAAAGTACAATAATCTACACTGCCCTAGACTTCCCTCAGAAATAAATAAATACAACTCATTTCCTCTCCTACATACAGCTGACCCACTTTCAATAACTCATTCATTCCAGTATCATCTCTCTTCCTACCTCTAACATCACTAGTTAAATAACCCATTATAATAAGCCCATGTATTACTACACAAGGCAGTAACCTTTCAAATAGTTTTTTCATATTAACATGTGCATAAATACCCACCAACCTACATACAGTTCCTCTTCTCACATCCATTAACACTAACCTTTTCTGACACTACTTCAATAAAATAAAAAAATTCTAACTCCTCTCTATTTACCCAATACAGTTTTCCCTGAACAAGTTCCCACATCACTTAATTTCCCCAGAATTTGTCCATCTGAATCCCATCATTTAATCCTACAAAACATGTATACCTATTTCTATAACATTCCAACATACATAACCTTCTGAACACAATTTTAATACTATTTATATTAACTGACAAAAAAAGCTAGAATTCTAACTTTTGTGGTAATATTTTTTTTTTATCTTCCTGTCTCTCAAGTTAGCCTTTTTTCCCAACAAAATTATGTTTGCACACTCTCCTATCTTCTTATTCCCTCTCCTTACCTAATGCATCATACTTGTCAATAACAACCTCTTTGTCTTGTTCCCCAACCTACAATTCCTCAAATTCCATAAATCACTTCTTCATCTTCTTTAATATGACCATCTTCATCACATACCTCCTCCACCAGTGGTATGATCATGTAAGTATCAAATGTCCCTTTCCACTTTTTAGTATTGTTTTCCTCTTCATTGTAGTTGAACCAAAAATGACTTTTTAAAAAACACTTTTTGTATTCCATTTTACATTTTTTGTATAATATGCTCTCTCTCTCTCCACAGGGTTTACATCCTTATCACACTCAAATAATCAGAATCCCCACAAAAACAAGCCCTCTGCTGCCCCCAGTACTTTAATACCCACACCCACTTCCTGAATAGAAACAATATGTGGCAAATGCAAGATTTCTTTCATTTACAACATTCAATACAACTTCCCCTTCCCACCCCCAATTCCAAACATTTGTCTCCATTTTAACATCTTTACACAGTTCCTGCAAACAAACTTTCATCACCCTCTCTTATTTCATCAGATCTAAACAGAATAAACACTTCATACATTTGTGACTCTTGACCTGAAAAACCTCATTCCATGGCTAAACATAGTCTGTTTCCATACATTTCAAAACATTAATAGAGTCACATCTCAATATCGCCTTTCCCAAACAGATAAACTTAGCACCAGTCACTTAAAACTCACAGGAGTGATATTTACAACTACTTTATCTGGGATAAAATTAACAGTATCTTTTTTCTACTGGCAATCTTCACAAGTCTGGTTAAACTTTAAAAAGGAGGTCCATTCTCTTTTTACTTTTCCTTTCAGCCCAGTAACTTCCACACATGTCCTTCGCACGTTTACCAATAGCAGACCCTGATGCTACTCCTAGAAATTCTCTATTATGTCTCAAGAGTCCAGAAAAATGATTAACAGACTGTCCATCTTTACTTGCACCCTTTCTACTTGTTACACCCAAATCCTCCTGATCTGCTGACTACATGCAGCTGTTTTGTACATTCTCTCTGCCATACCATACCACAAAACAGAATCCTCCATGGATCTCCATCTTCCATCAGGTTTAACAAATGCTCATTATCCAGATCTCCCAGCTGAATTTCTGGCTCATGATTCCTTCATCACCAATCACCTACAGTAAGGAGGAGAGCTCATCTCCACTTTCAAATATCTCTTCAAATTCTCTCTGGTTTTATGTGATTTTTCTCCATATCCCATACAGTTCCGGTCTTCTCTTGGTCACCTGAGATGCTTGCAACACCGTCAACTTTTTCATGACATTATCCTTCACAGCAGCCTACATGCCAGAAAATCCTATAATAAGCAAGGCATGTTCCCCGGTGCCCTGGCTAAATCACCCCTAGTCAGTACAACCACCACCTCAGGGATCCCCTGAAAAAAAGAGGTCACTAGCCTGGTTAACAAAGGACAAAATGAAATAAGTTTCTATATTATAATTCCATACTCTAGTTATACAACACCTCACATGAAAAAGATAAATCAGAATGATGCAAGTTATGCAAGAATGGTCTGCTGGACACCCTGACTGTAACCTCAAATTCCACCTGTTCACATGCTGTACAATACTTACCATGTCCTGTTTCTTTTTTTTTCCCTTTGTCAAACATCTTTACTGAATTACCACTTGTGACATAGGCAAATTTACATTCATATAAAAGTAATCAAACTATATTAACATAAGAAACATTATACTTCACATATATTGTCCAAACAAAGCAAAGGAACTGGGGGATGCAGGCTCACGATATTTTCACCACTTCTGAATGAATGAAATCATAGTACTAAAATTCGAGATGCAAAAAAAAATTATTGTAGAGGCGCTTTCATCCTGTAATCAGAACTTCAGATACAATTAAAAAACTAAAACCAAGCCTTTTATATGTATACAAAATCACCAATTAAGCCAAATACAAAGACACACCCCCATTTAAAAAAACACTCAAACACAAATGCAATACTATTATTAAATCTGCATAACAAGAATATATAAAAACACATAAAAATAAATGCAATTGCCATTATTAAATATCATAAAACCATCAATAAATTTTATCTTTCAAGGGCTTTCAATGAGCAGGGAACTAAGTGAAATATGCTCATTTAAGCATGGCCAGTTACCTGCATCTAGGTATAGCTGCCAGAATAGCTCACACTTTTCTAAAAGAAGGGACCAAGCCCCCCCCCCACGTGGGTCCATTCTTATATTATCATTTAAATTTATCATTATTGAATGGCCAGGGTTTTCCATGATGTGTTTACTCAAAGGATTTGTATCCCTTTCTGGACGAGTGTGATAACCTCAAAAGTACAGTTGTGTACACTTACCATAAATATAGATGTTCGAGTGTCTTCACTGTTGCAGCCATCACTGTAGGGTTCTTCCTGCTGGCAGGCAGCCCTCGGTCGACCAGAATCCCAAAGTCTGGGTCCAGCGTCGGCTGTGTACTCACCCTCCCTGACGTCAGCGCGCCAGGGGTACAAAGCTCCCAGCCGACGCCATGTTCTCCAGTTTTTCTTGCCCCAGATGTCAGGTGCCCAAAAGTAAAGGCTAAAAGTAAAACAAAAATGTAACATACAACAAACCCCATACCCTGTAGCAAATACACCTCAGAAGAAGGATGAAGCAGGGAACCACACCAATTAAAGTATAAGAGGGGACAGGAGGGTGGGTAACCCAGACTGCAACAGTGAAGACACTCGAACATCTATATTTATGGCAAGTGTACACAACTGTACTATGTTCATCGTGTTTCACTGTTGCAGTCATCTCTGTAGGGTTGAATCCCAAAGATGAAATAAAGGGAGGTGGTTATTGAGTAGAAGGGGGTGGCTAGAAGGCCTTGTAAGACTGCAGAAGCAAAGCCCGCCCTAGACTTAGAATAAAGAGGGAGATTATAGTGCTTACAGAAAGTATGCACTGAACTCCAAGTTGCAGCTTCCAAAATATCTTTGGTAGGGACTCCCCTGAGAAAGGCAGCTGAAGTAGCAGCAGCTCTGGTAGAGTGTGTCCTAATTTTCCTGGGATTTGCTTTCCATGATGAGAGTAACAAAATCTGATTCCATGAGCAATCCATTTAGAAATGGTCTGTTTTGAAATAGCTTTGCCTTGGGAATTTGTTACGTAAGAAACAAACAGTTGTTCAGTTTTCCTGATATTCCTGGTTCTGTCCAGGTAAAAGCGAAGCTGCCTGCGCACGTCCAAAGAATGCAAGATCCTCTCCCCCTTATTTTGTGGATTAGGGAAAAAAGTTGGCAGGTGAATAGTTGCCACTTTAGAAACCACTTTAGGCATGAAAAGCGAAGCTGCCTGTGCACGTCCAAAGAATGCAAGATCCTCTCCCCCTTATTTTGTGGATTAGGGAAAAAAGTTGGCAGGTGAATAGTTTGGTTTAAAGCCACTTTAGAAACCACTTTAGGCATTAAAGTGTAGCTATCATTCTAAGTCTTTTGGATTAAGCACTTGGGCTTCAGACCAGTTGTTTTACATTCGGAAGGTTTGTGGCATGCACTGTGGTGGCAGGACAGGTAGCTTTCATCCTTCTAAGTTGGGAACTGCTGATTGAGAGCCCAGTGTCTGTTATTCTTAAAGCGTATTAGTTCTGGTTTAAGCACTTGGGCTTCAGGCCAGTTATTTTACATTAAGAAGGTTCGTGGTCTGCACTCTTGTGGGAGAAGAGGCTGGACTCTGCCCTTCTGAGCTGGGAATTTCTGGTTAAAGGTTTACAGTGCCTGAATATTTGAACTGTATCTTACTGAAATTGGTACACCTTGTTTGCTGTAGCATAGACTAGATCCAGGCCTGCTGAATCTAGCTTTGTTTATATGCTTGTTGTTTGTTTGCTTGTTATTTCCCTGGAACGCTAATTCCACCTAATACGGCTTCTCAGCTTCTGTGGATCACTAGTGATATCTGCATTGCTTACTGTACTTATTTCCTTGTTTCACTTGAAAGAAAGTTACTGTTTGTCGTTTTTGCATTTAAGTTACCTGTAACACATTGCACTTAAGTTACCTGGCACTTGCTCGCTAAAGCAATTATATAAGTCAGCACTAAAAATTAAAAGCACTACACCCTCACTCCCCACTGGCCCTTGTTTTCATTTATTAAGGAATTCCCAATATTATTCTAGCATGTCCAAAGGTCAGTTGTCAATCTCCTCTCCGGTCCAGCTGGTGAATCTGGGAATCCTGAGGCAATGTTACAACTGCCTCATGTACACAGACAACCCTCTCCTCCTCCCAACAAATTCCAACACATGTGAGAGATACAACCATATAGCCAAACTGGAGGCTAAGCTCTCTCAACTCAGTACTGGCATAACCAGTCAGGAGGAGAAGGAAACAACACACACTACAATTCCAGTCTCACATAGACCTACCACAACAGCAAACCAAACACATAATCACACAAAAACATACTCTGAGGCTCTAAATAAAGATCTGCCTAAGCAGCAGAGACCTCCAAAGCAGACACCCAAGCAACCGCTACCCCAAAACAAAACACGTGCAACACATATCTCACAAAGCCAGTGTGCCGAACAGTCACAGCCCTTAAGACTAAACAACACACCTGATACACTTGTAATAGGTGACTCTATCGTCAGGCACACTGACGTCCCGCCACCAGGCTGAACAAGGAGAGGGTCACAGTGAGCAGCCTGTCGGGCTAGGATCCGCCACATAACACAAGCACTCAGGTCACTCCAAGGCAAGTACCAATATGACTCGGTCATTGTCCATGCTGGTGTGAATGACCTGAGACGACCTCCCTGGACTACATGAAAAGAGACATAAAAGCTCTCTGAGCATGTAGCCCAGGCCGGTATGACCCTGACCTTGAGTAGCATCTTACCCTCACCAAGAATGATGCCACAATATGAAGACAAGATGATCAATTTCAACAATTGGCTTAAGTACTGGTGTCATTCAAAGGGGATCCAATGCCTGTCAGCTTGGGATGATATGCTCGACAAGCCACGATGCTTCGCTAGGGACAGCTTGCACCTGTCACCCCTGGGCTTTCGGATATTGGCAAAGGCTCTTGCTACCCCATAGTGCCTTTTTTAGGCAAGGCTCAAAAGACAAACCCACCTCCATAGGTATCACAAGGGATAAGAAACTAAGAGTAATGCTACTCAACACCAGAAGTCTAAACCTCAAGATGCACGCACTCGAAACTCTCCTTAGCATGGAGAACATCGATGTCTGTGCAGTAACAGAAACCTGGTTCAGGGCTCACGAGAGCACCCCAGCACTACCAGGTTATACCTCATACCATGCTTTTCGGCCCCAAAACTTGGACCGAACCACAAAAGGAGGGGGAGTATCGATATTCATCAAAGATACCCACACCTCCAGGTTGGTGGCACGAAGCATCAGAGACTATCCATGTGCAACTAACAGTGGGTAAAACTGCCTTCCAGTTTATAGCCTGCTACAGACCACCCTCCCAAACCCAGGAACCCCACTCGGCCTTTCTGAGAACACTGGAAAATATGAAGGTCTCTCCAAACACCATTATATTGGGCGACTTCAACTACCCAAACATAGACTGGGAGCATTACTCTAGCTCCAACACACTAGCCCAAAGGTTCCTAGAATTTATAAACTCAAATGCTATGGAAAAACTTGTTACCACTCCCACAAGAGGGGAAAACATACTGGACCTGATCATCACCAACATGGGGAAAACTTCTCTAAAGCAAATTTCACACTCCTCAAAACCGAGGTGGAATCCTTCAAAGCCCCCGGGCCTGTGGAAAATACAGCCCAGACCGCAGAATCCTTTATAAATGCATTCTATGAACACCTTCAGGAATGCATGGATCATGCGATCCCAAATAAAACCAAGATCCAATCCACCAAAGGCAGACGTCCTGTCTGGTGGACCCCAGCCATAAACAAACTATACAACAGAAGGAGGAAGCTACTAAATGATAGAGCAAAATCCCAAAAAGGGAAGGCATCACTGATCAGTATTAGCAAAAAACTACGGGCACTCATAAAATTGTCTAAGGCCAGCTTCGAGAGAAAAATTGCACAGGACACTAAGGATAATCACAAGGCTTTTTTTAGTTATGTTAGGAACCTGGGTGGTAATTCCCAGATATGCTCAGAATTAGTCCAAAATGACATAAAATACACTGAACCCACAGACATTGCCAACATCCTAGCTGACAGGCTCAGCGCAAACTTCTCCCCCCCCCCCACCAAAAGCGCCAATACCTATCCCAGCAGAGTGCTGCCCCTGACATCTCAGATGCTCAGGTAAGAGCCGCCTCTCCAAAGCAAAAACACAGCATCAATGGGACCAGACGGTGTCCTGGGCTGCGTCCTACATGAACTCCAAGAAGAGCTAAACCCAAACATAAAACTACTGTTCAGTCTCAGCCTTACTACATGATATGTGCCCAAACAGTGGCGTACAGCAACTGTGGTCCCTCTCCATAAAGGTGGTGCCTCAACGGATCCTGGAAACTATCGCCCCATAAGCCTGACTAGCTTGGTCTGCAAAGCTATGGAAAGGATCATCATGGACCTCATAAATAAAGATATTGGGGACCTACAGACACTGGATCCTACCCAGTTCGGCTTTGTTAAGGGCAGATCCTGCCTCTTAAACCTGGTTGATTTCTTTGAAACAGTCACCAAGGTCATTGACGAGGGGAAGGTGGTCCACACAGCCTACCTGGACCTCACAAAATCCTTCGATACAATACCCCACTCGGGCATTATAGATAAGCTCACCAGCTTAAATATAAACCCCTATGTCACTAGATGGATTGCAAACTGGCTCAAGGACAGAACCCACATGGTATCCAGCTAGACTAGCCCGGTCAACAAATGTAAAATAAAATAAAATAATAAATAAATAAATAATAATTGCTGGAGCCATGTCAGACTCCAAACCAGTTACAAGTGGTGTCCCACAAGGCTCAGTCCTGGGACCTCTCTTGTTCAGTATATATTTCTTGGAGGTACAGGCCAACACGGAAGGACTGTGGCTGACCAAGTTCGCAGATGACTGCAAACTGGGCGCCATAATCGACTCTTCAGCCAACACAAGCATCCTCCAAAAGGGCCTCATAGAAACAGACAACTGGTGCCAGAGCCATGGCCTCAAGCTAAATGTCAAAAAGTGTATAGTCATCCCCTTTGGCAAAAACAAAGTGCCCACAAATTACCACATAGGTGGTAATCCATTAAGTACAGAAGAAGTAATTAAGGACCTGGGGACCCAAGTTGATAGCAATCTCTCATTTGACAACCACGTGGCCAAAGTGGTTAGAAAAACATTTTATATAGCCCACCTAGTCATGAAGGGATTCACATCTAGATCAGGGGAGGTCATCGCGCCTCTTTACTCATCCCTCATCAGGCCCATAATTGAGTACAGTGCCCCTTTGGGATGTACCTTACCAGACACCTGCAGCAACTGGAAAGACCCCAAAAGTACCTCACCAAGAGGATCAAAGGGCTCAAACAGATGCCATATGCTGCCCGGTTAAAGAAACTCCAGCTCTACTCAGTGGCATACCGCCTGTTCAGAGGCGATCTGTGCCTGACGATAAAGCCATGTCCAACCCGAATTAATGGACATGCTGCACCTCAGAAAATCCAAATCCCATTGAGCTATGCGCCGAGAGACTTGAACCTCAGCACTGAAATAAATAGGACATGCTGGAGGGACAGATTCATAACCCAGAGGCTCCCTTCACTCTGGAATAAAATCCCAGTCCAGGTTAGGCAGAGTCCCTCATTGACTCTCTTCAAGAGGAATCTTGATGAGTGGATGGGAGATCGTAGGTTTACCCCGGGTATCACTTCTGTGTCACTGTTAGACAGAGGCACAGTATACTAACCTCGAAAAAGGGCATAGCAAAATAAATTTAAAATGGGTGGCGAAAGCCAAACACATTCTGGCTAGGCTTATAAATGCCCTAGGGCAGATAGCCTAGTATGAACCTATGAAAGTGGGGTTAGTCCTCAAAGAAACCCTGTCTTGATGAAAAATAATGTAAGGTTCCACGGCAATGAGTGCTTGTAACTCCGAGACTCTCCTGGCTGAAGTTAAAGCCAGCAGGATAACAGTCTTCCATGATAAATACTTTATCTCAGATGTGGCAGCATGCTCAAAAGGAGGCAGAGTAAGTTTTTCCAGGACATAATTGAGGTCCCAGGCAGGAAAGGGTGGTGTCCTAGGGGGCCTTAAATTCTTTGCTCCTCTGAGATATTGTTTCAGAAATGGATGTGAAAAAATTGGAGGGTCTGTATTATAATGTGCAGAGATAGCCGAGGCATGTATTTTGATGGAGGAAAAAGATAAACCCTTATGCAACATATCTGTTAGGTAATGTAAAATCAATGGAATATTTGGAATGTGAGGATCCGATTCCTGAGCATGCATCCAGGTGCAAAATCTCTTCCGTTTACCTTCATAAGATTTCCTAGTGCTAGACCTTCTGGCTTCTATGATAACATCCATGACCTGTTTGGAAAGGGTAGGATTAATCATAGACCCTGAATACGCCAGGCTGCCAGGCTGAGAGTTTTGATATGATTGAGTGCAGGACCTGGTCCTGATGTTGAGACAAAAGATTTGGAATCTGAGGTAGAATCCAAGGAGGTTCCTAGGATAGATTTATCAGTGTTGAGTACCAAAACTGTCGAGGCCAATTCGGGGCTAGTAAGATCAGCTTTGGTTTGTCCTGTTTTATTTTTAATAACACCCTTGGTAGAAGAGGTAGTGGTGGAAAGGCATACCCCGAGAGGTTCCTCCAATTGAATGAGAGAGCATCCACTTTCCATGCTAGCTTGTGATATGTCCTTGTGCAAAACGTCTGTAACTGGTAGTTGTGGGAGGGGATGCAAATAGATCTCTGTCCGGGCAGCCCCAGGCTTCTGTAATCATCTTGAATATTTGGGTGTCTAGCATCCACTCGTGTGGGTCTGACAGGTTCCTGCTCAGGCTGTCTGCCAGAGTGTTTTGTTTCCCTGGCAGGAATTGAGCTTGTAGGTCCACTTTGCAAGCTAGTGCTGTGTTCCATAGAGTCATGGCTACTCTGCAAAGGGGGTAGGAGTGTGAACCCCCTTGCTTGTTTATGTACCACATAACTGTGGTGTTGTCTGTCCGTATCAGTAGCTGCCCTGGCTGTAAAAGATCCCTGAAAGCCAAGAGGGCATTCTGCACAGCTAACATCTCTTTTAAATTGATATGAAGATGCTTCTGATCCTCTGTCCAAAAACCTTGCAGGACTTTCCCCTGCAAGTGGGCTCTCCATGCATAATCCGAGGCGTCCGTGGTTATCACTTGGTAGGCTGGAGGTAGACTGAAGGTTTTCCCTTTGTTTTGAAAACATGCCATGGCCCACCAATGGAATTCCTTTAGTAGGCAAGGCAAGACAGCAATCAGTGTTTCCAGACTGTGACAATGCTGGGACCATACGATTTTTAGGTACCATTGTATCTTCCTCATATGCAGTCTTGCATATGGTATGACTAGGATGCAGGAAGCCATGTAACCCAAAGACTGCAGGAATTTCCTTGCAGTTAGGGGAGACATCAACACCAGGCTTTTGAAAGATGAAGCCAGCTGTAGTTGTTTTTCTGATGTCAGGAATGCCATCTGGGTTGTTGTGTTTAAAAAAGCACCCAGGAAAGTTATCTCTTGAGTGGGTGTCAAATTTGACTTTTTTACATTCACAGTGAATCCCAGGTACTTGAGTTGATTCTGAACAAATTCCAGGTGCTGGAGTAAAATGTCCTTGCTGTCTGCTTGAATAAGGCAGTCGTCCAGATAAGGGTAAATTTGAATTCCCTTGAGTCTGCAGTAAGCTACTACTGGTGCCAGGCACTTGGTAAAGACCCTGGGCGCAGTAGCCAAAGGGCAGCACAGAGAATTGGTAATGTTTCGAGCTTGCCTTGAACCCGAGGTATTTGCTGCACTCCTGTCTGATAGGAATGTGTAGGTAAGCCTCCTTTAAATCCAGTGTCACCATCCATGCATTTTTGCTCAACATTGGCAGGAGCTGCTGCAGAGTGAGTATCTTGAACTTTGGTATCTCCAGGAAAGTATTTAAGACTGACAGATCCAGGATGGGTCTCCAAGTATTTTGCTTTCTGGGAACTAGAAAGAGTCTTGAATACCTTGTCCCGTCTCTGAATTTGGAACCAGTTTTATGGCCCTCATAACCATGAGGGACCTCACCAGTTTTAATGCCTCTGCACATTGAGTTTTTGGTAGGTCTGGCCATCCGTTTGGTTTTGGTAAGGTGTGAAAGTGGAATTTGTAACCTCTTAAAACTACATCCAGAACCCACTTGTCTTGGGTTATGTAAGTCCAATTTCGGTGAAAAAGAGAAAGCTTTCCTCCCAGAGGAGCTTCCAGGAGAAAGCTTTCCTCCCAGAGGAGCTTCCAGGAGAGATGTTCCTGGAGCCATGCATGGGGAGTCATTGAGCCTGTTTCCTATAAGGTTGAGACCTATCTTCTCCACCCCTGGGGATGGAAGCACTCCACTGTCTAGGTCTATAAGAGGTCTGTGCTTGGGCCCTCCCTCTGGGGCGCCTATATCTACCCCTCTGAGGCCTGTCCGAGCTGGGAAAGGACCAATTTTTAGCTGGCCAATTTATGCTAAATCTAGGAGGCTGAACTTGTAAGAAATCCTTAACCGTTTGCATGGATTTTGCCTTATCCTCCATTTTCTTTATAACCTCTTCAGCCTTAGACCCAAACAAAACATTATGTTGAACAGGAGCATCCAGTAATTTTGCTTTCACTTGATCAGGCAAATTTTGTTCCTTTAACCAAGCATGTCTTCTAATGACCGTGCCAGTGGCAGCCGCCCTGCAAGAGGCCTCCAAAGCATCAAAACCACAGTGTAAGGTATGTTTCCCCACCTGCTCAGAAGCATGCATCAAATCTTGTAATTCCTTATTGTCTGCACATGCAGAAATGGTACACAGTTTTTATTTCATAACAGACAAAAGGTATTGCTGATATTTCAACATATGAAATTGACAATTTAAAGCCTTAATAGATAAAGTAGCAGAAGTATACACTTTTTTGCCCCATCTCTCCAAAGCTCTAGAATCTTTATCTGACGGAAAAGGGTTCTTAGCAGTGGCGGCCTTAACACCCTTAGGACCCTGAGAAATGGTTTCTGGATCAGCAGTAGGATTTTTAAATAGAAACTGGTGGGAGTCAGGGACTAATATCTATCAGGCTTAGCAGGGGCCGGAGGAAAGGAGTCAGGAGTTAAATTAAATCAGAAAATACATCATCCACAATATCCAAAATAGGAGGAATAGCCAGGGGTGTGTGATGGGGAAGAAGAAGGAAATCCCTAAGTCTTCTCTTAGATTCAGAGTACTCCTGTCCTTTCCACTGAAAATGTTCCCGCATGTCATATAAAGTTTCCCCAAAAGAATAATCCTCAGGAGGAGAAGCTGAAGGAATGGATTCCTCAGCATCAGAATCCTCATAAGGAGGGAAAGTATAATCCTGTTCAGAGGAAGACACTGAAGAGATAGATGCTTCATCGGAGGATTCATAATTTAATTCTTGTCTTGGCCTTTTGTCTGGAAGGGGATGTGAACCCCTAATCATAGTTAGCAAGTCCTCCACTATTTTAAGCATTTGTTTTTGAGATTTAGGTCCCGGATCAGAGGAGGCCTGGGCTTGAGTCTTTGTTTTAGAAGGAGTCTTTGCCTTTGTCTTTGCCTGAAGCTGCGTAGGCCTGAAAACCCCCTCGGAAGCCAGTACCTGCACAGTAGCTCCGGATCCATCCGAGGGAGCATTATCCAAAGGTCCTGCACCTGTAGTATTCGAAGGCCTAGTTGGCTCCTCGTGGGAGTCCGTTTTGGCAAGCGGTTCTGTGATGGCCGACGACAGGGCTGCGGAAGTGCCTCACTGACGACGGCCGAACCGGCAGCTGGCTCTGATTGCAAACTGTTGTCTGATTTGGACCTCGGAGGCCTATCCTTATCCTTGCGCCTTTTATGAACTCCGGTAGTCGGAAGCGTGTCCGACGACATGTTATAATTAAATCGCCTCCCAAAGTAATGAAAGGCAAAATCCTACCTCCATTTAATAGTGCATTGATTAAATCTAGCACAAAACTGACAACTAGCTACGTCGTGGTCAGGGCCTAGACAAGGAATGCAGTAAGAGTGAAAATCCTTATGAGGTATTTGCTTCCCACATGAAATACAATTATTAACTTTTTCTGACATCGGTCTGGAGAAAGAAAAAAAGTTTCCCCAACAGGGTACTTAGCTTTGAAAAGAAGAATGTCTTCGGAATGAAGCACCAAAAATAACAGGAGTCAGCCGACCGGCACTTGCGAACTGCTTCCACCGCACGGCAAGAAAGACTGGAGAACATGGCGTCGGCTGGGAGCTTTGTACCCCTGGCGCATTGATGTCAGGGAGGGTGAGTACACAGCCGACGCCGGACCCAGACTTTGGGATTCTGGACGACCGAGGGCTGCCTGCCAGCAGGAAGAACCCAACAGTGATGACTGCAACAGTGAAACACGATGAACATCTAATGTTTTTGAGCAGAGGGTAACCATTTTCCTTCATGAACTACATTATGTTACAGGTCATTAATAAAAGGGAAAGGGCTCAGATTGAAAGACCTAGAAAGATAAAATTTATTGATGGTTTTAGGATATTTAATAATGGCAATTGCATTTATATTTATGTGTTTTATATATCCTTGTTATGCAGATTTAATAATAGTATTGCATTTATGTTTGAGTGTCTTTTTAAATGGGGGTGTATCTTTGTATTTGGATTAACTGGTGATTTTGGATACGTATAAAAGGCTTGATTTTAGTTTTTTTTAATTGTATCTGATGAAGTTCTGATTACAGGATGAAAGCTCTTGCACAATAAATGTTTTTTTGCATCTTGGATCTTACTGCTACGATTTCATTCATTCAGAAGTGGTGAAAATATTGTGAGCCCGTATCCCCCGGTTCATTTGCTTTGTTTGGACAGTTTGTGTTCTGTTTCCTGGTTTACTTCACATATACTGCTATACATTATATGACCTAAGCAATACTACTTTTTTAAAAGAAGAATCATCTTCATTTAACCATCACTTACTACATAGGCAACCATAAAAAGTTATACAAACGAAAACAAACCAAACCAACACAATCCTAGTCACAAGCACTTTACATTACACATCATACTGACACACACCCAGATGCAAACATTACACATCACTTATAATCTACCCAATGTATCTCACTCAAACATTACATAACTCATTTACGTCCTGCTACCTTTTAGACCTCATTCCCCCTCGTATGTATTGTTCCCACAATTCCCATTTTCCCTATGTAGTTTGCTCCTACCCTTTTCTAATGATCTCAGTTCCAGTTGTTTTATCTCTATTACTATATTCACTACTTCCAATATAGTTGGTTTAGATTTTGATTTCCATTTTCAAGTAATTGCTTTTTTGGTGGCCACTATTATTAGATGCAGCAAGGCTTTACCGTGTCTAGGCTATTCCAATTCTGTATCATAGCTCAGAAAAATCATCTTCCTCTTCAGGCCAATCTGCCCACCCATCATCTCAGACAGTGCATCCCACAGGTAATCCTAAAGTCCACCAACTCACCGCAATCCCAGAAAATATGTTCCTAAATACCTCTTTCTTCCCCTTCATAACAACAACATTTACTGTCTACCTGAGGAAATATTCTCTGGAGTCTACCTGGGGTATAAAAATATCTATGTAAACACTTCCAGGCAAAAATCCTAAATCTTCTAGATTTTGTTTAATATTTGCGAGACATACATATGTCCTCCCATTCTTTGTGAATTGCTTATCCAATCTTTCTTCCCAATCTTTTCTAACCTCCTCTGATTGACTCTTATAGTTATCGTGCAATGTTTTGTATGCTGTACTAATTATTCCTTTAATGGCAGCTTCTGTTCTAGACTCTATTAAAAACTCAGCCAGTGCTGTTGTTTGTTTAGGTCCCCCTCCTTTCTCTTTGCCAATACTCAGATATCAATCCCTGACAGGGAAGGCAGTCTCTAACATGCAGTCTAAATAAATTCTTGGCATCTTCCTTATATTTTTTTCAGGAAATGCAAATGCTTCCATTGGCCTGCTCATAAAGACCCAGCTTACTCTGTCAAATGCTTTCTCTGCATCAAGACCCATCAAGACCGACCAACAACAATGGTATTTTCTTACATTCTGCTTCCCTCTGGATCGTCAATGTTCTGTTAATGTTGTGAAATGTTTGCCTCCCCTCTACAAAACAACACTGATCTACATCTATCAGTTTTGGCATTACTTTTGCCATTCTTTTAGCCATTACAGACATGATCACTTTATAATCATGGCTTAGTATTGAAATGGGCCTGCATGATGCTGGAGCTGATGGATCCTTAACCTCTTTAGATATTAGAGCTACCACTGCTTTCTTCCAGGATGGTAGTACTTCTCCTCCTCCTAAGATGTTGCTAAAGATCTGGAAGGTTTTGTTTATTAATTTTTTCCACCTAGCTTTCAAACTTCCACAGAAATACCATCTATTCTTGGGGACTTTCCTGTAGGTTGGTTATACATCACAATTTGTAACTCATCTCCTCCTATCCTTAATTTTTCCATAAACATTTCCATCTTTTCTTGATTTTTCCACATTTCTCTACTTTACAGAGACTCTCACAGAATTTCCGAAATATTTCGAATACCTCTACAGGATCTCGTTACCTTCTTTGGTATATGCTCCGTAAGTTTGGCGACCGCCCTTTCTACTTTCTGTTGCCTGAGCTGTTGTGCTGAAAGTTTTTGTGCTCTAGTGTCACTATCAAAAAAACAGTTGATTAACAGCAATCTAAGCTCGTGCATATTATCGAGGTAATCCCTTATTTTCTGCCTAGCATTCTGCAGTTGATCCTCTTCTTGTTCTGTGAGATTCCACATATTCTGCAATACTTTCACATCTGTCAGTCTCTCTAAATAATTCTTATTACTTCTAAACCATAGCTCTCTTTCTTTTATTTCCTCCATATTTTTAAACTGCACCTTAATTTTATCCCACTCCCTTGCTATATTTTCAAAAGAAATTTCTATCCTCTCTAACAGCTCCTGAATAATCTTCACTACCCATTCCCTAAATTCCTCTCATCAACAGATAGGTGGGAAAGCACCAATGCCTCATTTTTATTTCATTACCCTATGTTTTTATTTTAGCTATTATTGGTGCATGATCTGAAACATTTATCGGGTAGGTATCAAGACCTTCAATTAAATGCACATGTTCCTGTGAAATGTAAATTCTATCTAGCATAGCCCAGTTTTTGTATCTTGAGAAAATAACTCACTCTGAACTCCTATTACTGAATTCACATCTTCCATGTCAAACATTTTCATAAATTTCTTCAAAAATCTACCCTCCTTTGTTACATTTACACTTCTGGGCCCCCCCGACACATCTTCACTGCTGTAAATCAAGTTCCAGTCCCCACTTACAAGTAATATTCCTTGCTGAAAACTGATTACTTCTCCCAGATTTTCTTAAGCTCCATTACAGCAGCTTTAGGTGGAATGTAAATACATGCCAGTGTAATCCTCCTCCCTTGCCAGTAGCCCCTTAGCACTACAAATCTGCTATTATTGTCTTTTTTATCTTCTTCTCTCACTATTGGAACTTCTTTTCCTTTGCACCAGGTACTCTGCTGAATAACCATCCTGAAAACCTTTCTTTATCAATTCACATGTTCAGTTCTAAGTGTGTATTTGCACTCTACATTTTAATATAGTTCACTACTCTTTCTTGTTTGTATTTATCTGTGAGGCCATTTACATTTAAAGACATTAAAGAAAGCATCACTGTATTAAAAAGTCATTATTCCCACCTTTTATGTATAACACCTTTTTGTTAGACGTCTAGTTCCAGCTTGTATTACATGCATACACTGTTTGGCAGGTTGAACTTTTTATACAGTTGTTTCTTGTCGTATACATTTAAGCCTATGTCACATCTTACAAAACATTTTTGTTTTATTGAAAGCTCTCAATATATATATATATATATATATATATATATATATATATATATATATATATATACACACACACATCCCAATACCCTCTAAAATCTATTAACTTAATACTAACTTACAAAACTATGTACACCTTCAAATATAGGATCATAGGAAGTTACTAGGCTATTAGCCCTGTGGGTGTTACAAGCCTGGCCAAGAATTTAGCCTATGTTCCGACAAGTCAGCATGATGCCCCTGTCCAGCAGGGAAATAGGTGGAATCCTGGGGGTGTATTTTCTATTCCCCACCCAGTTATCCAGGTTGCACTTAAAAAGGGTTAATGAGGTACTCTACTTGATGTGGAGTGGGAGTCTATTCCAAAGAAGGGGGAGTCTCTGGGACACAAATCTGTCCAGCCAAGTCCTATTGATATCACGCGTGCAGGTTACTCGAGTGGAACTTGACTTGCAGATACATTTTACCCTCCTAGTAAGAACAAACGTCCTAAACTGAGAGCTATACTTACAGACTTGAGTTAGCCTAAAAGAAAGGTCATCCATGCTAAGATGCATAGTGCAGCCTGTGCTTCTACTAAGTGCTGATTGGTTTTGTCTTATCTGTACACTTCTCCCAGCTGGGAAAGCCCCTGAATGCTTTCAGAGAACATTATCTCTTAGCCAATTTCTCTTTTTTTCTTCTCCTTAGCCAATCACTCTCCACCAGATTGCAGCCGGTTTTGCTTTATCAGATTGTCTCCATGGAGACATGAGAACCAGGCAGCCAATTTATCTTTATCAGACGGTTTCCATGGAAACATGAACTATTACTAAGCTTTACATGTATTTACTAGAAAAAAACTCATAATATTCAATGATCGTTTTTGTTTACTTGCTCTCTCTTAAAACTTGTTAATAAATCAATCTAAGGTCTGTAACAGAGTCATTTCCTCATGCAAGAATGAGAAAAAGTATATTATTTTTTTCTTTTATCATGCTTTTTAACCAGACTTTTTTTATATACATTGCAGTGCCTACATTTCTTAAAACTAAACAAGAAGAGAGCAAGGAAAAAAAAAAAGGAACAGCAGCACCTGTTTACAACCCCCACTACACTTAAAAATTACTGAAAAAAAACTTTATAACATGTAAAGAAAACCATATGCCACAAAACTGGTACTATTTAAAAAAAATCTTTACTTACAGTTAACTTTCTCCCTCCTCTTATCCCCCCAAAACACTTTTCCGAACATTAATGACATGAAGTAGGGCATATGCTTTAGAGTCTCCCACAAGCCCAACAATCTCTGAAAAAGTCCAATATTTCCAGATTTTCTTGTTCTGTCCTATTTCCCAAATTACTGCATTGTAATTCCATATTAAGTTCCTGGTTTTATTACAGCATCCCCAAAATCATGTCTCTGCTTCATTTCCAACGTACTCTCAATTCTTCTAGTCAACCCTTGTGCTCCCTTCCTTCTCTCCAACATTTTCTGTTGAAAATTTTAAAAAGATTTCACGGGTGCAGTCCATCTGTGTTTTTTATTACCAGAAGATCAAGCAGAATTTCCTTCCATTTCACAGCCTTACTTTTTGTTGGATAAACTTTTGTATTTCCTCCTTAGTATGTACTTCATCAAAAAATAATGTTGTCCCTCAAGACTGCATTGTATTTTTTTCAACATAATCCAATGCCTCTTTAAAATCAACATAATCAAATTTAATTTCAGTATCTGAAGTTATCTGGACATTACTAACACAAATTACACCATCTTTGTACAGCCAAACTGTTTTGCATAAGACTTTGTAAATATATCCTCAATCCTTTGTCCATTAGAAAACAATTTTGAATCTACACATAAAGTGATTGTATTTTTTTTTATTTCTGCCACATCTTTTACATCTATAAACAGTTTTGTATTATGAAGTCACAGCCAACTGTGATTCCATTTCTTATATTTTTACCAGTCACCCTAATTAGATATTTTGTTCTCACATAAATATTTCCTGCTGACATTGTGAACCTAGAATCTAAGGTTATCATTTTTTTACATTCAATTTCAAAACTTCCCACATTCCTTCTGAAGTTTTTCCAGTGAACACATTACTCTAATTAAGGATTACATAGAGATCAGTTTGCTTCCATTTAGTCTATCAATTGCCTATACACTGGTTTAGCAGAATTATCTAGCAGTAGTTTAATCTTTACAACCCCATGATCACTGTACATCAAGGGTGGTAATGATCACTGCACATCAAAGCAGGTAAAACTGGATACAAAGAAACAATCATATCCCTACGAGCACAAACTGTCCAGTATGTCCTGTTCCCTGGTTGGTTTGTTTACAATCAGCAACAACGGTTGTTCTTGTGCATACACTGTAAATAATATCCTTTCTAATGTTGCAATATCTATATTATCCCAGTCTGTCTCTGGTAAATTCAAGTCTCCAGCAGCAACCATTTTCCTTTCCCATGTTTCATGCAAGAAATGTAAATGGTCTATACACGTCAACAACTGTAGTCTGCGGCAGGGTTATCTTTATACCATGGTTAAGCATTCAAAGGCGGTGGTGTCTCCATATTCATAAAAGATATGCACACCTCCAGACTAACAGCCCAGCATAACCCATAGGAGATACTTCAGGTACAATTAACATTGGGTAAGACGGTGATCCAGGTCATAGCCTGCTACAGGTCCCCAACCATGTCCCTTGACTCTCACTCCACGTTCCTAAGCACCCTTGAATCTATCAAGGTCCAACCCAACACTCTCATACTAGGAGACTTCAACTATCCATCCATCAACTGGGAAAACTACTCAAACACCAATATACTGGCCCAACTCTTCCTGGAATTCATCAGTTCCAATGCCATGGACCAGCTCATTCTAACCCCCACTACAGGAAGCAACATCCTTGACCTGGTTATTACTAACAGATGACCGTTGCTCTACACCAATAGTCAAGCCCTCCCTGGTCAGATCAGACCATAAACTAATCACTACAGAAATCCACATCTCATCCACACCCCCCGCAAAAGTAACCACCTTGAAAAACTTCTCCAAAGCTGACTCTGGACTCCTAAAAACAAAGGTGGCTAACTTCACGGCACCCATGCCAATGGAAAATAGCTGCATGACTGCCGAATCATACACCAATGCACTGTATGAACATGTACATAAATACATGGGACTAGCCATACCCAACAGAACCAAGACGCTCTCCTCAAAAAAAAGGAAGTCAATCTGATGGTCCCCAGCCATTAATAAACTCTACAACAGAAGGAAGAAACTAAGTCCCAAGACTGGAAAAAAACCCTTATTAGCCTCAACAAAAAGTTGAGATCCCTCATCAAATCCTCTAAAGCCAGCTATGAAGGCAGAATTGCGGCAGACACTAAAAAGAATCACAGTCTTCTATAGTTACATCAAGAGCCTCCACGGCAATACCCAGATTTGCTCTGAGTTACTGTACAATGGTACCTCATATACTAAGCCAACACATATTGCCAACATACTGGCCGAAAGATTCAGTGCCAACTTTACCCCCCACCCCCAAAGGACCAATCACAATACCAGAAGAATGCCAAGCACCAAGCATTACTGCAGCACAAGTTAAAGCTGCATTGTCCAAGGCCAAGAATACAGTTTCCATGGGACCTGATAATATCCCTGGCTGTATTCTACATGAACTACAAAGCGAACTGGCACCACATCTGTGTGCCCTGTTCAGTCACAGCCTCACCTCAGTCTTTGCCCCTACTGAATGGCACACTGCTACAGTCATCCCTCTCCATAAAGAGGGAGCGACTACAGACCCTGGGAATTATCATCCCATTAACCTGATGAGTCTGATATGTAAAGCTATGGAGCGTATCATCATGGACCTGATTAACAAAGATATAGGAAATCTCCAAACTCTGGACCTCACGCAGTTTGGCTTTGTGAAAGGGAGATCATGCCTGCTCAACCTGGTTGATTTCTTTGAGTCAGTCACCAGGGCTGTGGATGAAGGTACGGCAGTACATACAGCCTACCTCGATCTGGCCAAGGCCTTTAGTACCATTCCTCACTCAAGAATTATCAACTCGCCAAACTAGGCATCAACCCCTATATCACTAGGCGAGTTGCAAATTGGCTCACAGACAGAACACACAGTGTGAAAGTAATGACCTCAAAGTCAAAGGCTCCAGGGCCATTAGCCTAGTACACACCTATGGACCTACAGTATTAACTACTGGTCTCAATCTTAAAATGTGTATCGTAATACCCCCACCCAATTGTTTTTTTATAAAAACATCTGTTACAGAAAAAAAAAAACTTTCACACCCTGACAGAACTGGTTTCCAATCACTGTTCATTAACAATGTTTCACAAACAATAAAAATCTTATGTGAACACAGCAAATTCCTAATGTTATCTGCATTACCAACAAGCAGAGATAAATCAAATGTTGCTGTCTATGAACTGTTAAAATTCGGACATGGAAAAATGTTGTCTTATATTAGTCAAATGTAATATATCTGCTACAAAAATACTTATTTTCTGTCTTGCCAAATGAACACCATCCTGTCTAAAACTGTGCCCAAAATTAAGCTTTGGTGTTCTATACATTCCCATTTTTAATTGAGCCATTTTTTCATGTAGCTATCTACCCCCAAAAACATTTCATTCATACTGGCCTGACTCACCTTTCTATATGTGATTTGTCAAGAATATTGTCTAACACCTGTACAAGTTATGTTATATAAGAAGACTGAAAGTTCCTTACGAATAATAAAGGAGTCTTTAAGGATGTGATCCTTTGATCCAACTTGAATAAAACAGCTCCATATTTCCTTCATTTAGGTGTCCTAAGGCCTTAGTCACGTCCTATGTTTTTGGTTCTGGTAAGCATAAAGCTACTTGATGTTCATTACTCTCTCTGCAAATGCAAGTATTGGTTCTTGTAATAATTTAGTATCCAATTATTATCTCATTGTTTTCACTACTTGCATCATTTGCAAGCGTATAAATCTGTAACCATTTGAAATGCATGAACCTGTTACAGCGGGTTCCCATTTGAAATGCATGAACCTGTTACAGCGGGTTCCCATTTGAAATGCATGAACCTGTTACAGCGGGTTCCCATTTGAAATGCATGAACCTGTTACAGCGGGTTCCCAAATAAGGAGACTGAATGGCCGAGACACGTACTTATATATATCAAGTTCTAGACAGCCACTTCCCAGAATATTCCCTTTTCTCACAGATATGGTGATCTTGGAGTTGGTATACATAAGTTCAAGGGGTGTAGGGGCTTACCCCCCCCCCCACTAAAGGGAAGTTTAAATGAGAAGAGCAATGTTCAACATTTGGTCTTCTCCTGGATTTTCAGTCTTTTTTTTCCATTCTGTCAGCACTCTACATTATGAGTGCCCACATTTCAATAACTGTCATCTGACTGTATTTCTACCACCATAGCCTGAGACAAGCTGTCAGATTCAGTATTTCTTTTTTTTTTTTTCTTAATCATTCTAAGTTCAATTTAGATTACTTCCTTTTAACCTGTCCCTCCCTTCTTTTTTTCTACTTTGACTGTTGGAACATTATGTAATTTTCCATTAAATTAATGTTTTGCAATTGATCAATTATTATGTATCAAACTACTGTTCATATGTTTAGTCCATTTTCTCTTGGCATTATATGCATTAGTCAATTTCATTTTTCTTAGTTATTTGTTATGAACTACTGCCTTTCCTTATTTTATTTTCTCTTAGATTGCTGCATATGTGTATCCCGAATTCCAAAGGTGTCACTTGCAGTATCAGGCTTAAATGGAGTGGAGTGTTCTTTACTAGCAGGGGTCACTTCCTCTTCTAAACATGTTATTTCTGCACTTTGCCCAATAGTTATCTAATCAGCCCAATCATTAATACATGTCTGAACTGTTTTAAAACTCTGCCAACTGCACAAGTACAACTATCCTCTGAAAATTTAAACTTGCTGTCAATAACAATAAGCAAATTAGAACATGGTGATGTTGAAAGTTGGGTAAAAGTGCATCTAAGTTCACACCAGGGCCAAGGAATACAAACATAATCTCTCTTCTACAGCAATAATAAAACATAAATTAAATGCCGCTGTAGACTGTAATTAGTAAAAGTCTTATTTCTACTTTGCTGACCAGGTTAGTCCCCCAGGCTACTAGCCTGTTTTCAAGGGAAAACTGAGGTGGTATTGTCAGCTGTGTACATAATGTGGTCAGTGAAAAGGATGGCGAGGATGCTTGGTAGAAAGCTGATGAAGGCATTAATTACTATGGGAAATTTGGCCAAGAAACTGGGGAACAACCTCTCTTTTTGAGAAGTGCTATGGGTAAGATGACAGTAAGTCCCCCTGCCCACTTTACATGTGTGCTAAACCTAAAACTACCTATACATATTATGCTACTACAAACACTTTTTCTAACAGTATTATTACCACAAAGACACTTTATCTTGATTTTGTATTAGGAGTTTATAATATAAAGGTATTTTTAGTTGGAGAGAACTGGTAAAAATTTTGTGATTCAATATTATGACTTTTCAGTGTTCTGTGCTTTCACTTCTATTTTTTATAGATATTTTAAGTTTTATATACAAACACGTATACATATTATATATATATATATATATATATATAAACAAATTTTTTTTTTTTTTTTTTTTAGTTTTTTTTTTTTGACCCTTTTTTTTTTTTGGGGTTTTTTTTTTTTTTTTTGGGGGGGGGGGGGGGGGGGGGGGGGGGGGTTTGGGGGGGGGGGGGGGGGGGGGGGAAAAAAAAAAAAGAAAAAAAAAAAAAAAAAAAAAAAAAAAAAAAAAAAAAAAAAAAAAATAAAAATAAAAAAAAAAAAAAAAAAAAAAATTTTAAAATGTAAAAATTTTTTTTTTTTCTATAAAAAATTTTAATTTTTTTTTTATTTTTTTTTTTTTTTTTTTTTCCCCCCCCCCCAATTAAATCCCAAAATTTATTTTATTTTTTTTTTTTCAAAAAAAAAAAAAAAAAAAAACCCCCTTTTTTTTTTTTTAAAAAAATATATTTTTTTTTATATAAAAAAAAAAAAATTTTTTTCCCCCCCCCCCCCCCCCCCCCCACCCCCAAAAAACCCCAAAAAATTAGCCTTTCATTTTCTTAAAATTTTTTGAATTTTTCTTCTTTTTTTTTCCAAGGGGGAATTTTTTAAATTTTGAATGGCAGAGTTTTTATTGAAAACCCCCTTAAATTTAAACCAAAAACCCAAAAATTTAAATACCAAAAACACCTGAAGTTTTAAAAAAAAAAGGGGAAAACCCCGGAAAAGGTTCAAAAAAGGGCCCAAATTAAAGAATTTTTGGTTTTAAAACACTTCAAAAAATAAAATAAAAAAAAAAAATTTAAAAACCCCAACCTTTAATTTAAAATTTTTTTAATATAACAATTTTTTCAAAATTTTTGCATTACAAAATTTAATAAAAATTTTAATTTTTTAGAAGGAAAGGGCAAAAAACTAAAAATTTAAAAAATTAAAATTTTTTTAAAAATTAATTAAAATGCAACCCAAAATTTTTTAAAAAAATTAATTTTTATCCCAAAACCCAACCAAAACCCCAAAACCCCAACAATTTATATATTTTTTAAAAAAATTAAAAAGGGGTGATCATATTATAAATTTAATTTATTTTTTATAAATTATTTAATATCACAAAAACCCCAAATTTATTAATTATAAAAAAAAAAAACAACCCACCAACAAAAAAAAAAAAAAAATAATTTTAAAACTACCCTTTAATTAATCCCAATTTTCCCCCTTTTTTAAAATTTAAAATTTTTTAATTAATTTTGGAAGGGGAAAGGGCCCCCAAAAAATTAAAAAAATAAAAATAAAATTTGTACCACATTTAATTTTTTTAAAATAAAAAACCCCAAACCCAAACACCCAAACCCCACCCCCCAACAAAAAAATTTAAAAAAACCCCCCCAAAAAAAAAAAAAAAATACTTTAACAATTTAAAATTTTTTTTTAAAATTTTTCCCCCCAACCCAAAACCAAGCCCTTTTTCCCCAAAACCCCCCACCCCCAAATAAAACCCAAAACCCCCTTCCTCCAAGGCCTTTTTGGTGGACCCCCCATCAAACTTTAACAAAAAAGGGAATTATAAAAAACCCCAAACCAATAAAAAACACCCCCCTTAGTTTTGAGAAAATTGAGTTTTAGGAAACAAACCCTTTTAAAAAAAAAGGCCCCCCAGGAGGTAAAATAAACCTTCGGTAAAACCAAATGGCAAAGTAAAAACAGTGACAATTTAACAAAAAAACCCTTCCCTTTCTTTCCCCAAACTTTTGGGCCCCTAACAGGAAAACCCAATCGGGCCAAATTACCTTCCCCCAGGAAATTAATTTTTGAATTTTTTAAAAGGTCACCCAAACCAAACCCCGGGGAAACCCAGGGGTAAGCAACTCCAAAAAGTTAACCCCCAAAATTTAAATTCAGCCTTCCCACGGGGTATGTTTTGAGGGAAACTGGTTTTCCCAAATGGGGCCCCCAATGCCCCGGGAACCCCCCCCTTTAACCGACCACACGTAACGGAAAATTATAATCATAAAGGAACCCCAATTCCCTTTAAAGGGCAATACCCCGAACCGGGGGAAAACTTAAAAAACCCTTTCAAAGAAAGAAAGGAGGCCCACACCCGGCCCCTTTTTGACCTTAACTTTTAAAAATTTCCCCAAAATCAAATTTTGAAAACCCGGGGGATAAAAACCCTTTAAATAAAGAG
The DNA here is from genome assembly GCF_019279795.1 of Protopterus annectens. Lineage (NCBI taxonomy): Eukaryota > Metazoa > Chordata > Ceratodontiformes > Protopteridae > Protopterus > Protopterus annectens. Next base: position 349,870,125 of record NC_056740.1, read on the forward strand.
GAGAAAAAAAGGCCCTCAAAGATCCCCATAAAGAAAAAAGGGGTTTATCAATCAACAAAATGGGCCCCATTGCCCCCCTCCTTTTGGCTACCCAAAAATAAAGGAACCCACTGTGGCTGAAAAAATTTAGACTTCAAACTTTGCATAATAAAACCCCCACCCTGGGATTTTCCGGGGAGGGCCAAAAACTATATGGTTAACAGGCTCACAAAAAAACAAGCCCTTTGGGAAAACCAGGGTCCCGGGGCCCAAACCATAAAGGAAAATTAACCCCTTTTAAACCCCTGAAGAAGTAAATTGGGGCCCTAAAGTCAGCTTTTTGAAAAGGGTTGCCAAAGTGGGAAAATCCCCAAAAAGGCCTCTATGGGTTACTAAAAACCTAAAGGGAATTGCCCCTTTTTTCAAGGGCAAAATCATGCCCCAATTGGGAAATTTTTTGGGACATTCCGGGCATAAAAAAAGGGCCAACCAAGGGTTTTGGCCTTTAAACATTTGCCCATTTTTAAAAAAACACGCCTGGGCAACCCTTTCAAGGCCCGGTTCCCGTCTAAAAAAGAGCCAGCCCCCAGAATTTTTGATGTCCCAGGGCCCCCCGGGGGGGCCCCTCCCTGGGATAAAACCTCAGAAACAAGAAATGGAACTTGGGGAAATTTTTGGAGACTCCTTCTTAAAGGTCCCGCAATGGGAAAGACCCCTCCAAACCTAAAGAGAACCCTTATATTTTAAATGGTTAACGAAAAATTAAAAGGGAAAACGAACAGATCCAAGGGAAACCCTAAAAAGGAAATAAAGGGGGGGCCCCAATTGCCTTCCGAAAACCCAGTCCAAATTTGAACCTTTATGTTTTAATAAAAGGGTTAAAAATTAAATTAAAATTTTATCTTTCCCAAAATTTTATAAACAAATGAATTTTTAAAAAAAAAGGGAAACCACAATACCAACAAAAAATTATTAAAAAATTTTTTTAAAAATTTTAAAAATTTAAAAATTTTTTTAATTTCCACTTTAAAAACCCTTTTTAAAAATTTTAAATAAATTTAAAAACCCAAATTTAAATTAAAAAAAATAACCAAAAATTAAAATTTTAAAATTTTAAAAAATTTTCTTTCATCCCTCTCAAAAAATTTTTATAAATTAAAAATTTAAATTAACAAAACAAATCACCCAACACCCAAAAAACCCACAACAGGGAATAAACTCAAAAACCCCTTGGGCGGGGCCCCCCTTTATATAAAAATTTTTGATTTTTTTCAAACCCTCATTCCCTTAAAAATTTAAAGTTTAAAAACCACACCAAAAATTAAAATTTTTTTTATTTAATAATTTTTAATATATGCCCCTTTAAAAATAAACCAATTAATTTTTTTTTAAAAAAATATTATTATATATTTAATTTCAATTAAAAATTATTTAAATTTTTTAATTAAACCCATATCACCAAATTTTTAATAATTAAATATAATATTTTTATTATCTTAATTTTTAAAAACCAAAAAAAAAAAAAAAAAAAAAAATATAAATCACCTTTTTTTAAATAAAAAATTTAAACTTTTTTTTTAAAAAATAAAAACCAAAATTTTAAAAATATAAAACCTATTTTTTTAATATTATTAATTTTTTTTAATATACACACACACAAAAAAAACCCCAAAAAAAAAATTTTCATATTTTTTTTTACAACAAAACCCTTTTTTGTAAAAACTTTTAAATATAAAAAAATTTTTTTCCCTTTATTTTGTTTTTTTGGATTTAAAATTAAATTAAATTTTTTTTTATATATATATAAATAAATATTTAAATATTTATTAAGTTTGGGGTTTTGTAAATTTAATATAAATATTTTATTATTTTTTTTTTTAAAAAAAAAAAATTATATATATATTTTGTATATATATATATATATATAATAAATAAAATTTTTGTGTGGGATATTTTTTTTGGTGTTTTTAATATAATTTTTATATATATATATATATATATATAAATTTTTTTTAAAATATTTATATTTTTAAAAATATATTGTTTTTATATATATTATATTTTTAAAACTTTTTGTTTTTATAAAAAAAATAAATATTTGGGTTGTGGAAAAAAATAAAAAAAAAAAAATAAAATAGTGAAAAAAAAAAATTTTTATTAAAAAAATATAATATATAAAATATATATATATGTGGTGTGGGTAAAAAAAAAAAATTATTATAAAATTTTTTTTAATAATAATTATTTTAAAAAAAAAAAATTAATAAAATTGGGTTATTTAAATAAAATTAATAATTTTTTTTATAAAATTTAATATTTATTATATTATTATTAGTGTGTGTTTGATAATATAATATAATAATTTTTGTGTTTTTTAAAAAAAAAACAAAAAGGGGAGAAAAAAAAAAAAAAAAACAAAAAAAAAAAAAAGGGAAAAAAAAAATAAAAAAAAAGGGAAAAAAAAAAAAAAAAAAAAAAAAAAACAAAAAAAAAGGGTGAAAAAAAAAAACAAAAATTTTTTGTGGGGAAAAAAAAAAAATAATTTAAAAAATAAAATGTTTGTGTTTTTTAATTTATAAAATTTTTTTTATATAAAAAAATATAAAAAAATAATTGTGTGTGTGTTTTATAATATAATATTATATTTTTTTTATATTTTTTTTTTGTGGTGTTTTTTGTTATAATAAAAATATAAAATATATATTGTTATATATATATATATATATATATATTAACACATAAAAAAGAAGAGAAAGAAATATTTGCAGAAAACTCATAGAAAGGAACAAAACTGAAAAATTGCTAATATCACAAACTATTGTAAATAAAGACAAACTAAACATTACTTTTGTCTTTAAATATCTGTTAACTTCAAAAAAATTTCAGTGAAAAACCCTTTTACTTAAAATCATATAACAATTAGTCAACCAACAAACTTTAGATCACTGGCCAATCAACAGCTATCACAAACATCCAACTACATGCTGTCACAAAAGGAAATACTGCCAACTCTGCAATTTTGTAAAAAATCATATGTCATATGTGAATATCAACATGATTATGTTTTCAAAATGTAAAATTGCATGTTATGTGTATATTGTTCTAAACAAAAATGCATACTGTGTTGTGTGCCCACAGTGTACCGAGAATGCTGTAAAGAGCCCCTCCTGACAGAGCACTTGTCTGTTCAAAGAAATCTTGACCTTATAGATCATTTTAAATCATTCTGTGTCACGGGGCCAGAGACAACAAACAAGGGGTACAGTTTTTTTATATAAGGGGTGGGGAAAATTCATTAAAAATGTTCAGATGGTATAAACCGGGAACCTATGAACCTATGAACCTATATATAGACAATTGTAGCTGTGTAAATGTATATCTTTTTAACCGTGGAAACTGGAACATAACAGATTAATTTGCAAAACTTAAGAATAGTTGAAAATGAAGTGCTTTACTGGTGGGCCATAAACAAGAGATGTTATTTTGCAGTTTCAGTCAACAGGAAACAGGATGCTTAACTTCTTTTGTTTTTGTTTTTTACTGTTTTGTGATTTAGCAGAAAACTTTTTGATTTTCAGAAATGCCAGATGCTGCTTTCCCTGTTGTTTGAGCCAAACGGTAGGAAAAAAGTGTTCATCCTAGCAAACCCCAATAATATTTGATTTTAAACAAGAACCCCAAGAGAGTGAAAAGGGGAAACAGAGACAGAGACAGAGAGAGAGAGAACAAAGACACAAGAGAAAAGAGACAGAGAAACAGAGACTGACATTTTGTATTTGTTTTGACCTGAAAATTTAAAAAAAACACTAATTCTGCCTTTGTTGTTCTGTTAAATCTTTAATGTAACTATTTAATATTCCTATCTGAATCAAAAAGTACAGCTTAGATGCTTTATTTATTTGAGACTATGCAATGTTTTTTTAAAATATTTCCGATTTTAAAACTGATGCAATTTGATTACTTAAGTATTGTCTTGTACATTATTTATTATTTTTTTTTTATTTATTTTAAGTTGACGGGGAGTCTAACTGGATACATGTCTTTTCAGCAGACTAGATAAGCTCCATTAAAAAGATTAAAAAAAAGATAATAAACAAAAAATTTAAAACATAAAAAGATGTACAAAAAAAATAAGATTATTAATTTCAATGTTGAATACAAAATTGTTACAGAACGTTTATAAATTGTAACCTATTAAAGGGAAGAAAAAAAAATTTTTTTTTTATAGAGTAAGGTTTATTCTCCATAAAGTGATATTTTTAAAAAAGGCCAGGATGATATAGAATGTTTTAGATTTCTTTTGTACAGCAAAAAGTGTTTTGAGAAAAAATTTCATTTTTTTTTAAAATATGTTAAAAAATAGATGAAAGTTTTTTAATTTGGTTCCAGTTTTTTAACAGCTTTAAAGAACAGAACCCAAAATAAGATATATTTGGGGATACAGTTTTATAAAGAAGGGTTTTTTATATCCTCAAAACAAATATTAAAAAATAAATGTTTGGTAGTCTGTAGAGATATTTTTTGTATTTGCATATCATTTGGTAATTACATATACCTGTTTTTTTCAAACAACCATTTATTTGTAACATCAACATACGGGACATTTTTTCTTTTAATATTAAAGATTTGCAGG